>NW_009649938.1:564164-637750 GCF_000708025.1 Charadrius vociferus
GGCAGCGGCGGGCAGGGGCCTGCCCCCCTCCCGGGCAGTGCCCTCCAGGGTTAAAAAAAAAAAAAAAAAGCCGAAATAAGCTGTCTGTGAGCTGTTATTTTGTGCATGGCTTCTTTTGTAATACCACAAGGTCGTGCGGGTCCATTGTATGAAAAGGCCCGAAATTCTGCGCTGGTGGCTTACCAGCCAGAAGAGGGAATAATTTGGTTTGCTTTAATAAGGGATTTTATTTTATTTTATTTTTTTCCTCAGAGTCTGACTAAGCAGGAAAGTGAGTTTTCAAACACAAAAGCCCTCACAAAAGGTCAGATGTCACATATGGCACAAACGACAAATCTTTACATGTCTCAGAACAGCAAGAAACCCATCAAGAAGGCACTGTTTACAATACTTGAATATCTGCAAAATTTTCTGTGATTTGGGAATACCCTTGAAATAACAATAATTAAAACTTACAGATGTACAGAATCGTTGTTGTACGTTATTGACACAAACAGTGGTGAAGTTATAGCCTTTAAGAAATTATATGAACCCTTGAATCCAAAGTCTGTTTCATAAACACCAGTCTAGCAACAACAAAAAAAAATAAATAAAATTCCTAGAGGCACAGGAGGGCAATGAAAAACAAACAAAAAAAGGGAAGAAGCCACCATCGCTACATTTTATGGGACAACCTTTCAAATAACTTATGATATTTAATTGGGGGGCTGGGGAAACAACCAGGCTATACCCTCATTAAGTAACTATTTAAACGTAATCAACATGTGAAACGCAAGAAACATCATCTACTGCTGAAACTGATACTTGCTACATTTCACATGGTGTATTTACTTTTTCTTACCTTAGGCCATTGCCTAACTAGGCAATCTGTACCTAAGTGGCAAATTAAAGGCTTAGAGTGCATTTGGGAAAAAAAACAAAACCAAAACAAAACCAAAAAACAAACCAAAACAACAAAACCACACGGTAACAAGTTCTGAGAATATTTCCTGTACAAGAAAAAAAACAAAACAAGATTTGTAAATCAAAAGTGAAAACAAGTGCTGTTTTAAACTTTAAAAGCTAGGAGGAGGCCACAGCCCTCAAACAACAGCAAACGGTACAATCATTTTTTATAGCTATGTGCACAGCTCAGTCTTAAGTACATAATATTCAAGATCAGCTACACATCATAGTTAAACAGGACAGTGGTGATGCGCTAAAGAAAAGGCTTCATACACGCCTGTCACCAGCTGTGCTGTAAAAATCAGGCAAGAAATGTCTTTGTTCTATTCACATGAGGGAACATCATACAAAACCCAGCAAAATAAGGAATGACTAGGTTTTCGATGTACTTTTTAGAATTTAAGTTATCTAATCATACAGTCAAGCAGAACTTTTCAAAAAGTTTTATCATATATCCTTTACCTTTCCGGACCATCACTAAAACCACTTTTACAACAGAATTAAACTCTAAAAAATAAATTGAAAAGGAAAATAAGCACAGACTTTTTGTCTCGCTCTGTTCAAGCCTTCTACTTGTCTTGAGCTGAGCGTGAATTTCAGATGTGGAGTATCTGTTTAGTCCAACACTGTCCAACACCGCGCTGCCAGCCAGCTGGCGGCATCAAATCCACACTTATTACAATGCAGTCTGTGTAAAAATACATGCAGACTGTGTCATTAACTGATCTTGAACAGAAGTGATTAAAAAAAAAAATCAACGTGAAAGGGCAGAACATTTCTATTTACAAGGGAGATAAAAGCTTGTAACTATCCGTCAAGAGTTTCAGCACCACAAATTTAGCAGAATATTATTTTAGGGGATTGAAGTTATTGCCCAAATTCTCACTCATTTCCTCTTTACTCCCATGCACGATAATGAGTGGCCAAATTCCAGGTTGAGAACATTAAATTAATGCTATTATATTCTGCTTTCTTTATGCTATTTTATACATGGCTAACAATTTCAGTTTCTGCTTAGATACTTAACTTCGGGGATTGGTTTTTTTTTTTCCTTTTTTTTTTAAAAACTATATTCGCAAATTTTACCTCATCAGCTGTAGATATAATAGAAGTCCAATCAAGTTTGGTCTTGCCAACGCATACAAGACCACTCTGGTTAAGGTACCGCGTTCCAGAAAATGATTCAAGACCATGCTAATATGATTCAAGATTATGCTAATATGAAGCGGTAAGAAATAAGCTGGCGTTGACTGTTTAAGCAATAAACTTTCACCTAGCTGAGGCCCAAAGAAGGGGAAAGGTAAAGCAGAAGCGGAGGTCTGTGAAGATGTCAGCCACAGAAATATAGGAGCTAGACTGACAAACAACAAGTAAATAGTAATTTCACTAAACACTGGGTGAGACTGATATAGAACAGAAAGGTAGATCACCTGGAGAGTCAGGGAGGCTGCCTGAGGCCAGAGGGACAACCAGGCTATGGCATAAAGCCAAAAATGACCTTTGAACTGTTCCATTGCCTGGGATGGATTTGATTTCTGAGAAGATCCTCTGAAAAGAAATTTGGCTGCCCTTTGCATTGTGCCGCTCACCCTCACATTGTCTCATGTGGGTTACTGAAAATACCTTGACAATACCACAGCCCCTTTTTGACTTGGTATGCTTGACTAGCATAAGGAATTCACCAGATAAACACTGGCACTAAATTTGTTTTGCTGGAATTTTACAAGTTCTATACATGCATATATTTCTTCAAATTAAAATGTCAGAAACCCTGGTTTTAAATTGAAACTTAAGCTTCACATTAATTTGTATGGCTACAGCATAATGAATAGGAGCATCCCTGTGTTCTGTTAGGTAGTATATATTGTGGTAAGGTGGAATTTAAGAGACTTAGCATTTCACTCTCATTTGTTTTGGTATGTGTGTTGTTAGCCATCCCACAATTTCTGAAGACTTTCCCCTTGTAAGCACACGTTTTCATTTGCAAGGGAACTCATAATGGTGCCCAAATTCTGTTCTACATCGTCTGCCTTTTGGGAGGTTCAACTCAAGCTACATTCTAAGCACACATTTGCATCTTCACATTTTGTTTCAAAAATAAGGAGAGAGTCCTGGCATCAGCAGTCTGCCCGCTTACTGTGACATGGCCATACACAAACGTAAATTCAAAGCTGCAGATTTATCAAGACTTACAAACATACTATAAATCCTTGACATTTGCAGTTCATGAGAGAGAACTGACCAAGACAGTATCTTCCCCAGTGCTGTACTGTTAAAAATGTGCTCTGTACAGTAGATGCAGGAATGTTTTTATGCAGAATCTGAAGTTTTAAAAATATAAAAATAAAACAGCTGGCTTACAAGCCACTATAGTAATTCAGGATAAAACTCATACTTTCAAAACAAATCAAGGACATTACATTGCAGAATTCCCAGACTTCAGCTTTATACTTGCCAGTTCGTAACACCCATTATCTTTGTATAACAATGTATTTGTTTGACCTTAACCAAAAGTTTACTTCCAAACACCCAAAGCCATTTACAAAAACTCCTGGCTACTTCAAAAGTTCCTTTGTTACAAAAATGGTAAGTATAAATGTAACAAAGTATGCTCGTTTATCATTCTACAGTAACAGGAATCACATTCTACCTACAGGGTCTGACCTCTGAATTTTTAACTTCATCTACTCTGTGGTGGAGATTCATCAGTACAGCATATGACGTAATACAAAACACAAGGCTGATGTCGTATGTCTGCGAGACGGAGGCACACACCAAGAGCAAGAGTGTACTGGCACTTACACAATTCTTACTTCAACTGGGTAGATGGGAGTATGATTCTGAACCATGGACGCTGAGGCAAAGTTCTGTAAGTTGTTGCTACAGGGCTCTTTTAGATAATATTGCATCATTTAAAGTCCAACTTAAAATATGGTCCCCAGTAACAGTTCCATCATTCAGCTCTGAAAGGCCCTTGTTCACACTTCCTATTTGAACAAGAAATTAATGATAAGCTGTAGCAGAACCACGAGTAAAATGAAGACATAGTGCTTAAACTGCAAGAAGTGGTAGTCCACAGGTGGCGAATTAGAAGTGACTCTATTTCGTAGAGCCATAATGTCCCTGTAAGATAAAAAATAATATCCTGTAAATTACAAGCTAGATAATTTGCCATTTTCTAGTATGTTAGGGCTCCTTACAGAAGACACTTTTCGAGGAAAATTATGAAACATCAAGGAGCAATCAACATTTAGGAAGAAGGGTAGTTTAAAGACATCAAGGCTCTAATGCAGAAATATACATACCAGCCTCCAAGGAAAAAAATAAAAGCTAGAAATTTAGTATTCTCTAAACCATTTTAAAGCATTTTACTTAGTACTACCTCTTAATGTCTTCTTGTGTTTCCTTTATAGATTCAATGGCACTCTGCAGTTCACCAAGGTCTGTCCCTTTTTTCCTTATTCTTGTATTATGCTTCAGAAGTTGCGCTGGAAAGGTATAAAAGCCAGATGTAATCCACAGAAGTGACTGCTAAGTCAAAAAGGAACGAAGTTCTAATGACAAACTAAACTGCTTGCAAAAATGAGGAGTTGTCTAACTAAGCTTCTACTGAAAACTAAAGCTTTATTTCACAGTCACCTATAGCACAGAAGGACACCAACTTACGTGCTTGCAATATCTTAAATCACTCACTGTATTGTTTAATTTCTGCAAGCTTTATCAATAACAACAATCTGCCTTCTAGCAACATACTGATCTACAAATTAAAACAATTCATCTTGTTTTAAGAAAGAAAAGAATTTACAAACATTATTTTTTTCCCCAGATACTAAATCTGTGCAGCACTTAAGCCTACCTACACTACATACTGATGTAGAAAAGGACAGGAAAGTTTGCAATTAAAACCATGAGCCATTCTGCTCTTTTTGTTTTTTTCAGAATGTGCTTCACAGTGGATAGAACCGTGATCTAAAGCATGCATTATTTCACAATACAAACATCAAAATAAGAAGAGCATGTGTGACTACAGAACTCTATTTCACTGTCAAATACATTTATTATTTCTGTACGCAAATGTATCTTTTCCTACCTTCACTCCCAGAGGAATCCTGATTATCAGGCTCCGGGGATGAGAAACCGCACTCTCCTTTCTTCTGACTGGCTGGCTTTCGTTTGATTTTTGGAACACTAACCTACAATTGATAAACTTATATATTATTTCCAGGGAACCAGCACTGTAGCAAAGCAGCACATTCCAATAGTAGTAGTTAAAATCACAATATCTAGTAGAAGTCCAAGTTAAAATTTTTGATGTATAAGCAGTCTGAAGTTTGTGCATCTTCCCATTTAAAGGAAAATACACATTAAACTGTTGAGTTCAGGTTTGCTTATTTTATATTCCTATCCAATCAAGTAATCTCTACTGCTTAGGATGCAACATAGAAGTGAAGGACTATGGATGGGGTAAACTACATTTCTGTAAGATAACAATAGAATTTCCTATCGCTCCCAATGCTTTGATGACCCTTATATACATAATGCAATATATACAAGACCCTGGATCTTGCTCCACCTGCTAACAGAACTGGAACATACCATTGGCGTTCGGTGTCGAACTTTTGTTTGGATGGTGCCGTCTTTTTCAAATTGGATCATATCATTCAAAGGGTCCCATGGTCTGGTACTAAACAAAGCAAATATAATTGCTTAATACCACAGCGATTTAAATACTAAATATTTTCCTTCTGAGAAACTATTCAGTATGAACAGGTTAAATTGCTCTCTCCTTATACGGAAGTCAGACATGGAATAAGCGATCCTGTCTTCCATCTATAGCCCAGTCCTAACCTGAAGGGCCAAGAGAGCCAAAAAATAAACTTCACATCCAGGTCAAACCCTCAGCCAGCTGGTAAAAGTACAAGCTATTGTATTAACCAACAATATTATTATAAATTTATCTGGCAAGTGATATGCAGTTGTCAAAAATGGAGAAGTTTTCTGCTTAAGGTACAGTTATTATTTTAGAACTACAGGGAAATCAGGAGATTTTGAGATTTTGTAAATCAGCATCACTATGGGCTGCTTTTTTGTTGTGGTTTTTTTTTTTCTTTTTTTTTTTTTTTCTTTTAAAAGATGCCTGGGAAGGAGAGGTTAAGAATCAGTCACCTCAAACTTGCTTTCATCCTAAAAGTGGCTTATCCTTAGTGGCTAATGGTAATCAAGACGGGTTTCAAGAGACACTAATGAGCTATGTACAGTTTTCTTGTTCTGACTTTTTAAGAGTGCTTTTCCAAGTACAGGTTGGTATAGAATTAAAAACAAAAACAAGAACAAAACCAAAAAACAAGCAAAAATCACATAGCTCACTGGAGAACAACAAGCAGCCAAAGGCAAAGACCGACATCCCCACTGATGACATACAACCTTTTCAGGACAGAAACTGCAAGTCAGCTGCATGAAGATCACTCTGAAGCACAGCTTTAGTGAGAGTAGATTAAGCATGGATTTCCTTTCATCTCCTCCTGTGCGCCTTTTAAAACGTTTGTAGCTGTTTTAGATGTTGTGATCATAGACCTGCATTTACATCTTGGTTTAACCTTACTTGAATTAAATGTCATCTAAGGTAACCAGGTAAGAATGAAGCACTGCTCTCCCAAAGGTCTTTTGTATCTGTAATCCAGATGCCTAAATCCATAATCCAGATACCTTAACAAATGCCACAGCTCACTGAACACATCTTTCAAAGTAAGCGTAAAAAATTGCTCTCTGCATGGACCAGGTGGTGAGCCGGCATTATATGCATAAAAGGAGACAGAAGTTTCTTCCAGGGACTGCTGACAGTGCAGACTGCTTTCTAGCATGTAGCAAAATTTCTGTGGCACATTGTTGAACCACAAGGCCCCAAGGAGACAAGAAATAACGCAGATTAACAAGATAGGTCTCAAAGCTGCAGGGGATAGTCTAAAAGATTTAAAGTGCAGTACTTTTCCTGATGGTTTTACACAGGGTTCAACCGTATGGCCAGTCAATTCAGCTGGACTATTCACAACTCTTCCAACAGGAAGAGGCATCAACAGCACTCGAAGGTTCAAACCAAGAGAGGGTGTTTCACAGAGCATTTAGTCTAGATGGGAAATTCCCTGCTGCAGCATGTTTTGGGTGGTAAAAGTCTGCACAGACTTAAGAGGAAACCAAGAAAATACATGGAAAAGAAATCTATTGAGACTTCCTAAATACACAGAATCTCTGCTTTGTTCCAGGAAACCTCGGGGTTGCAAATTTACTCGAGAATGAAGAGTACTCAGAATTCTTGTACTCTTCCCTATACATACACTTAGGCCACTGCCCCAATATTGCTATTCTTGTACAGAAAGGTGAAGCGTTCCCAGGTTTAGCCATGGGAACACACTTCCAGCATCAATGGCTTCAGAATTACTTAACTCAAGAGTATATAATCTTTGGATATTTTACTTTTACAATCCTTGCAATATAGAAGCGTGGTGGTTATTGTAAAAGAATCAGGAGAATGTGGGTGTTCTGTGAAAATCATCACTAGCAAAGGGCTCAGCTCCAAGCTGACTCTTGCAAGAGCAGGTGAAAACAAAGAATGCATCCCAGTAGTTAGAGAGTCAGCTGCATCTTCATCTTCTGGTCCAGATCATCAGTCAAAAAGCTTCACAGACACTCGTGCACAGGGCGTATTTGATAGCTGAGTTGAGCTACCTGGTCCCAGCATTAACCACTGTTGTACACCTGTTACTCTAAGTCATTCTAACATATAACAAATTAAATAGCTCAGTTCAATTAAGCACAGGCTTTTCTGATTTCCAGTTGGTATGTCCGTATGTACCATTATTTTTCATTCTGGGAAAATCTGTGTAGCTGCTCTGGTCAGTCTGGGCAGGGTGGGGGGGAAAGGAGCACAATGCATCCCAAAGTGCCATGCCCAAGAAACTCTAGAACACAGCATGAACTTCTCGAGGTATATAACCATAAAGATAAAAAAGAAGCCCATTACAATGGTTACATGAAACATGATTGCCTGCATTAGCAATCACTGCCTTTTCAACTCGACATATTAACATCCTCTCTTTGGTGAAAGGCCTAACAAGTTTAGCTAAAAAAATATGCATTTTAATTAAAGCACATGAATAGGAATATCAAGTTCTGTTGCACATTTCATGAGTTTGAACTCAGTTATATATCTGAGTTCTTTTGCTCTTAAAACCACAGCAAGAGGCTCAGCAACACTACCAGGTATTTAACAAACAGCTTTTGTTACAAGCACACCAGGACTCACTCAGCATATTTGTAGTGCCATTCTCCTGTGACTGAATCCTGATCAAACAGCTTGCATGTCCATTCTTCACCCTTAAGTTTCCTCTCTTTGGCACTCTTTCTCTGAGCTTCTTCCAGAACATATTTCTCTTGAGTAGCTTCTGTTTGGTCTTTATTATTTATTGCTCTTGTCACTTGTTGCCAAAGCCTGACAAACAAGCGATACAGAGAGTTACAATCTGGTTGACAAATAATTGCAAACATTTCCTTAATTATTGGCTAAGTAAGGGGATCAACCTCTAAGAGAAAGTTATCATGTTGTAATATATGTTTTTTCCACATTTCCATCAAGAATCTCTATGATTGTAAGATTTGTAAATAACGACCTTGTATTTAACAGTGTTGCTTTCTTGTTTTACAGGTCAGTATCAGCAAACATGGGAAGGAAAGAAACTGTATTTTGTTCCTAATTTGTTCAATGTTCAAACCATGACATTTGTTCATAATTTGGAGAAGATGATAGTTTTATTTTGTCAAAATAATTATACATGGTTCAACAGGGAACTTACTTCTCTGACTCAAAGTCATCTTGCTCTTCAAACTTCACTGTGTATCTAGGTAATCTACGCTGCTTGATATCAGATGTTGGGTTCCAGAATGTCTCTGAAACATCTGTCTTCTTGTCACTAATAGTAACTTCACTGTCCTGTAACATATATAATTCAGTTACCTTAATTGTAATAATCTCAGAGAGTGCCAAAGTAACACAAAAAAGTGGAATAAGCCAATTTTTTGTAACGAGAATTTGTTTTCTTTTGGATGCACGTAGTTAAGAATAATTACATATGCTAACTTTAAAATTCAGTTTCTGCACTCTGTGCTAGTTCTAACTTGGAACAGAGACGTGATGGAACCATTAACACAGCCAAAAAACAGTGGTGCCAGTGTCATCTCACCAGAACAGAAACAAGTTTAAACATTTCATGCGGGTGCCATAACAATTCTTCATAATGCTAACACATATACTAACAATATTTCACAAGCTGAAATGTATTTTCTTCGGGAGCTACTCAAACTTCTCCACCTTTTAACAGTTGAAAGTAACACTATGTTGATTCTATACTTTCTTAAGAACTGTCTAACTATGAAGAGATACTTTCTGTAATAGTGGTACTTAATCAACTCTTTTTTTTTTAAACTTAAGTCTTTTTTATAAGTGTTATTTTCACCTGTCTCAACTAACACCCAGAATTTATAAAATACCATAATTCAGTACTTACCCAGTGACCCTCCAAAATAGCCAGAACTTCTTTGCCAAGCTTAATTTTCCCTGATATTTGGTTAACACTGTCATTGTTACCCAAAAAAGGCTGCAAAACAAAAAGAAATGCTTTCATGCTTATTTTGATAACAAATTATTTTTGCATTTATGTTTAGTGTTAAGGAAAAAAGTGCATTTATGAAATGCGATGTAAACAGCCCTGATGGCTTTTAATATTATAACTTCTGCCTATTTAATCCCCAAAACAAGTCTAAAACCACAGTCTTCATGCTGTATTTTCTTAAAATATTTGCTGAGCAAAAGCATTGTCTAAGAAATGTGGAAAGAAAATGGAAAATAATGCAGAGAACAGTGACACAATGATATCTTGGAGGAAACAGTCATTTGCTACACTAATTTCACCACTTTGCCAAGGACCATTTGGTACTAGAGACTAACTTGTGCAGAAGTAACAACAAAAATGATTGCCAGGGATTTTCCTCGGCTTTTTTGATAGTCTGCACATGTATCCTATGGGCTGACGAGGCCCAGTTCAATTAACAATCAATTAACACAGCCTCCTAACTTACATGTTTCAACTGAATACAGTTTCCCTCTCCAAATTTTGTTAAGCTTTAAATCGGTTTCTGCCTCAAAGACAGAAAATGTATTGTTCAGAAGTGCAAGCCATCTATAAGTGGTTTAAAAACCTTTGCTTAGCTTTTGTGAGTGGCAAGGTGCCAAAAATAGTCCATGGAAATTAATGCACTGGGCACTAGGCTGATCTAAACATTAGCCAAAGCCTTTGCATCGTCTTTATTCTAGGTGTCATAAGCAACTTAAATTTTAACCAGTATGGAAGAGGGAACCTGGATCTGAGTTCTCCTACAAGGGCTCTCCAGGAGCTTAAAAAGTCCCTAAACAATTTTAGAGAATTAAAAATCACCAAGGTATATTAACAACAGTACTCAAAATACCTGAACCACTGATCAGATCACTAAACACTTCCCCTGTTCTTACACTTTCCTGGACGTACACTGGTGCCACTGCTGGAGATAAGATAGACTGCTGCTTTTTGCCCCACTAGAGCTGTTCGTAAGATTCTCACAGTTAGCAATATGTTTGCATCTGTTACTACCAGAGATGAAGACAGCACTGTAAGTTTCAGTCAAAACCTTTGTACCCAAAAAAATACATTAAGAAAAGAGATGACAATATAGTTCCATTTAAAAAAAAAATAAAAAAAAAATTGCTATTTGCTAGATACACGTAGCTGGATATGCAGCAGCTAAAATGAAAATTCCCCAGTTTCCAAAAAGACAATTCCATATTAAATCAGATCATATCTAATGAGTGACCTAATATTTATTTTTCATTATCATTATGCTCATTATCCTTTTTATGCCTATTTACAGCATTTACTAACCTTGAGTCTGAATTCAATTGTTGCACTGTAGCCAGTTTTCTCACAGGTAATGTTGACTGTTCCCCCAAGCTCTAAGGTCATTGTGCCATAAAGAATTCCTGCAAGACCAAAACAAGACCAAACAGCTAAAATGAATGTTTATAACTGAACAAGACAAAAAACCTAAGTTCTTTGGGCACAATTCCTAGAGTAAACACGTCTGTGCCAAAGGAACAATCATCTTTTCAGATGACCTTTCCTAATGATAAGCATGATCTTTCTGCCAAATAAGATAACCCAAACAGAAACAAAAAGATCTCAGTGAAATGCAAATCAGCAGGAAAAACAATTTATTAGGACATATCTTCGGCAGCGTATGCTGCTGGCTTTAGCAAGGGTGCTATTTAGTCTTATTGGAGATGATTGGAGGAGGGCAGCTTTTGAGGTTAAGGCAAGAAAATAACTCTAGGACAAAGAGAGCAAAGAACTTCACTTGAACAAAAGCGGTATGTGCAGTTAGACTACAGCTGAAGACAATCATGGACAACCAATATAAGACAACACTGATCACCTCTCTAAAGACTCTTGGAAGTACAAAGCTGACAGTGCTGAGTACACTTTCTTTCCCACTGCAATCCAGCATTTGAAACACTGAATATATTTTGCCTAGAGTGGATTCATGTGCAAATATGTGTTTTTCACCATGCACATTCTCCTTCCCTGCATATTCTTCTACCCTTCTCCCTCTTTATCAGCTTTATTAGTCACACTAGTTCTCCTTCCTGTTAGACTGGAATGTATGTATATACGTTATGTGCTTCTTAATTCTTAAGTGTTATTTATATACGAAAAACCCCAAAGAGAATATTAAAAACATCCATGAACAATGGAAAGACCAAACTTATGTCCAATTACCTAATTCTGCTAATTTATTTTCATACATCTCAAATGAAGAAAATACCATAGTTGCTAACTATAAGGCTTCTGAAAACAAATTCTGGCAGAGAATATATGGGTAGATATACCTGAATAGGTAACAATTTAAAAAACAGCAACTCTGCAATGTATTTTGTACTACTACCAACATTCTAGAAAGCTTTATAAACTGACTGGTTTCTCGTAGTGAAACTAAAGACAAATGGTCATGATTTACATTGAAATCACACAGTGAGGTATAGATACTACATTGCCTTTTACATTTACAAGAGGAAAATATTGGAAAAACTCAAAACTGTTGTTTAAAAAAAGCAACTCAAACAGTCAATTGCTGTCATGTAATGACAGATAGCTATACATATGCTCTTAGCATTTATGAAAAAAATCTTCTTCTGTGCCAAAAAATGGATCATTGCTAAAACACCAGATGTATTTTTCTCCTGATAGAATATGTGGAAACCTAGGGCCACCAATATTGCCAGTGTTTAGAACACCTTCTCAGATGACAAGCTTGAATCCAACACAGCATACTATTTAGAATAATAAACTATTTATAATAATAAACTTCTGTTCTCATAACTTTGCCATCTAGAGAATGAAAAGAAACCACTACCTTTACAATGAGCATATGGCATTGTCATTACATAATCTTCTCCCCTATTTAGGAATGTTAGCCGTCCTTCTCCATCTAATATGGCAGATAACGAATTCCCTGAAATTCAAAGACAGAAAAATCACATTTCTCACCATGCAAAACAACAGTCAACATTTCTTAATAATTGAGCAATAAAATTAAGAACATCAGTATATTCAGCATTGCAATCTAGCCTGTCTAGTGAAGCCACTTCAATACCAATTAAAAATTAAAAAGCTCCAGAAATAGAAATTAAAATTCCGAAGACCAGTAGTAAAAGCTTTGTAAGGAAAGGACAATACAATGATCAAACGCAATTCTTCTAACAGCCTTCTTTCATCCACAAAACACAGCTCATGTGCACTGATTTTACACTCCTCAACAGAAGTACAATGAAAAAACCACCATTATTTACCATAGAATTTGGATTTGGCCAGAATGCTACCACTAAGGCAAAAACCATCCTTGCGATTGCTAACATAGAAGGCAGATATTGGAGGATGATGGGATACCTGTTGAAAAAAACGACATATTAAAAAAAAAAAAAAGGGATAGAACATGCAACACAGTATAAACCTTGAGTTAATAATGACAGAATGCAAACTCAAGCTATGCACAATAGAATAGGGTTCATATATGTGAAATGTGACTATAATCTTTAAAGATAAAAAAAACGCTGGAAACACCTTTCTCTGTCTCTCTAGGAAGACACACTAAGATAGAAATCTGTTAAAGAACCTGTGCTCATCAGGAGAGCTTTTAGGATCCTATTCAGGTATTCAAATACATTTTCTGAAACTGCCACATTGTTTGTCTAGCACAAAAATGCAATACATTTATTTTTCTTCAAAATATTTGTGCTGGTTATTGCAGCTACCTGTTCTGCAATGTAAAAAGTCTTGCTGTTCGTCCTTGGATGAATCCACATGCAGCGGAAAGTCTCACCAAGTATAGGATTGTACGGCTTTTTTAGTCCCTAAACAGAAACAGAACAGTAACCATACAATGCAGATACAGGACTTACAAAATACTTTATCAGTCTGTCACTGAAGATAAGACACACACAAAAAAAATTCATATCAATATATATGCTGAAGCATGTTGAACTTCATTTCACTGTTTGAATATTATGCTCAGTTACTCTGCTCTTCATTCTCAGGAAATGGGCATAGATTTAGTTTATCTGCTAAACTATTCCAAGCTACACATAAGGACAAACAGAATATAAGAATCTTTTGTCTGAAGCTAGGTAGTAAGCACTTTCTGCTTTCAATACTGTTTTCCAGCAACAAGACTATAAAGAACATTTAGTGTAAAGCTAAATGAAGTAATGGAAATATTACTCCTCCAACTGCACCATGAGGAATGGTGAACATAGAACTGGCTCAACTTTATCACAAAATCTTTAGCTCAACTTCTACTCCAAGGGAAAAAAAAAACAATTGACTATAGTCTATTTTAAGCATGGTGATTTTAAGCATTGTGAGGGACCAAAAAGGTCCACAATGTTATTTGTGTAAATAATGAAAACTTAACCTTGCTTTTAAAAAATGCATAACAATATAATTTAAAAACAAAAAACTTACTCCAGCACATCCTTAAACCCTCAAACTAGACACAATGACTAAAATAAACACAAAATTACATGTGAGAGGGCACCTTTGGCTTTTTGTAGAATCCTGACAAATACCACTTCACTACTTTTTTCATGCGGTTGTAAGCGTTCTCTTCAAGAGCAGCTCTATGAAACAAACGGAACACACAGATCAAATATCAATATTGTTTCGGTTATAACACACTATCAATTGTTGTGATATATCTTGTATCTAGAATTTGACTAAAGCAAAGGTTTTTTGATTTGCAGTACTGTAAAACTTCCAGCCTGATTGCATCAAATTCAAAGTTTTTAAATAATTGTCTGAAAATGGAAATCAAACAAAAAATCAGAAATGGTATTTCCATAATTGAGCCTGTTCTTTGTAACATTAAATACTGTTCCACTCCCACTGAAATTCTTCCATTTACAAAAGGTACTACTTTAGAGAACCAGCCTACTCACATACAGAAGTTGTTGTTGAATAATATTTCAATTTACAGTCTTTATTAGCTACATTTGAGCAGGCAATAATAAATCTGAATGGAACTTAGCACTGTATTAAAAGGGTTAACTGGTACTGTTTTTCCATTTTAAGTATGTCTCTTAGAGAAAAAACTAATTTTGAGAAGTCTTCTAATCAGTCTCCAAAAGCTACACCAGAAATGTCTGCAACACAATTACTATTACTAAGAGGGGATGGACTTCAAGATGTACCATATGAGCTCTCAGGCAGTTAGCTTTCAGAAAACAAGGCTGATACATTGGCAGACAAACATTCAAACTTTAAGCAGCCTACGATGTTGTTTAAGTAGACTGGATCACGTTTCAGTATACACAGTTACCCATTATAGTTTACAAAATGGAAAGAACAAAACCCAGAGATAGGATTGACTCACTCGGACAGAAAGTCTGCATGGTAGTAGTAATCAGACAGCTTGTCCAGGAAAGAACGAGGTTCCAAGATAAACGTAGGCAGCACAACCTTGGACAAGTCCATCCCTGGCCGGACTTGCTTCAGCAGTGTCCAGATCAGACTTTTGTTTTCTTCTGACACTACTTCTGTCTGAGCAGCCTCCCCTGCCTAGGATGAAAAAAACCAAAACCTGCTTACAGAAAGGAGAAAGAAGATAATTTTCCAGAATACAGGTCAACACATTCTAAGGATGTAACAAGAATGGAAAATGGATACTTAAAATGAATGACTTGGAGAACCTGAAGTAACTATGGGAGAAAAATCAAATTTCTCTATATCACTTATGATACATCTTTAACAAAGTATGATAGATATACTATTCAGCATTAAAAACTGCATTTGTTTTCATCAGCCCTAAACCAGAAAAATTTGAGGTAGCACGTTGTTCAAAAATCCTCCCTTAGTCCTTTCCTAGGCATCAAGTACACCACCCTGTGTTATCACGTGCAGGACTTACATAGCAAAAGGCTCTTCATCCTACCAACTTTTCCCCACCATGAAAGCTGACACATTTATGTTTTTCGCTGCCTTGACCAGTCAACAATATCAGTGGTTTTCCTTAAAGAAAACTACTGCTTAGGGGTAAGTAAGCAAAACCAGCAGCCACACTCCAATATGCTCCTCTCCGTCCAAGGAGAGTAGAGATAATTCTTCCTTACAGCTTCTGAAATGAAAAGCAAAGGTTGTAGGAAAAGCACCCCTCTTTCCAGAACAGTTCTAAAACTCATACTCAAGAATTTATTGTCAAACTCCTCAACTTTTCCTAAACTACTGCTTCTTCTAGAAACAATACTAGAAAGCAATAAAGCACAAAGTATTTATGTTCTATAGGTATGAAAAAAAAAATCTCATAGTTAGCACTTGAGAAGAAAGGGGAAACATGGTCAACTTCTGCTTCAGGTGGACCTTTCAAACTGAGCACCTTCTGTCTGAGCAATATTCCAGATAATCTCATTATCTCTGTTAAAATCTCTGACACAAGCATAAGAGTGGCGAAGCAGAGAAGAACATGGGTGAACAGAACTTTCCCCGCCATTACTGCTGAAAATATGAAAGCTAATCCTGCAAATCAGGTTTCAAGTGTAGTCTGACCTCTAAAATATCAGCTTTCTATTTGGAGAAGCTACTTGCTTATTACTTCAACAGCACTTTTACCTCCCCAAGTTCTTCGTGACTCTGTTCTAAGTAAGTAGTTTCCTTGATATCAATTGGTTCTGGATCGACGTAAGAATCATCCTGTCGCTCTGATGTGTCGCTATCGCTTTCTTCACTTTTCCCCAATCCATCATTATCAGATTCCTCGTGGTCATGGTCATTTTCCTTATCAGATTTGTCAGAGTACATATCTTGATCTTTAAAGTGATGCCTTTCAATTTCACTGTCATTTAACCTAGAAAATATAAAGGCTAAATGAATCTTCAGCTTCACATAATAACTTCATTTTTCCAAACTGGGACCTTAATAAAACACACACTAAAATTGCCAATATCAAGCCTGATCTGGCAGCAAAGTTAAACTAGCTTCACTGGAAACATATAGGCTGTACTCATCTCACTGAACCGTCAAACGCACCGAGTTGAAAATAGTTCCACTGGAAGGGACCTATAATAGTCTTCTGGTCCAACTGCCTGACCACCTCAGGGCTGACCAACAGTTAAAGCATGTTATTAAGGACTTTGTCCAAATGTCTCTTAAAGGCCGACAGGCTTGAGGCATCAACCACCTCTCTAGGAAGCCTGTGCCAGTGTTTCACCATCCTCGTGGTAAAGAAATGCTTCCCTAAACCTCCCCTGGTGCAGCTTTGAACCATTCCCACACGTCTTTTCACTGGATCCCAGGAGAAGAGCTCAGCACCTCCCTCTCCACTTCCCCTCCTCTGGAAGCTGTAGAGAGAAATAAGGTTGCCCCTCAGCCTCCTTATCTCCAAACTAGACAAGCCCGAAGTCCTTAGCCGCTCCTCATAGGACCTTCACATCCTTCTTAAATTGTGAGGCCCAGAACGGCACACAGTACTCAAGGTGAGGCCACACCAACACTAAATACAGTGGGATAATCACCTCTTTTGACTGGCTGGTTAGACTGTGTTTGATGCACCCCAGGATGTGGTTTACTCTCTTGACTACAAAGGCACACCGCATATTGCGTCTACTGTCAACCAGCGCCCCCAGACCCCTTTCTGCAGGGCTGCTCTCCAACCCCTCCTCTCCCAAGTTATACTTGTGGCTGGTGTTACTCTGTCCCGGGTGCAGAAGCCGGCATTTGTTCTTGTTAAATTTCATTGCCCAATGCTCAAATTTATCTACATCCCTCTGCACTGCTTTTCGCCCCTTGAGAGAGTCAACAGCACCTCCCAGTTTGATATCATCAGCAAACTTGCTAATGGTGCACTCAACTCCTGCCTCCAGGTCATTGATAAAAATATTGAACAGGCCCTAGCATTGAGCCCTGAGGAACACTGCTGGTGACTGGTCAGATGTAGCCCCATTCAGTACAGCACTTTGAGCCCTGCCCTTCAGCCAGTTCTTCACCCAGGACATTGTGAACCTGCTCATCTCAAAGCTGGAAAACTTGTCTGGAAGAATGCTGTGACAGACAGTATCAAAAGCCTTACTAAAATCCAGAAAAAAATGATATCCACCACCTTCCCTTCATCCACTAGGCAGGTCACAATATTGTAGAACCATATCAAATTAGTTAAACTGGACTTTCCCTTTGTGGACCCATGTTGACTGTGCCCAATGATTGCATTGGTTCTTTAAACGTCTTTCAATAGTACCAGTATGATCTTCTCCATAACTTTTCGAGGTAGTGAGGTGAGACTAACAGGTCTGTAGTTTCCTGGCTCTTCCCTCACACCCTTCTTGTAAATTGGAATAATGTTGGCTAGCTTCCAGTCAGCAGGGACCTCCCCAGACCTTTGGTAGATGATCAAGATGGGTCCTGCTGTAACATCCACTAGCTCCTTCCATACTCTGGGATGAATCCCATCAGGCCTCATGGACTTATGAACATTCAGCTGATACAACTGATCTCTTACAATTTCAGTGTCCACAAATGGAAAGACACTGCTTCTGCACTCATGATCCTCCAACTCAGAAGGACCATTGCAACCCAAGGTCTACCAGTATTTATTAAAAACTGATGCAAAAAAAAAAGCATTGAATACCTCCCCTTTATCTTCATCCCTATTTTTCAGGTGACCATCTTCAACAAGTATCGGTCCAATGTTTTCCTTGGACCTCCTCTTGCTATTAATGTACTTTAAAAAGCTAGCGTTCAGTTGAAGCTAAAATTGCTTCCACCTTTCTTCAGTCTCTCCTGCCAACCCCATTAAAACTAGGCCTGCAGGTTTTGTTGCTTCGGTAGTTAAACACACTGAATACTCTTAGAATATGCTACATCCAAAGATCTACTTAATTAAACCATTAGTCTTAATTAGACTTAACAGTTGTAGCTAATTGCTATGATTGTAATCTGGGCCAGCTGCTGATATTAAACTACTACTCATGAGTACAGATCTCCAGCTGAATTGTACACAGCAGTTTTATTGTTTCCATGAGATAATGGAAGGAGCAAAGCTGGAGCAGAGCCTGCTTGGTCATCTGGATAGGGCCGTGAATCTGGGCCAGGGGCAATAATATGCCTTGTCTGTGCTTTTCTCAGACTATCTACGCCAGAAAAAAGTGCATTTCTCCCAGTCCAGGTCTTCTGTCTGAAATACAGGAGCGTACTCTTAACAGCAGTACAAAATTCCTGTGCACTCAGAAAAGACAGATGGGCAGCTAAATCTTCATGGGTGGGAGGGAATATTTGAAATAAATTTGCATCCACCTTAAGTACACTGAATTGGTGGAAGATTACTGAGAGAAATTGTGCATAGCACATACTTCAGACAAAATTCTTTCAAATAAAGGACTAAATCTTTTATATTTTCTAATGCACTTTGGTACCACAACTGAAGTGTTAGAAAACACCATTCATCTTCATGCTTGTTTAATAATGTATTTCCATAAAAGTTTATGCTCCCAAAAATCTGGCTGAAGGTATTTATTGAAATAAACAGGGAGGTACTCAAGGGCACTCAGACATTAAATAACAGGTGATACCAGATAATTTCAACTTTTGTGCATTTAATTTAATATAATAGGGTGACTGAATCATTATTCATCCATCTGATGGTTCAAAGCTGAGACATGCTGAAACCATTTAAATAACGATAGGATTATTCATTTCTTTAACAAAAGAACAGCAACTTGCATTCACATCCACCAACTTTGTCACATGTAATAAACTTATTTTCAGGTGAAGCTAACAAGAGAGACCAACTTCAAGATACAAAAAAAAAAAAAAATTTTAAAAGTTTAACTGAGTACTTAAAGTTGGGTATCACATCAGTAAGTTTAAGTTCTGTGGGCCAAACTTTCTTCTGTACATACTTTGCTTGAAAAGAAAAAGATTTTTTTCATTTTATCTACATACAATATAAAACACGGTGCAAATAAGGCACATAAAGAGAATTCAGGAGCAAAAAGAACTGCAGCCTTAGAAAGAGAGTCTCCCTGTGGAGAAGTTATCACTACAAGGTCCTGCCAAAAGGACAATCAGAGTTTAGGAATTAAATCACTTACGGTAAGTTTTCTCCACTGTGCAAGTTGTTAGCACGAAGCAGACCATAGAGAGAGACGTGAGTACTGTCTGCTGAAGAGTTCAAATCATGTTCTTTACCTTCTCTAATCATTGTACGTTTAAGCAGACTTGAACATTTCAGTGCCAGCTCCAAAGCATCCATCCAACACCTGCCTAAAGACAAATTTATTATTTATTAGACTAAATATTAAGGATTTAACTGAACAATAACACTTCCATTTCCTTATTTCACAATTCTTTTGGGTCTGCTTACATTTCTTTTGAAGACACACTTCAGAATTGTTCCACATTACACGCACTGAATTTTATAATCTGGTGGGAATATAAAACCAACTCGCAACTACCCAGCTCTGGCACAAGGGATGCTTCAGGGTAGGATAAGCAAGGTAAATCACGATTCTGTTGGAGCACATTCCAGCATTTCTTCTTTAATGCAAGTATGGTTCCATCCAGGCCCTGACTGTTGAATTCGTCCAAAATTGCCTGCAGCCCTGCTTTAGTTTTGAAGACTAAGTAGCTGCATCAGTTGGCAAAATGTGCTCATGTAATACAATAACGATGTGGAAAAGGAGCCATAATGACAATGTATAAATGCCATTCCAATATAAACCAGCAGATATTCTATTATTTCTTTTTTTGGCAAAAAGTAGCTAAGCAAATTTCTTTATTTCCATGTACCTAATCCATTTTTCAATACAGAAGGCAAATAGAGGCCTATTTTTAAAGTCTGCAGGGGTATGCTGTCACTGCAGAAAAACACCGAAATATCTATTTACCATCTGATTCTGAAGCAGCTCTGATGATCAAATAACTGCTGGGCAACGGCTGAGTTATAGAACCAACTGCTTCACCTTTGGGACCCTTGAAATACACAAAACAAGCAACAGCATCAGATATTTTAATTCAGTTTTACAGTTCATCATTCAATGTAATAACAAGCTGACACACTGCAGAGCTATTTACTGTCACTCAGCAACATCTAATGAAGACATGAATGGAAAGATGGACAGCCCTCTTTTACTGGATTTCTTCTTCAAAGACTTCATTCTAAGTATATCTCCCAATTCAACCCCACTTTAAAAAGAATGGTCTTTGGGATTCAAATAATTTTTGGTGTGTGTTTTTTTTTTTTTTTTTTTTTTGTAAATCAGACTTGGCATAGTAACATGGAAATGCTCTGCTGATGCTAATTATAGCAAGATGACAAAAGCATCAAAACGAACACCACAGGGGAGTCACCCTCACTGTTCCAGTTTTGCTGCAAATGGGTGTGGAGAGATCACACGGGGCAGGCTATTCCTCTTCAGCTCAGGATTTCAGCTGAAGAGGTAAGATTGAAAGAAAGCAAAACAAAAGACATGTCTGTGGGGTGGTTTAAGAGAGTTGATTTACAACAAACGCTGCCTAGAAGACCCCACATTTGTACAGAAACTGGCTCTTCTCCTCCACTCCCATTTGTTCTTGATAAGAGCAAAGGTTTCTCTCAATGGTAGCATTCATAGCAGAGAGAAACATGAGGGCAAGCCAAACCCTTGCAGAGAACAGGAGGCGCTCTTAAGTGATCCACTTTATGCTTATTTTTCATGACATTGTGTTTGGTGTCTCAGCACCATCCTATGCTCCAGAACTGCATGATTTTTGCCTGTCTTCAGAAAACAGATGAATCACTCAATATTTAAATAAAATGGAAATAACTCCTCCCACCCAAACACAATGTACTGCTATAGAAACCCCCTCACCCTTTCTCCCTCACTCCTTCCCCTTCAATCTCTCTACTTAACCAGTAGTCAATTCCACAAAATATTTAGGTGCCTAACTATAGGCTTGGCATTTAAATAAGAAAAAATCCAAGATGATGCCCAGGTCCATAAAAGACATTTAGATGCTTAAGTATCTCTATAAAGGGTATCAGCAGGACACCATGACATTATGTTCAACCAAAAGACACACAGATGATGTCAAATGCCAAAGTTTAATTTTCACTATGAAGTTCTCCACATTTCAAATTAAAAAAAAAAATTAAAAAAATCCAAAAGACCTTTCCATTTCTGTCAAGCTTCATTTTGGAATAAAATGCTAAACAACCATTTTAAAGCCCCTTCCAAAAAAGTTACCTATGGTAACTTTAAGACAACAGTTAGGCAAAGAGGGCTGTGTTAAACATACTTGAAGCTATCGTTGAAAGCTGGGTTAAGCCTGCCTAACTGATGAGTTAACACATTTTGACCTTGACTGATTTCCCCCAGAGAAGCCTAATGAAAAGGCCAGTACAAGGCTTAGAAGAGGGAACTGGAAAGCCAGCAGAAGTTTTGAGCAAAAGCAGATAAAGGCAAATATTTTAGAAGCAAGCAAATGAAACAGCCAGAACGTTTCTGAGGGTGAGAGGCAGGTAACGAGGAGTCTTGGTGGCACTGAAATATCAATACAGGCAAGCTAGTGCTGGTGTAAATGATGTTCAGAAACTCCCGAATAGTCAGTATGGAGTAACAGCAACTTGGGTGTTAGAAACAAGATTCCAAACCTCAGTCCCCCTCCGAGCAAGCAGAAGGGTGCACCTATGAAAACTCTTTGGTGAAGCGGCATCGCGGGGATTAGGAGTTAGTGGGTAAGGAGAACAGGAGGGACAACCCTATGCACAAGCGCTCCTCACCCCGTGGGCGGGCAGGCAGGGAAGAGGTCTCACTCTCACCGGGCCTCTGGGGAGGGAAGAGCATGGTGGCACAGCACCGCACCAGGCAGGCGGGTAGAGGTGCTGGGATGCTGCACAGATGGGACCGTGGCACCTTGGGTGCACCAGTGCTGTGCAAAGGCCCCGGCCATCACAAGTCCTCGAAACTCTCAGGTCACAGGACATGGACTAAGGGCAGACCTCTGCCCACCAGATCTCCCCTTGAGGGTTATACTGTGGGCTTGCAGGTTACACTACTTACACTCTGTACGAAACAGCTATAATTTAGAGATAGTGTGGTTTTGGTATTGGGTTTTGGTGGGTTTTTTTTAAATGCAAGAAAGCAATACTCCCCTAGGTGCTTTGACAACACATTGATTAAAACTGAATGAATAATTTGCAGTGAACACTTAAGTAGGTTGATTTATTTTGGAATAACTGCTTGTGGATCTTGATTTCCTCTAATTGATTACTGTTCCAAAAGCACTGGAGATTTTTCTTTGATATCACCCATTATGGTTTCAAAATCAATTTTCAGTAAGTTAGCATTCTGTACAAAAGAGACATTAGTTTCCATTTGTAAGATGATGTTACTTGAACTGTCTCTGTTCCTGACAGAATGATGGTACAACTCCTCCAATACAAGGTAATGGGCAAGTTAAAAATACCACTAGACTAAAAAAAATTTGAAGTTTACTTCCTATGGAATATTCATGCCAATAAAACTCAAATGTCATGAACATTCAGAGAAAGCAATAAAAATCGATAAGCAGTCACACTTGACTAAATTTGCTTATGAAAAATTATTTGCAGTAACTTTTCTAGTTGTTAATTTTAGAAAACTGAAATGGTATCAGGACCAGGCACATGAGGAAGACAGAACAGCTACCTCAGAGTGCAGGAGGAACATCAAAGACCACAGCAACAGGCTTAAGGGAGCATGTGAAGTGACTGGCCACAAACTACTGCAGAAGAGAATTTGCAGTCTGCCAGACGGACACACTATGGGAAGTGTGTTCAAGTGAGAAAACCTCCTGCAGTACTTATACCTGTGTAAACGTTTCTTGCAATGTCATCTTCCTGCACTGACTGCAAACAAGGATCATTTTGCCTTAGACTTCAGGTTCATTCTGGTAAATCTACTCTGTAAATCAGTGAATTGCTATTACGCTTATGAAAGTCTGCCTCGTGATAATAAATCTGTAACTAGGACATTAGAATTGACTAGGTAAACAAGGCAGAAAAAGGTTTCAAACTTAAAGGCCTTTCATCTAATTAAATCCAGTAATTCTCAACTGCAAATAGCCATACCAAAATGAACAAACGCCACTCCAGCTCTCAGCACATTTAGAATGGACAATATCAACTTGTTCAGGTTCAAAATTTGACCTACCTTAAAAAAGTAAAAATCTGGTGGGGTATGTCCTCTAAATTCTAAATATCTAGTTAAAAAAACAAACAAATCCATTTCTCATTGCCAAGCAATAAAGAAATATAAGACTGATTTGTGATCTTCTGTAGACAGGCCACCACTTTGCAATGTATGTATACATGATCATAAATAATTAAAGCACATTAACACCAAACCCTATAGCTTTGAAAAAGGATATGAAGTTTGTGTTCTGCAAATGTGAGATCATCACTAATTAGTGAAAAGTCCTCCTAAGCAATATTAAAATAAAATCATTCAAAAGCAACTACAAAAGATTTGATCTAAGCTTGGTAAATTTAGATAACATTGATAATGATAACAATCCAGGAAGACCACAAACATCAGGAATTATACTAGCTGACTGACTCCCCAGTCTGAGATAAGGAAGACAAAATCAATGCAGCACGTTCTACAGATGTGACAGTACATCTATATCAATTTAAAATTCAAAAGATACAATCTCACAATTCGTAGCTATCCTAAGACGTATGTTACAGAGGGCATAAATAATTTATTATGACAAGGGTCCTAATATTGTACAGTAATTTCGCCTAAAGCAAGATATCATTTCAAGAGGTAAATATGTTCACTTATGCTGTGCTTCCTCACCCCCTCTCCATAGGCAAACACAAAACAAGGACTACAATAGTTTATTTACTAAACCATGAGTAATAGTAAACATTAAAGATTCTTAACAGAAATTGAAATAAACCTTTGCTGTGCAGAACACACTGTGCTTTTAAACACTCACAGATAAGAGCTACTCACAATATTATGCCATGTATGACAAAGCAAACAGACACCAGAACTGAAGGAAAACATTTATCTTCCAAATTGTAGCCAAAAAGGAACACAACTGGCTAACAAGTTGCAATATAAGCTATTATTGCACAGGGAAGTAATTTGAATTTCTACTCTTACAAGCAAATTGAACTAGGCTGACATTTTATTACATGAATATAGGGTTGGAAGCCAAGAAATGTTTGTAACAGATCTCAACTCTTTCATTTTGGCAAATCACTTCCTTCCTTAATTTCTCAGATTCGATTGATGTAAAATACAACGTTATACACTGATTCCTTCTGCTCACATGATTGCCAGTGATGGCATTAACCTCTCTAATGGCATCCCTCTGCACACCACACTTCTGAAGCTATTTAAGTATACAGAGCAGCATAAATCAAATACTTTTTGTGATGAAGAGGACTAGATGATGAAGGCTTATATTCAGAATAAACAAACCATTAAAGTTATAACAGAAAATGCAGTTCAGCTTTTCATTAAGGTCGTCTTTACTTGTAGCTGGCTAATGCTAGTCATCCGTTAGGAACCATATATGCTACCACTAACCTTTATAGCCCATATGGACTGCTCCAAAGGATGGAAAAGTTTGAAACAAAAGCCATCTTTTTTAGAAGGCCTCTCAATGAGTTCACAAGCGTTCAGGAGCACTGTTCCTACCCACTGGCCGTTTTTGGGGGTTTTGTAAACAAGCAACACTCCTGGTTTCAGTACACACCACAGTTTGGTCCAGCTTTTCAAGGTACCACGAATCTAGAAGATAAATAGTTACAGTTATATCTCGGTGAAGCCAACACCAAAACCATCTCCCTTAACAAAATGAAAATTGAAATTATTATTTCATTTCAAGCAAAGTTTATCAGGTCTATCAAAAGCTTATCAAAGACAATACAAAAGTACAATTTCAATGCTCACTCTTCTATTCTTTTTTGATGAATACTTATTCTACAAAGGGGTATACACACATCCAGATACGACAAGTATGACAATTCCTCTGAAACCTTCATGACTTTTCCTAT
Organism: Charadrius vociferus; assembly: GCF_000708025.1. NCBI lineage: Eukaryota > Metazoa > Chordata > Aves > Charadriiformes > Charadriidae > Charadrius > Charadrius vociferus. The sequence continues at coordinate 589,761 of NW_009649938.1, forward strand.
CTGGAACATATTTTATCACTAGCATGAAGACAGGATAATCTTTGGTAACAGAGGTCCTCTGAAAACAGGACAGACATCTGATAGGAAAAATAGGATATTCACAAAATAACTCAGACATATTTGAATTTCTTAGATAAAACACCTTATAACAGCTGTTACCTTTAACCTATATGTGAAATATAAGATTCTTTCAAGTCCCTGAATTTGCACATCTGATCAGACTGCTTGCATCAATTCTGTCAGCTCTGGATTTTAATTACTTCTGTGTCTGTTGGACTGAATACAAACTCGACCTCTGAACAATGTTTTAGCCTGCCTACATTGATTTCTGCAAAAACTGGAGAAACTTTTTCCAGACAAGCTATTGTTCGGAGCTAACTATAAAAACGGGTAACAGATCTTTTTTCTTGTACAATTTCCAAGGAATTTATTTACAAATTTAAGTAATTATATACAAATATATAAACTGCACTACTGTTGATGACACTGACTGCTATCTTTGAGAAATTAATTCCTCACCTTTTTATACCAGTATTAGAGGACAGTTAATTCTTAAGAGAGGAAAGGAAAATTACCAGAAATACACAAAGAAATCAGTATTCAAATATCTAATATGACTGACCATTTTCACTATTGTTACGGATCTAACAGAGCTTCAATTCAAAGTGTAAAGTAGAAAGGACAAAATAAGAATCATAAAGCCAAATCTTCTGAAGTTAATGGCTATACACACAAGATGCACGTGAGTATGGTGACTACAGTAAGTGGAAGCTAAGTTCCTCTATTACTCCCCTTGGATTTGAGCACAGAGACACTGGGACACAATTAGTAGCTGCTGTGCTTGTAGAAAAACATTAACAACAAGTAAAAGATTGAGACTTTTCTATTTCAGTCAGAAAGCAGCAAGCAGCTGCTACATCTTCAACTCGGGTTTCACACTTGGATTCTGACCTTCAACCAGTCAGCCATAACAATAACTGATGGGTCTGTGATAGTGCTAAGTAATTCTTTTGTAGCTCTCTTCTTTTCTTCTCTGTAATTTTTCTTTTGAACCTGTAAATAATAATAAAAATATTTACAATGCCATAGCCATAAGTCAGTAATCAGAGCACAAAAAGACATCTGTCAATACAAGCTGAGGAAAAACATGCTAAATTCAGTTTGCTATACAGATACAGAGAAATAGCTTTAAAACACAGCATTTGACTTCAAGGTGTGAACAATTATTTCATGCAATTATTTCAAAAGCAGCTACAATATAACCAATTTCAGATACTACTGTATTTTGCTTTTAAGACTGAAGACTTTGAAACTCTTGTTAGAATCACAGGCGGAAAGCCAACCAAACCAATGCACCCGCCCCCCCCTTCCTTTCCTGTTATAAAGTACAAAACCAAATTTGGGCTAGATTCAGATTTACAGGTACATTATATGATCAGTAGTCTTTACCCACCAATTGTTTTTGCTCCCCAGCAGAAATTTGCAGCTATGTATCTCCCTCTTTTATAGGCAAATAATTTAATGTTTCTGCTGACATGATATCTGCCAAACAGTGAAGTTTGGTCTTGTTACAGCACAGGGGGAAGAAGGCAGTAGAAAAACCACAGGTACTGCATGCAAATTGTAACTTTGATAATTCAATTAATCATTGTGTCCTGAGGTCCCTGCCAACTTGAATTATCCTATAATCTTCTGAGTTGTCCTATAATCTTGTGCCATCTTAAAGACTGAATTATAGAAGCCCATGCCTAAGTAACAGTACAATAAGATTTGAAGAGAATCAACACCACAACTTCTTACAATACTTAAATATTCCATAGGTCTCATCATTACTTGGTATTTTTGTCTTCTCATTAGAGAATACAGTAAAACTATGTGAATGCACTTCTAGTCCATGAGGAGTTACTTGGAAATTAATTCACCTTGAGAGATTCTTTTTTTGTAAGTTTGCTTGAAGATAAAGAGATGTCCTTCTCAGAGCCATTGAAAAGCTTGGATTCAGACTGAAATTCACAAGATGCATAATAAATAAATGACAATGATAGATACAAGGATATATTACTGTTGCAGGCACTTCAGAAAGTGTTTGACACGCACAGTTATGTTTGTAAGGTTCCCATTCCCAGTCATTTCTCCATTGTTTCTCCCACTTAAAAAAAAACAAACCAAACCAAAACCAATAAACCACAGCTTGTAACATGAGCTGTTCACCACCTATTTATGGAGTCTTTTTTCATAAGGGTTTTATGGGAAAGAAGTCTGAGATTCCTCCAGAAGAAGCTGAACTACATACAGTAAATATTTAGCCCATGTAGCCTTACTTCGTATGTCACAGTCTTGACCAATTAGGCATTATTTTAGCAGAGAGAGGTTTTAGGAAAATCCTTGTGTTAAAACACAGGAGTCGTACTCATGACATACGAATCCAAATGTCTTCATTCATAACTTGACAGCTGCTCTGAATGGATTGCTATGGAGGCACTTACCCCGTGACCCATGAAGGAAAATACAGCCTCTTCAATCTAGGATTCAGTGCTCTATAAATCATCAGAGTACAACTGGCCACTAATGGCACTTGTTCTGCTCCTTCCTCCCTAATCCCACGCTCTGGTTACTTCACAAGTCATCTTTGAGAAGCTCACAGTGGTGACAGAAAGGGGAATGAGACTCAGGTTTGTTCATGAAACCCAAGTCCTTATTCATGGCAGGACAATACGCTGCCTCAGCATCACATGATTTCTCCCTCCTGCCTCTCCCCATATCTAGTAAGGTTCAAAGTTTATTCCTTGGCATCTCTTGCCTACTAGTTGAAAGGGAACTAGAGCTGCCAAATATTCACCTTGGGATGCAGAGCTCTTAAAAAAAAAAAAAAAAAAAAAAGAAAAAGTCTGTCACAGAGTTATCATGTCGTTCCTACTTGCAAGTCAGAGAACACTGAGTAGGTATCCTCTATAAACTTCAGATAAATTACAAAGAGTTGCATTTCTTTGTGCACTGAAATATAACCCTGATGGACCCAAAAGTTCCCGCCTAGTTAAAAAAAAAAAAAAAAAAAGAAGAAAAAAAGAAAAATCAATGTAACCTTCTAAACTCTGTAAATTCAAGGACAGTTTATGAAAACTGCTTGTCAAGCTGTTCAACATTTCTGATTAGTCATTTCAAATCTCACACTACAATGCAAAGTCTATTCATTGAATTTCTATTTTTGAATACTATAAAATGACAGTCAAAAAATATGCAAGCTTTGAAAAAACTTACTGCAATAATAAAGACTGCACTTCAGCACTCTTACTTAACACGAGTTGCTCAAACCAAGTAAGTAAAAATTAAAGATTTACAAGTGGAACAAATCAATTTAACTTTGATCCTACTTTGACACCTTTCATTCAGAACTAAGACTTTACAGGAGTCTACTTAGGTAGCCAGTGTCAAAAAGCTATCTGCAATAACTGGCAAAAAGTAATTTTATCTCAACATCATTTCAACGATAAGTAAATGTTCTTTAACTTCCATATAAATCTTGGAAAAAGGAAGGAAACATCTTCATTTTGTTTTAAAGATATGTTCTTAACACTCAAAATTCAGCTTTAAGACAAGCATACTACTTGAAATTTAATTCCTCTGTCTAGAAGTTAGAGGAAATACAGTACTTTAAATGTAATAACAGAAGAGGGGAAAAATGCATATCACTGTCACATAAGAAGAGGTAACGAACTCGTTATGCAAGCTATAATGGAGCAACTTAAGTAAAACATTCATAAATATTCTAGTTGCTCACTAACAGAAAGCTAATGCAATCTAAAGGTCATGCATATAAAAGTCCCAAACCCGTAAGTATCCCAGGTTACAAAAATTCATTTTCTCAGTCTCTCAGCTTTAAAGCTCACTGATACGACACTGAATAAAGGTCCATATTTACCTGTCCAATGGATTATGAGACAGATCAGTGATTTGTGTGTTTTTAAGCTAGTAACTTTCTCAGTGTTACACCCACACAAAGTAGATAAGATCAAAATTTAAAAGAAGAAAACATTTTAAGAGAACTTACTGCAACTCACAGCAACGTATATTCAGTACCAGATTCTGGGCACGTCTCATCACTAATTTTCCATCCTCGCTTAAAAAGAAGGGCTGCTACTTTACCTCCACAGCTGTGACAGACAGTTACCATATTCTGTTAGCCTGAAGTTTATTTGTGGGTTATAAAGGAACCACTAGTTTTATCAAGCCCTACATGCAGTAATTGCAAAAATAAGGATGAAGAAAAATATGTCAGGAGAAGTGGGAATATTGGTCTCATCTGTGATAGTAGGAAGACACAAACAAAAGTAATGGCAAAGCATACAAAGACTTAAGAAAGACAAGAACCAAAAATAAATATAACGAACAGAAAAAACAAATTGGATAGTCCGAGATAAATGATTAATAGAGTCTAAAATAAATCCAAGTTAAAAGAGACAGTATTGACTTGATTTCCAAGTCAAAAATGATTTAGAGGTTTCTGGACCAATATAAATACTTAGATCAGAAGCAAGCCGGATGGTAAAGTATGCTTCCTTGGTTTCCCTGACCAGTGAGGCTCTAGGATGCAGTAAAGCTGAACAATGCAAAGTTTTGTGACGCCAAGTGAGATGTAAGACACCAACAGCTTGAAATGCTTAGCTACACACCACAGAACTGCAGCTTCAGCTGCAGAAACCAACCTGCTCACCCCAGTGCAATTCTGATGACACCATTCAAGCAGGGTAAAGCAACTATAATCTTTAAGTTGCTTTGATGTCCTTTGGTATCTCTTTATGTTTTCTCTTTAAGGCCCTGACACATGAAATATCACAGAAAAAAAATTGTGTCAAGACCTCGAGCGCAATCCCTCTGTCTCTTAGGGACATGGCTGCCTGTGCCCAGGGCCAGCTCTGACAGACTGCAGTGCCAACGCTGCAGCAGAGTGCTATGGAAAGAGCCGTGCGAGAAAGCGGCGAGAAGCAGGCATCTCCCCCATCTCCCTTGGGAGCTCGCTGTGTTAAAGCTCAGGTCCTCGCCTTCCCCTACAGAGCAGCCCACGCCTGCTGCGCCCTGACAATCTGTTTAACTGTCTGTTACTGCATTTGCCTCTGTAAAAAACAATGGACATTCTAGGAGAAAATAGGAAAGCACACAGCTGGGTAATTTAAAGCCTTTAAACTCTATCCTGCAGTGATGCCTAAATAAGAAAAACAAGTGAGCGTAGCTACTCCACTCAGTGATTGAACCATACACAACCTCCCCCTTCGCAAAATGCAGTCTTTCCCTCTTTAATGTCTTGAGAGAAAGAAACACTTGTTTTACGAGACACCTGTTTTATGAGACACCCAATTGTATTTTTTTTTCTGAAATTCCACATTCTAAATACATCAAAATCATTAGATAAAAATTCAGTGCATTGATATGCCAGGCACTTTTGCTGACCAAAATGTTCATGCTCTTTAAGAGTTACAATAGGCCGACAAATAAAGAAGGTCGCATCAGAGCAGCCTATACGATGCTCTGATAGCTTCTATAACTGTAACCTACAAATTTAAAAGGACTTGGAAAAGGAAAAGATAGCTATGGTAGATTTTTCTCTACGCTACTACAATGACTTCTTACACAAATCTCTCATTATGTGCATACTATTTCAATACCATCAGAAAAGAACATTTTATTCTGAGTAAGAATGCTGTTGCAAACTATTTGTGTAAGTAATAGCAATCAGAACAAAACACAGCTCTGGAGACAAAAGACCTGGGATCACTACATAAAAAGAATCTTTTTGGTTGGCTCGGGTAGTTCATGTTTCCTTCCTTTTAAAGTTTAGCCACTCTAAGATGCTGCAGTTTTGGTGACTGCAGTGTCCATCTCCCAGCTCCACTTTGTACATTCTCAGTTTTCACGGCATCTCAGTAAGCCTTTTCCGTCTTAGGACTACACTATGATTATGACAAATTTGCCTGGCTTCTGCCTTTTCCATTTCTATTGTCAAGACTATAAGAAAGCATAAACATGTATAGCAATTATATCTAGTTTAGTGTTCCACTGAATATGCTTTCTCTTACGCTGTCATTGCCTCAACAAAATGGGCCTTTATACTTGAATTCTGTGTACTGAAGTCTCTGCAACAGATTACACTTAACGATGTTTTACTCTGGCAATTTAAGCCATTAAACTAAGCCTTTTCCAATTACAGTTTTTCTAACATTCTTATAAGATTTGCTACAGCTCAGTGAACAGCATCTTCACTTACAGCTTAAAAGGATTTTAAATTCTGTTCCATAGCAGGAGTTGGCCTCCATCCATCATACATATGGCAAGGCAACATCCCACCCGAAGATGACAGTGAGAAGACTCCACATTTCATTTTCACTAATTTGAACGGAGGATTTTCGTGTCATGTCATCCTGAGAACTATATTAAGAAAGTCCCTTTAATCTTTATCTATTGCTGAATCTGAAGAGTAATCTTCAAGATTATCTACAATTAAAGTTAAATACATTTGCATTTAATTAAAAACGCACAACAACTTCTCACACTGACATTTTTAAGCCAGATTAGGAGGCTGCTTTCCTTACCTTGCTTTTTGACATAGAATGTGCTGTATCCTCTTTGCTTTGTGACACATCTTCCTTCCCTTTGTCAACACCTTAAAGAAAAGACAGCATTGTTGGAAATGATTTAAAGACATTAACATTTTATATGAGCTAGCCGTTGAAATAAATGTGCAAATTGTATTTAGCATAAAAAAGTGCAAGCAAATTGGACTTTCAAGCAATGTATACATACCAGTTGAATACATACCAGCTACTACAATATTAACTAATTTAATACCCACTAAGAGGCGAGAACAGTCCACTGTATTTGGATTGTGCTGCACTGGACCCAATAACCTGATGAATCATAAACATGATGTGCAAACTTTTGTCCTTTTATCTTCTCATTCTCCCCTACCTGCATACATGCATGCACAGAGCAGAATACTAAATAACGCCTTTTTTTCCTTTGTTCATTTCTGTAGCTAGAGATAATTATTAAATACCACCTACATGAAACCAAATCTAAAACACTAATTAAGATTGCCTGTCATTTTTTGCAAGAAAATGGAAAAGGTTGCTTATGTTAGCCTTGAATTTATACTTTCAACTTGACACTGCATAAGCGTAAGTACAAGGCTTTATATTAAAACAGTTGTTGAAATCCCATATTTATCTTCTGTGAGTGACTCACAGTACAAGCCCCACACTTCCCCAGCATCCAAAAAGCAATGTGAGACAATGGCTGTAGCCAGTATATGTGTGACAATGGAAAGGGGGGTCACAACTGGCAACAGTGCTGCTGCGCAGCTGCTATGTGCCACAGAATGTGTACCGAGAACCTTGCATCCTCTTAAGGAAAAATAATCTACTCTGGTTAGCGAGAGAGGATATATCAGTGATTCATTTTCTTTGAAGAGGCTGGTGGTAGCGTAAAGCTTTTATAAACAGGAATAAAACAAACTGCACAATGCGTTTATCTGAGTAAGTAAAAATGCCATCATTTGCATGCCCTCCAGATAGAAGGGATGAAGTCATACATGAATTTCAGGAACAATCCACGCAGCTGAGAAGCCTTGCATGGCTCCGACAGTGGTACCCTAAAGCTGCAGCCCACCAGAGGGCACTACCTCAGCAGATAAATTGCAGAAACAAGTGGCCAAAGCTCTTCTGAGCTTCCCTTTGAACATGTTCCCAACTTTGAAACAGAAATTGGTACTCAGATCTCTAAAATGAGAAGATTTATCGCAGAAACAGTTTGATTTCACATTCTTCAGCAGAATGTGTGGGGACACTTCATGAGCTTTAAAAGAATTTTGATTAAACTCTCTATAGCAGCGTTGAATAGTTTGTTTAGTGTAGGATTATTTTTTTATTTTTTTAAAAAAATCAGTATCTTCACCCTTACACAACTTACAATACCCAGAAACCCTTAGGACAGGACTGATTCATCTGTCATAAATACATATCTTGGGAAGTTTCACTAAGTTATAAAAGCATTAGGCTGGTCTTCAGGTTACTTGAGAAATTTGAGATTCCTCTTAGTTTTGGTCTGCTAATCAGTCTTTTTGGGGTTCGTATTTATATTTAATACCTTTTGCAGAGATTCTTTTTTAAAACCAGACTTTTAAGAATTATATAGTGCAATACAGTGATATTTCATTTTATGTTTACACAGAGTAAACCTTACATGCCTTTAAAGAAACCTTTACATATCTTTATAGCAGCATCTTCGTGCACAGTTCATGAAACCCTTCCATTTGAAATTCTTCCAACACATCTGTGATAGGTTTGTGCAGCTAATGAAAACCTATAATGCAGAAGACTACTTCACCACAGGGAAGAAGTACCTAGACAGGCAGAAGAGTTGTAGTAATAAAGAATCCAGAAAAAAATCAAAAAGGCATGTCACGATCCAGAGGCCAGAAGCCACATTTCCTACATAACACCAAATACAAAAGCACATTTTCTACAGCACCAGTCATCAGGTGCTGAAACAAAACAAAGGTTGCTTCAAGCCTTAGAGGACAGACCTGCCTTAGTTCACTGAGAAGTTACTAGATTCAATGCCAGTCTCAGGCAGTCAAACACACACCAGAACCACAGTAATGACGTTTTCTCCTCACGCCCATACTCAAATGAAATCCCTCATTACGAACCAATTTCCACTGAAAATGTAATGCAGTCATTTTCTAATGGTTTTCCCATTTATACTTATTTATTTATAGGCTTATATACAGAAGACTTAGTGATGGGAATCAACGAGGAAGTGCTAAGTCAGGACTGTTCTTACAGAAGAGAAGCTATAATTCACAGCTTGCTTTCTAAAGCACACAGTTTTATGAGCTTTACACATCCTTATCTAACAAACATATGTTTTTATTTTCATAAACAAGCTTTTCATTGGTATCACCAAGCAGAAGTGAAAACAGAAAGAACTACTCTGTCCCAGAGAACCAGACACAAAGGCCAAAGTTCAGTGGTGTTTCCGTGAATTCCACCAGCTTGCTTCCCACGTCTCGAGCCGGAGAGGTGTGCGTGCTTGCTGGTTTATAAACACGCCACCGCGCTCACTGTTCCCTTCCTCACTCACATGCACAGCAAAGGGCTGTCCCAGGGGTTTGCTGGTGAATCCAAGTCAGGGTGCTGCAGACCCTGGAACAGCTCGCACTGCTCCATCTCGGTCTGTGAGGAAATCCAACCAGTCAGCTTCACATCCCACACCATCCTACCTGCAACCTCCCTGTCTGTAGACGAGATAACCACTCAGCATACAGACAGAAGGCTTTTCTCCCCATGTGCTAAAAAGTATGTTAAAAAACAAATCATAATTCAGGTGCTGATCCAGACACAGTGTAAGGATGCGTTTTCCAGGGAGCCTCTATTAAGATGGAGAGACCTCAATACCACAGGCAGTCTTAATTCTTCTAAAAAGAACAGGCTGATTCTAATACGTGCAGCGAAATGGGCACTGAACCATCACAAAGCTAAGGACAAGATACACTTTACTGTGGGAATATTTGGGCAAGGAAACAACAACAGAACAATTATTTTCACAGAATCAACAATAAGAGATACTGTTTTCTCCCTTCCTGCTACCAGTTATGAAGAACAATTTTCTCTAAGGATTTCTGACAAAGACAACAGCAGTCAAGAAAGCTGTGCCTTCAAGTGATGCTTTGTGTTATTGCTCTTTTTGCAGTTTTGTTCACCCCAGAGGTACTGAAAATTGCACCACAAAAAGGCATTGAATCAGTGTCTGGAGCAGAGACCGCCAGGGTATGAGAGGCTAGAGGCAGGCTCTAATAAAAAGAATGTGTTTCAAGTTTTTCAGTGTTTACTAGCAGCAGTTTGGGGCTTAATATTTTAGCTTACTTGTGTTCCATCCTGTAATTCAATCAGGAACTCTTTAACAAGATAACCTGAGCTCACATTTCACAATGTAGAAATTCAGGTGTTGAAGATGCAGGCCCCTTCTGTAACTTCCTCTCTATTAAATCACTTGAATTTGTGTATCATTTTCTACCTAAAATCCTGAAAGCAATCTTCAGAGTTAGGAGACAGCGAGCCATTGTCATTTGAATCAACCTTTAGAGCTGCACATTGAGCTCCCAGTATTAAGACACTTGCACATTTGAAAAAAAATAATATTTTAAACACAAGCTCCGCTGCTGTAGCCTCTAAAGCAGTTCTGGGCATTAGGGATTGTGTTCAGAGCAACAGTGTGTCTTAACAGACTTTCGCCCAGTGTGACCTTCCTTGTCTTAACATCACAGGCCCCATGGGCTCTGAAAGCTGATCCCAGCACCAGTGCAGTCAGCTGCAGTTCACGGTATGACCTTAGAAGTCAAGGGAAACTGTCAAGGTAATGACTGTTTGTAAAATTAGGGTAGGTGCCATCTGCTCTCCTAAGATCCTTTGGGAAATAGTTTTCTAAAATGAAAAACTACAGGTAAAATATACTGTTAATTTAATTTTGGTAAGGGTAATTAAAATTATTCATGGGTTTTGTTGTCCACATTTGTACTGTGAGCACTCGGCAACTCCTTCCAAAACTTGCAGGCGGAAATCTACGTGAACACTCATGATGAGCTTTCAGCCAGATGCAAGAGCCTGATGACTGCATGCGACTGGAACAACCAGAGCTCTATACACGCAAGGCGTCAATGAAACAAAATCAAACAGCACTTCTTTACAGACTGAGCTGGAATATGCAGTCAATACCAAAAGAAAAAAATCCTCCAAATCATCATCTTCGACAAAAAATGAGGAGTATATACATTGTAAGATTAGCGTTAAAGAATCTTTAGGATAAAGTCTGTGGTAAGGTACATTTTAAAACAAAACTGTTTAAGAGATTTCAAATTTGAAGCATGACACAAATATCATTCTTTACAGTCTCACCCACAATCTGTCCCTTCAATCAATCTTGAGGGAAGGGAAAAACCAAAATCAACCACATAGCATCTCCTACATCTCAAACACTGGTTTTATACCTCTCAACAAATACCATTTGCGATTAGGATACCTGAGAAAAATACATCAGTAAAAACATGTTACTTTTTAATGATAGATCTAATTAATCCAAAAAGGAAGAATTACTATCCACTGGGGGCTTTTTTCCAACAAACAGACCCACCAGTAAAAAAGCAATGCAATGCATGAAAAGATCACAAATAGCAAGTCAAGCAACAATATTACTGACTTCCAAATGAAACGCAAAGAACAGCCTGATTTGATTACTGCATGTGCAGTTGTGAAGAACAAAGAATTGAGCTGAAAAACTATATGCTTCTGGAAGAACTATGAGCTATACTTAGTGGGAGATACCAATACTGATGTTATATAATAAACGCGTCAGAAAAAAAAGGAAAAATCTTTTTTAAAAATTTAACACTGGAGACAACAGTCTTTTTAACTGACTTTCAAAAGCTTGCTGACAACCAGTTTTAAGAATACAATCCCATATTAAGTAATTGAAATTCCTCCATGGATTTTGAAACTGAGGTAATCAGAAAAGCAAAGTCCGTTTATGTATTTTCTCATGGTCATGTTTTCTTTTGCAAACACCATATAAAATAAAAAATAATTACCAAAGACTGTCCTTACTGTAACTATACATGAGTATCTTTTAGACAGACAATAACTAATACTTGCTTAAACCAAACTAAAAGAGTATACCTTCCAGCATGCTAATATTGTTTAAATTCTTCAGATATGTGGAAGATTCCAAAAGATAAAACATTTTTTAGTTATATATTCACATTTGATTTTTTTTTTATTAAAAACTGTTTTCCATTTGCTCTGCATTTTAAGAAGTCATTCATTGTCCACTTATGGACAGTGATCAGCTTTAACGTAGAGTTCTACACAGGAAGAAGGCAAATAGGTTTTGTTTCAGTAATTACCAGATGACATGCATTTATTTTAAAGGTAGGGAGGATCTGTCTAGTTGCCAACTCCATGCTTTCAAGCTTTGAGATCTTTATTTCCTCAGCAGCTTGAATAAAACTCAGTGTTAGATTCTTGGTAAAAGGCTAATCATTTCCTGAAGCAGAGTGAAAGGAAATGTTATAGGGTAAAACATGAAGTTTAATAGAATGTGGTGTCCCAAGCAGTTGCCCCCACCTGCCTGAGTCTGAACATGCTGCTCCAGTGATTCTGCCAGCCAGCACCAACCAGCGATGCAGAGAGCTCCCTAATCCCCACCTGCCACCTCCCCTGTGCTCTGCACCCCAACTCTTTTCCATGGCTTCAGAGCCAGAGCTTACAAATTCAGGAAGCCATTCTGCAGAAGGCATGCAATTAAAAGTGAAAACTATTTTACCCTTGTCGTCCCCCCGCAGCATTCTGGCCCCATGGGAGTACACAACAAAGTGCGTATGTGTGCATGCACAAAACAAATCACACATACAGGGTAATTCTGGTAAGAATGTACAATTTCTACAATGTCCCCTTTCAGGAAGAGGTGACCTTGTAACACATTTTCAAGCGTTGCAGTTCCCTGAAGTAAACTGCTGAAATTCAGGTACCTATATCAGAAGTGCACATTATGGACAATGAAAGTCTAGAAATTCATTTCAATATTCCAGTACTGATTTTCAGGAGACAACAGATCTGAGCAAAAGGAGATTCAAGCCCTTTCTGGTGTTAAATGTCTTAAAGATCTTGCACTACAGAGTTTAGCAAGGCTATGCTGTTAGCCCTAACTAATTCTATCTTGTCATTTTATTTCAAACCACTGACAAACACGCAGATTCTGCAGTAGTTGATGCTAAATTAAAACCTTCTGCTATACCTTACTATTTTAAAGCAAGTCCATTGTGCACAGGGGAGTGGAAAGTACAAGGGAGGAAGGCGTTTATAAACCACATCACAGAACTTCAGTCATAAAAGCCTGAACAACCAAAACAAATATTTCAGTCAGTTACCAAATACACAAATGCCTTTTAAAGGGAGATATGCTGTGGTGTAAGCTAACTTACTGGCTTGCCTATCTGCAACTCTTGCTACTACAAAGAGCTGTTATACAAGCAGTATTCTTTCCGATTTCTACCAACATCTCAGTACGTTACTTTCATTCAAGCTGAAAAATCCTAGGAGGAAATTATATTCTCTTCTGTATATTTTAAGAAATGCAAGACCAAAACAAACCTGGTAAAGCAGGAGACAGTTCGTTATATCCTCCAAATGAAGCATTCCGGACAAGCTTTCCGCCATCAGCTCTTGGAGAAAACACAGATGAAATCCCAGCACATGAAGAAAACCTACGTCGCACTGGACCCTCTTCCTTCATGAGTTAAGGTGTTTGTGTAAGGATTATGTTCTCTGTGAAAGCTGGTTAGCATTAGCTGGTTGGAACAAGAGTGTTGCAGTAACAGCCTTTTACCTCACATTCTGATGAGTAAGATACAAAAGGAAAAAAAAAAAAAGAAACAAACGAAGGGCACATGTGAAAAATGCAGCGAAGAGACAGAGGCTGCCAAATCAGCAGCAAGCCAAGCAACACTATACTCCTCTTGTCAAACCCATTAGGGCACTTAAAGCAGAATGGCTTTGCTTCAGCTCCTCTTTTCCACATATACACTGCATCTCATTTTCTACATCTCAGTTTTGGTCCTACTCATCTGTGCTTTCCAAGCACACAAAAATGGTAATTATTTAGGTTTTAAGGATTAATTAAATCCATCGTTTTTCCTGTTAGTCCTTCAAGTCCCAAATTTATATTGCACAAAGCACAAGTTGTGAGCTACATGGCTTCCTAATTTGATACTGTCGTACACCATGGGAATCTGAAAAAGGAGCTCATGTTTTGCGTTACACAGCCATGTTGAATTGCCTATTTAGGCACTTACATAGCTAGTTTTCATCAGCTGATTGCCATGGCTTCTACATCTTCATTACTCATTTCTATTTAAAAGGTGAGGTGATAGCTTTTTCTTCTCTAAGTATCTACCATATTTATATATACAAATCAGCTGGACTCCTGGAAAATTTGCACAAAATAAGCTCCACAAAAAGGGGGTTTTACTATTAATGCCCCAAATGTTTTATGCAATGAATAAAACATTTAAATGAACCAACTTAAATTTTAAACATAAAAAAAAAATATTCCAAGTAAATTTGTGCTTCAAGACTAGAAATCAACTGATCCAAACTGCTCTTGCTGATCGCTACCAGAATAAAGTCAAATAAGCTCTCCCTAACCTCCTTCATCCACTCCTCGTTAGATTGGCTGCTTCTTTGCCCTGATGACTAGCATGCATGGCTACCCTCTTCCATATGTGGAATTTCATTCCTGTCTGGCTCTTCTTTGCTAATCCCATTTTTCCTATGACACCTTATATCTGACAAAATACGTTTTGAAACCTACCCTGCTGGAAAGCGGAAAAATAAGACACTGAGAATTGGCTTGAAAATAGGAACTGCATTCTCCCTTACTCCATACTAGAGGACTCCTCTTCTTGTGGGATGTGAAACACATCCCACAAATTAAATCAATGATAGTATGAATTTGATTAATCCTCAAATAATACTGTTTAGTCCAGCTGCTTATGCAAAGAAGTGCATTTACTATTTGTGGCTCAGTAATTTCAGTTCACTTTGGCTCAAGGACAATACAGTAGACTGAAGTATTTTATAACCTCTATGAACGGTTTGAACTGTGCAGAGAGTATGTGCATTAGTACCTATAGATACATACACTAAGATACATACAGAACACACTGAAAATTATTTTTCTGATAATGAAACATAGTAGCTTGCAGTATCCCGCGAACGACTAGAATTTCTTCATGCCTCTTAACAGACTAATGTCCCAATACATGACAAGGAAAAAAGTTGTAATTGAAAAACCCAAATATGAGCCATCAATAGAAACCATTATATGTGATACGTAACCTTCACTTCTTTAGTACAAGAACTGAAAAACTCTATTCACTTGGGCACAGGGGGGGGGAGAAACTGGATGAACATGTCTTGTGTTCAGGCCTGCCTCCATTTATCCATTACTATGTCTCATACTTCCCTCAGCTGAAGCAGTCCTTGTCCAGATGTCCCGGAAGGAACAGAAAGAGCAGCTGAAAAACTTAAGGAGTAGAATGATGGGGCAATGAGGAGGAAAGGCAAGGAGGGAGAACACCGCTTTTTTCTTCTTTTTTTCTTTTTTATTTAAATAAACACAGCTCCACATCACTCCTCCAAATCTGTCTTCTCAGCTATAAAGCAGAGCAAACTACCTACCTTGGTCCAAATCTCTTCAGAATATGCATTTTATTGTTTCTAATTAAAATCAAGAGAAAGCTGCAGTAGAAAAACTCCCCTTACACACAGAAGGAACTGTATCCTCTCATTACAGAGCTATCTTGCCCAGTTAATGGGTCTGTTATCTCACGTTTCAGAGCCAGGGCTATGACCCTGCCCAGGGATGCTCTGCTGACACTGCTATCTGTGTCCTGTACCAGAATGGCAGGGTCGCACAGGCTAACGGGAGGCTCCACCACCAGCCACCCACACTGCTTTGTCTGCATCTGCCTCCAGCCACTGAGCCAGCCAGTTCTGGAGCCACTACTGAGCATGCCTCTGCCAGCCTACCAGGTTCTTCCACAACAGTCTTCTCTGCCACATTATGTTCATTTTACTAAAAAGTAGCCAGACATCCAGGGGTTTGAAGAAACAATGTAATCCTGAAGGTTTTTCCCTTATTTCTCCCCATGCCCTCTCAATCCCTTGACACTGTTCATGCAGGCAAACTGTAAACAAGAACAGCTTAAAAACATCTTTCTGCTTCCTATGCCCTTTTCTCCACTTAGAAGTGAAATTGAAATATTTGGGTAGACAAAATTAAGAATTTCAATAAGGATAATGTTACATTTCCCCTGTCGGAAGCTATCTTCCAACCAAGGAAGCCATTAGCTGGGTATTCTGAATAAGTACCACCTTCTTTAACTCAACGGCTACATAGGAGAGGCAGACTGTGCCTTTTGCCAAAGTATGACTGTCTCACCACTGCAAAGGAGGGGGGGAAAGAAAGAAATCTAATTTAAGCTTCCTCTTTAAACTTATTCCCCTCCACCAAGTCATCTTCATATTTCACTTAAACCTGCAGTAGTAAAACAGTTAATTACATGGTTTGGCTGTAAAAATTCACTAGTTCTCCAACTTTTCAACAGCTTGTGATTTATTATGCCTGCTAACACTTGTATACGCATGCTCATTTGCTTCAACTACTTCAAAGCAGTATATGTTGCTGGAGAGATAGCTGACATGAACCTGAAAGGCTGTTAGATCAAAAGGAATCTGTAACATTTAATAAAGATGAGCATTCTTCTCCATGGTGTGATTCTAGGCTAAAGTTTACTGTAACTCTTGAGCATCAGCCTGTGACATTAAAGAGGTTTCTGCTCTCTACACACTCAGCGCCCAAAGCTCTTAGAAGCCCTTTTAATTCCTTGATTTGATTCCTGAAAGGACACAGAGGAACTTTTAAGTAGTTGGAAGTGCTTTTATTTGCATGTTCTGTACATGGCAATGGAAAGGTGCACTTCATTAGCGACGAAATATTAGACACACACACAAAAAAATAATTCCCTTTTCTCTCTTCTCCCCTCACCCAAAAAATTCAGACAGAACAGGCCAATGTACTGATAAAACTGCAATTAGTATAATTCATTAGGAGATCTTAGACTAATGTCCCAGGAAGCCATCTATCCTTTTGATCTCAGTTTCCAGTGTCTTAATAATTGATATACTTAGAAAATGCACTAACATACACAGCTTGGAAGTTTACATGGTTTCAAAATACTCACAAACAGAACTACAGCCAAGTCCAACTGCAGAAGTCAGACACAGCTGAAAAGCCTGCATAAACAGGAAAGTATCTGCACTCTAGCCTGCATGCATGAGGTGTGGGCCACTGGGTATCTGTACATGAAAAAATAAGATTCCTCATAACAAAAGTCAAGTACTCCATGGAAGCAGGCACTAGACTAAATATGCTCCTGAAATTGAGAGAAAGTCTCCTGGTTTCTCTGTTTTATATAATACCTATATCAGTAGGAAGAAGAAAAAAAACATGATTGAAATATTTAGTTCATCTATCTCGGGGTCGGGGGTTTGACTGATTCTCAGTCAATCTGTTGAATATCTCTTTAAAGGAGGAAAACTTATCTGCTATATACATTTTCTAAAGGACAGAATGCATTTCTTCTATCAGTTACTCCATCAGGCTTCTTCAGTAGTAAATGATGGCTGAAAACCAAATCATAATCCTGTGCTTAAGACATTCTTCCAGGATATTGCCTGGGGCAAAACTTAAATCTCAGTATACAAAACAAAGGCAAATAGAAGACACGTGCAATTCCAACAGCACATGAACACTTTTGACAAAGCCTGGTTTTAGATTTAAAACATTTCTTCAATAGAAAAATATTTACAGCTGAAAAAACCATAGGCTTATCAAAACAGATCTCTCTGAACTGTACAGGTATGAATTCTAAGCATGGAAACTGAACTCAAATGAAATATATGCTGAACTGAGGAATGTTAAATGCAATAATCCTTTTATATAGATGTTAGAAGTTTAAAATAATGAACACATTACACAAACTGATACTGATGCAGTAATACAACTAAGACTATATCTAGTGATGCAAATTAAAAAAAATATTCCTTAAAAACAAACTCTGTGAAAGCAAAGGGAGAAGAAGGAGGAAGGAAAATTGATGGTGTAGCAGAGAAGACAGAAGCTTTTTAAACTTGCCCTTCAAGTCTGACAATAATTTGCCCTGACATCTCGACAACACTATGTTTTCCAGTAGAATTCTCCCCCCAGTCCAACAAAAGAAAAGGTCATAAATAATTCTCAACATGCAGTATACACAGACTCTTTGCAGCATGCAGAAAGCAGAGAAAGGAAACTGCTAGACTAGCATACCTATAAATGAGTTTTATCCAACACCTGATTTTTGCACAGGGACTTCAAGTGAAAGTGTTTCTCTCCTATTTAACAAAAGGGGTATTAAAGATATACTTGCCTTCACACACCAGTATTTGATTCAGAAAAAAGACACCTGAACCACGAGGCTACAAGTTGTGTCAGTAATTTACAGTGGCAAGTTTCTTTCACCAAATATTCTTCTGTTCTCCGGTATTTCCAAGTCGGGTGCAGTTCAGCTGAGGAGTAATTCCAGAGTCATGCCTGAGAGTGGTTATGAATGAACACCAAGGCTTCCAGTGCCCTGCTGGCAACTGCACTTGGCTGCACCTCCCCGCTGCCCACCGCTCCTGCGCAGCTCCTCCCACCCAAAGTAAATAGGCTTGATCACTGCTCAGCTTTCAACAGTTTTCATCTCGGCCCTTATGAAACTCTCAAGGTCACAGTTCAGGCTCAAGTAGGCCAGCTCTGCAGGGATTGTCATGGAGAAAGAGAACTTGCTCGAGAAGTTTCACAGTAATCAGCCCTGCTGTGCCTTTCAAACCCCGTACCAAGCTTTCATAAAGCTGTAATCCACACGGAAAGGAGTACATGCAATTTACCCAAGCCACAAGTACTGGGTGGAGTAGTATTTCAGAAATGGCAAGTTTTAATAAACACACAATGACTTGCAGAGAGGAATGTGCCAGAGTATGCATTACAGTAAGAAAGCAGGAGGTCAAGATAATAGATGCAGGAGACTAAGCACACACAGCAGAACTTAAAACATTTCACAAGAAATCCACTCTGGTAACACAAGCAGACTATATAGGGGTCAAACTCCTTCCTTGATTATAGTGACTAGAACCGCACTCACATCCCGTTGGAGACAAGCATCACTAAAGCTGTTCCAAATCAATCGCACAATTTTGTGGAACTGGGGCTTCACCTCCATGAGGTATGCTCTGTCATAAAACTGAAAAGTGGCCACTCGTGTCACTGGGGTCAGGTCCCTGCAGCAGTGAAACAGATATTAATCCAGAATCACCTAGAGAACCAGTCCACATGGCTCCTACGCACTACTTCCTCGGCATCAAAAGACAAAGTAAGACAAATTAAAACACCTCCCAAGAATAAAGCAAGAGAGACCAAGACTCTCCAAGTGCAAGGGCTTTTCTTAAACAGAATTCCCACATGGCAGGACAAAGCAAAAGTGTTAACGTTTTCTAAGACATTAGACACACTCTACAGAAAAGGTGCCTGACTTCAGAAGTAATATTTACTGTTAATATGGAGTTATTAAAAAACTGAGCTTGCTGGACAGCCTCAACAAGCCCACTAGCAGTTTCTTCTCTAGTGCTGAGAGCGTGAGACAGTCTTATGGAAAGACGAAGTGAGGTAAAAAAGCATGACATGTTTTGTAGTCTGTTGCTCTTAATGTGTCAAGATAATAAATTATTCAGCTGTTTGTCCGGGTTTGAGTGACACAGGACTAATTTCCCTTGAAGTAATTTTACTTTCCAGTAAAGTCTCTTCTAATACTTGGGAAAACTGCACCTTTAGAAGACTAGTGTCTGAATTTGTGAAAATATTTACTTCATAGCCAGCTATGGTATGTGGGTTTCAAGGTCTCAGTGCTTTTGAGTTAGCCAGGTGCAGGGATGAGGAGAAGCGAGACCTGGGCACTTAACCCAACGTGGCCAACAGAATCATTTTACACCATGAATATCACATTCAATATAAATTAGAAAGTTTGCTGAGGAGTGATCTCTCTTCCTTGATGGCTGAGATTCTGAGAATTTCTTGCCCCGGTGCCAGACCCCTGAGCCCTTCCCTTCCTCCCAAAGCCGTAGCGCTCAGTGTTATAGCTACAGGCATACGTAGCTCAGTGCTATAACTACAGGCATTTGGGACTTCTCTCTCCAGCTCCAACACAGCACCTCTCCGCTGCAGCTTCAGACTCATGCACCCCCATGAACGAACAGGCTCTCATAACCTCCTGGTAGAAATGGGGCGAAAGGACCAAAGCCCATCTCAGGAAGAGTTCAATACTTTGGAAAGGCTTCGAGTTCACTGACACAGGGCTGTATCTTTCCTTCCGCTGGACCACAGTAACCAGTCTTCCTCTGACAGCTGGAAAGAGGAGATTCATGTTATATCTCCAGAACTTCTTGCACGCTTACTACCAGTGAGCCAGAACAGGAGAATCAGGAGCTCCAGACATTTCTTACTGCCTGGTCAAACAAAACATGCTGGTGCTGCTGTCAACTGAGCCAAAAAAACCTGAAACAAATGTTTTTTAAAGGCTGCAAGTTGTACAGGTCTACAATGAACAACCTTTAACTTCTTAGCTGTTTTAGGTAGACAGTAATGTCCAAGTCTTGCATTTTCTTGCTTTTTCACTCTCCAACTTCTCTCACATGCAAAAGTAGTTACATCCATATTTTCTCCTCAAATGCAGGCTCCTATGGATTAATGTCCTAGCACGTCCTTTAGACATTTCCTCCAGAACAAACAGCCTTTAGTACAAGCTCAGCCCAGCCAAAAATGCCCTTACTATCCTCCAGAATCAGCTTTACCTCCTCCTTTCTATTCACTGTCATCATTATTGGCAGACCTATAATTCCGCTTCCAAGTCAATCCACCTCCCTGCACCTAAGCCAGTTCTGTTTCTCAGTCACATAAGACAGAATACATTTTCATCATATTGCAAACTGAATTAACAACCGCTGCTACTCTATGAGGGGCAGATCCCATTTCTTTTCTCAGCTCAAGCTCCTTCTGGGCACACACTTTCACTGGTTACCCTTATGTGATGAGCCGACTTTAAAAAAAGAAAGAAACTAAAAATGAAGACAGCAAGAAGCTGTTAAATTAGCTCAAAGATCTACAGTATTGTAAATTACCTCCTCAGTCTTCATCATCCTAACATGTTTTTCCCAGACACTACTCACATTTTCACCCCATCTGCATCTCATTAATGCTTTGAATAAAGAGAGGAAAAGTACTGAGGGCTGATGCAGTAGAGTTCATGAGCCAGGAACCTTGTCTGTGCAGGTCATTGTTACTCACAAGAAATACAGAAACTGGAGCTCCAAAATCTTAATACATCATCTTCTGAGTTGCCAGCCTTAAGGTATTAAATATAACATTGTCAACACAAGTACCACTGCTATTTGTTCCTGTTTAAGTTTGGCTGATGTTCTCATTGGTGCTATCTGCAAATTAGAATCCTCTCTCAAATCCACAAAAAACAAAAATCACAAAATCTTTCTATAATAAATCTTGTGAATTTTGCGTTCTTCATGTGGATTTTCCCCTCTGCATTCTTAAAAAATAAGACTGGAGATTTATCTCCCGAGCACATAAACACATATGTAAGTTACTAGCAAGGTGAAAACTAGAAAAGCATTTAATGATAAATACTTTGTAAGATATGCTCAAAGGCACACAACGAACAACAGCACAACTCTCATTAAGCAAAGCCCCAAACAGACAATAGGAATACTGGTAAAAAAGAAAAGTCAGACATTTTCAAACATCCTATTACAGAATTTTTACTATTAGTATCTTAACTAGATTTCTCTCCTTAGCACAAGTACAACTTATTATTATTTAAGCATTTATGCTGTTTTCATAAAAAGTTTGAAATATTTGTTAACAGCATATTTGTAAGCTAGAAAATATTGAAATCCCTTTCTGAGGAGACTTCTGATTGTTTTCATAAATTTTAAGTGATCACTATTTCTATATTAATCCATTTTATCAAATCAATAAAGCAGTATCCTGATGTAAGTCTGAGTGAACAAGATTTACAAGAATCCAATTTACCAGGGATAATTTGTGTAACAACATAAACAGCTTACATCAACAAGCAGAGTTCTGCTCTACAGCTTCTGAAAATGCAGTCTCAGACTCTATATTTTCAATATTCATTTTTTAACTGTAATAAAATAGTTTTGTCAATGATTCCTTTTTGTCACACATAGGTAGGTTAAAAAAAGTAAACCCCCCAAAGCAAGCTCGATAAAAGTTTAGTAGTTTGCCCGCTAATGGTTAATAACATTTTCAACTACAGAATGCAAACACAGAAAATGAGCTAAATTAACATTTTTCAATCTGTCGTGTCAACTGCTAGAGCTGAAAGATGTTTTAGCAGTCCTAACATCTATATGCACCACACTTACACAAATATGGTCTTGGTGAGTTGGCAAGACCACTCTGCCTCACTAGAGCCTAAAAATATACCATCCCACAAACATAAGCGAAGCCTTACAGCAAAAGCTAACTTCCCAAACCCAGTAAAGCTTCCATCAAAAGGTTACTGAATTATTTCAGTCCAATTTCAAGTCTGACAATTCTGAATAAAATATTTCGCAAAAATCACAGTACGATCATTTAGTATGTTGAAGGCATAGAGAAGTAGGAAGGTTTCAAGCAGATAATACAGAAGAAAACCAACAATGATCTGAACATACAACATACCAGAAGGCAACATACAAATGCAATAGACAGCATTGACAAGTTAGACACAGGACTATCTTGGCAGATGTTATGAAAGGACAACTAAAGACTTCGAAAGTTAGAATTAAAGATTGTATGTGGGGAAAAAAGAAAGATTTCCTTCAGAAGGTTTGATCTTGCAAATTCTTGCCAAATTTTTTTCACTGTTTGATCATTTCCCACCCTGATTTGAGAAGCAGAGTAATCCATTTGAGCAAGCTGTTGAGTGAAAGAGTCTAGAAACTGCTTTCTTGACTATATATAATGAAAAGTGAGCAAAATCAGTAAAAGTTTGCAATGCGGAGCTGCTCAAGGCCACTTTCACGAGGAGTTCCTGAGTTATGATGCTGAGAAGCTCCATAATTGGAAAGCTTTCCTTTGTGCAGTTCAGCTTAGAGCTCCCATGAAAAGTTGTACTGCTGGCTTTCTAGAAATGTTATTCATGTTAATTATCTAGTCACAGAGAACGTGAAATGTTGCCTAGCTAAGCTGACTTTGTACCTTTATTAAATCCTTTCTTGCATGCTGTGGATGCAAAAAGCTAGGTTTTAGGTTTATTTTGATGTCCCTTGAACCTCAACACATCCAAGTGTTATCACCTTTTACCCAAGACTGCACTTGGATTTTGGTATTCTCCAACTTAAAACCACTAATGTTTGGAGGCTCAATAAATTTATTTCACAGAAAAAGTTGTAATTGCAGCATTATGATAAGGATTGGCTTATTCTGACCCTCTAGTTAATTAGTCATGTGCAAGGCAGAAACAAATTAAATCCATAATAATTAAAATTACAAGTCCATCTCAGGGCCAATGCTATATACAGCTGAGTTAGCCTTTCAACACTAAAATTTTGAATTGGTTACATAAACTAGTAAGCATAATAAACAAACATGATCCCCACCATCCATTTTTCTAATACATTTCTGTCAAACAACCTTGCTGAAGCTTTCTATGGAAGCCAGTCTGACCTCCACACCTTTAAAGGCCAGTCCGTAGCCTAAACGATAAGCTAGTCTTCAGCCTCAAAACAAAGGACAGTATATCTTCAAGAATTTTAAAAACATTATGTAAAATAAGAAGGTGCAACTTCTTCCTGCAAACATTACGCAGAACAATGACAGTGTAAATAGACTTTTTTCTGAACAATCACTAGACAATACTGCCACATCAAGCTACATTCATAAAACAGATCTGTACTGGACTGCAAAAAGACAACCCCCGTCTCTGGCTCAAATGGCATACTAAGTTCCATCTCACAAGAGTGAAAGGAGCAAGGAAGGAAGAAGTCACGTTTTAAACTAAGAAACCAAGTACCAGAAAATTGAAGCTTTCTGAAATCCAGAGCTATGGTCACATAAATTAAAATCCAGTATTTATACACAGCAGCACTTAAAATGATGAAATACATACCACTTACAACTTCACAATGACACGTGACATGGCTCACCCTTGGTTCCAAATAGGAACCCATGGCCCAAACAGATATTAAATTTTTACCTCCACTCCCTCATATTAAGACTCAAGTTCTCATCTACTTTTAATCATATTTGTAATATTTGTAATTAGGATCTTACTTCAAACACAAGCAGAAGACACAAATTTAGCTTGTTCCAGGAGATTTTCCAAGTGATGGGCACTGAGCATGCCTCTCCCTGGACTGCTACTGGCCGGCCAAAGAATCTGGCACGCATGGTGCTCGCTAACACCAAAGGGCTGACTGCTCCAAAGACTGCCTCTTCATAGGTTTCATTTCATTCCAACTCATTTATTTTTAATCACAAGCTCTATACAAAACTGGCTTTGCCACACAGGCTCTTTTATTTAAGGCAGCAGGAAACATAACTTAGGTAATGGTGGCCAAATAGTATCCAACAACATTCAGTGGCAAAAGCCAAGTATCCATGTCACAGCTCCCCTTTATATACATTTTATCAGTTCTTTGTAGACTGTATCATACATTTTTCTGTTTTGATTCTCTTTATCCTGTGCCTAGCCTGCTTTTGAATTGTTTATTTACATTACCCATCTCCTAGGGATGCATTCAGGTGCCAGTGACTAAAAGTATCTCCATTTAGTTCATAGTAAATGCCTTTAAATACTATATCAATACAATTCCTATATTTCTGCATATTTTCATCATATGATACTACAGGTATATTGTAAAGACCTTTGTTAATTGGATTTCAGTTACAATACTCAGTCTCAAGTACTCTATCACTTTAAACTCTCTTCTACTTCATACTTTTCAGGCTTGCGCAGCCTATCTTTTTCCCTATGTAATAAGCTCACATTTTCACGAGCACTGTAATTTCCCTGTAGGAATAACTACAACAGAATAACCACCCAACTTCTAAATGTGGGTCAATCACCTCCATAAAAATCAAATCGACACCTCCCAAGCTGCAGATAGGCTAGAAGTTAATAACTAGAGGTTGCTGAAGCCTAGCCCACGTCATACCTTTTCACTACTGAAACTGATTGCAAGCCAAATTCATTGGTTCATGAAACTACAGTCTTATTTCTAGTAGTGCTCCTAGAAGACTAAGTCAGTGATGACTGGCACAGATACCTTTCATGAGCTTAAAAATCACTTATATAAGCCTAGAAATAATCGTGGGGCAGAGGGGGAAGAAGAGAAGACTCTGCAAGGAGTTTGACATAGCACCCTCAAGTCTTAGTGCCTTTCAAGCCTGTTTTAACGACTTTCCCAACAGTGAAAGCCCTTAAAAAAGCACAACAGTTTGCCTTTATAAATTAGTGGGAATAGCAACATTAAAAGGAAGACTTTACTACAATATTCAAATACATTTATACAACTACAACATTTATCTAATAAGGGATACAACACCACACATAGAGAGAATAACCAAAAATTTGTTTAAACATAATCAAAATTACAAACAAGCTATATACGTATATTGCACAGAAAATAATTCCAGACTAAGCACAACACAGGCCAGAGAACATCAAGTGCCCCTGCAGTTGAGATAACAGCAGCTTTTAGAAAATATATCAGAGCTACCTGTGAGTAGCACTGAAAATACTAACAAGAAAATTATTTAAAGTTACCTGAGAAACTGCCTTTATTACTCTGACAGACTAATATTATTACTTTGACAAAGCAAAGTATGGGAGTTAGGGAGGCTCATACAAAAAAAAAAAAATAATCTCAGAAACACCACTCATGGCAAGAATGAAAGGAAGCATGGATGACTAGCATGGCTGCCAAGAGTAAAAGGAGAGAGAATATTAATGAAAAACGCCTGAAGCTTTCCCTAAGGACTCCACACACCATAACAAACACGTCTAATGATATCCTAGGCAATAAGACAACACAAGCGGTTTCAAATGCAAATAAACAGAAGG
The DNA here is from genome assembly GCF_000708025.1 of Charadrius vociferus. Classification (NCBI taxonomy): domain Eukaryota; kingdom Metazoa; phylum Chordata; class Aves; order Charadriiformes; family Charadriidae; genus Charadrius; species Charadrius vociferus. Next base: position 615,586 of record NW_009649938.1, read on the forward strand.
AGAGCAACTATGGCCTGTTTTTTGTTTTTTAAAGAGACTATCAACATGTCAGGTCTATTGACAAGTTTCATTTTGCATCCTATCAGTTCAGGCGGATCCACAAAGAGTTTGTTTTCAACAGGTTTAGCAAGGCAGAGGGACTGTTTGAAAGCTGGCAAAAAGTAGTGCTGAATCATTTTTTTCCCCCCTTTCCTAAAGGGGATCTTTCAACAGAAGTAATTGTTAAAAGATTTTACACAAAGGTTCCAGGCTTAGGTGGCGTATCATAACACTTCTGTGTAAAGACACAACTTAAATATCTGAGACGTTAACACGACCATCAGTTACAGGATTACACACAGATAACAATTTACCATCAGGTGGACTGTTCTCCCGCAAATCATAGCATCCTTTAATAAATAAGTGCTCCACATAATGCATTTTTTTCTATTTCAGATTAACACAAGTATACAAAGAATTACATACCGTATTTCAATATGCTTTCCTCCTTCCCTCTTTGTTGTGAGAGACTACATTTCTGAACCAACATTTGGAACAGATAATTAATGTCAACATTTAAGTTCTTTAAAACCTCTGTAAAAACTAGCTTTGTCTTACCATGGCTGTGGGCAGTTCCTGGGCTGAGAGACAGCTGGAGTAACTCTTTGGTTGGAGTAAAATAGGCTTCTTTCCCCTGGCGCTGGCTCATTTTTCCTGGAGTTAAAAGCTGTGATTCATCACTGTTTGTTACCACTGCTGAAATACAAAATGGATGCTCATTCAATGATGTTACGTGCTTGTGCATAGATCTCTTAACAACTTCACTGCTATTTATGAAACTGGTATTCAAATGCTGTCTTGCAAAATTTTCGTTCTAGAAAATGAGGATTGCAAACCAGATATTTGCTTTGGAGGGGACAGCAGAAAGGAGTCAACAAGACTGGTCTAAGACATGAGGCAGAAGATGAAAACAAAAACTGGAAAGATGTCGGAAAGGCTGCTACTGAATACAGATAGAGCACTGCGCTGTTACTTACCTTCTGAAATCCTGCTTTCTTCCCCACTTTTGTGGTAGTTCTTGGTTTAACTAGCCAGAACACAGGCACCATCCCAGAAAGCTAAGATGAACGTATGTATGTACATCACAAGAAACAAGTCTTATTAATAAAGATCATGTCTATACTCTGTCAAGGGAAAGGTTTAAAGCAGAAGAGTTACTCTCCTTGAATCTTATCAGTCTTAAAGACTCCTTTGATGTCTTCAGGCTATTTGTAAGATCACCCAGCCAGCCATCCTGTTTATGGTGTCTGTACATTTCCTTAAGCTGCAGACAACAAAACTGTACCTTTTTCGATAGTGGAAGAATGGCTGACTCAGTAACACCCGTCCTGTGGAAATAGATATACTGACAAAAAGAGATCAGAGGGGGAAACAAAAGTTGATTACTAAAGAAGAGCCTGCCTAGAAGATTGGAACTTGCAACACAGCTCGTTTTAAGAGTTTCTAACCTTTCCTCAAGCAGTTTTAAAAGTTCAGCAGAAGATCTAGTCTAAACAAATACGCTCCATTTTCTGGATGGAATCTGCAAAGTACAGAGGCCCTCCTCACAGTTTTATTTCTACTATTATTACTGTGATGGAAACATTTTTTCAGCAAAGCCTAGCATAAACACAAGGCAGCATGAGGAATACAAGGATTCCAGGATACCCACCTGTACTTTTTTTCTACATCAGATAAGCCATCCAAAGCTCTGCTTCAGAGAAACTATACCCTATACAGACTGCTTCTCAGTAAAAATACGTGAGAAGCTGGACAAGGGAGGCAAAGAACTCATTTTACCAGTTCAGAGTTCAAGTCTGTCAGTGCCAGAAGGCAAATACTTCAAAGTAGTGACTGACTTTACTCTTCTTGAAGTACCACCAAACTAGCTTTTTATTTTCCTGTAGCTACAAGTCAGGGGAAAGGGGGGAACAGGCAAGTTGCTGAAGTCTTGGGAAGGGACTGCACCACAAAAGGTCCGGTATTTGAACTGAAAAATAAAAGGAGAGCTAGAAAACAGCTGCTTTATAGGCTCACACAAAACAGGTCCATTCGAGGGGAATGAGCTATACTCACATGTTTTAAAAATGTTTAAGATGCACTGAAGTAGCACCAACTTTCAATCAAATAGCCGAAAGCTGCTCTTGAACAGTCACTGGCCATTCAGCTGCATAGGAACAGGATTTCACAGCCCCTCTTGCGGGTACCCCTGGCCAGCCCCCAGCTATGTTGGGGCACCCCATGGGTGGGTGCCTGGCCTGCCGTGCTGTCAGCCATGTCAGAGACCTGCTCTGCAGTAGGAATTGTGCTAAGAACCCTTCCTCGAGTGACCTGAGCAGAAGGCTCGTTTCTGAACAGGCAGCATGCAACATCACTACCTTGTTTTTTAAGCTTTAAGCTTTGGAAATTCTGAAGTTTTTTTAAGCTGTCGAGACACAATCATTTCTCAGGTGGTACTGGCCAGCAATCTGAAGCACAAGCAAGCTCTGCATACAAGTTTTACCAAAGCATGAACTGAACTCAGTGATGTTAACTCAGTAACACCCACAGGGTTACAAGCTTCAAGTTTACTACTGAATTCATTCTCCTTCATTAGCCTCCAGACTCAGTTTGAGTCCTGCAAAAACCACTAGATGCGTCAGAAAAGCTCTTTTCCTACAAAACACAGTTTGTGTATCACCTAACACAGAATATCTTGTGGTAAGCACTTTGCATACCTGGGGAATCAAGATGAACTTCTTAAATCAAGTGGGCTTTTGAGAAATTCAGTCTATAAAGCTGAAGGACAATTACCAGGAGAGTTTTAAAATCTTCTTTTTATGCAAAGTATTATAAAAGTACTGAACAAATGGAAATAAATCAGTTAAGAACATAAATGTCTATCCACACTGTAGCAGCCACTAGGAAGAAATTGTCCCCCTCCTTCAAAATGCCTCAGCCTGATGCTCAGACATTTGCTTTGGGATGAGGGGAAAGACAAGGCAAGAGAGAACATACCTGTTGCTTTGAGCAGGGGACAGTGAATAAGATTACTAAGAGGCTTTCATCTTTTTTCCTCTAAAAGACTGATTAATGACCTGATTTTTAGAGATGCCTGTATGGTCACAATTGTAAAATCAGCAGGACCTTCAGGCCGTTAATGAGCTTTGTGAGGATATGCCTTAAACATCTTATGGCAGGAGCTCTGCAAACTTAAAAGACAGAGATGGAAAGAAAGCTAGCTATTACAATGAAAAGGAAAAAGTACTTGGAAAGGAGAGAGGAAGGGGAAAAGTTATGCTGGTAACAAACCTCAGTTTTCAAGGTGCCATTAAATCAAACACCTACTACTCAGAAGCAGATCTTTTTAAGAGAGTAGACTTTATTAATACATATTAATAGGTAACTCTGCAATTTGTCAAGGCTCCTTGGCTGCTGTTTATAGCTTCTGATGGATTGATGTTATAAACATTATAAAAACGTACAGTACATACTTAAGTCTTCCATTTACTGACAATGTTTGATGGTCCTACAGCTAATTTCAAACTCATCTGAAGCATGGAATGATTTTACCCTAGAATTCCATTAAATTTCAGAATAAAATCAACAGTGATACTGAAACAAAGCAAAAGTAATTTACTCTAGTGACCTTGCTCACTTGTGAAATAAAAGTTAACATAAATGAATAAATGATGTTCCTAGTAAAACATGTTTTCTTATTTGTCCAGAATGCCAAACTGAAACTTACAGTTTTGGACTGTAAGTACCTGAAAAACCACGTACCTGAAAAACCACACTCAGTTTTCTTCAAAGCACTCAACTTTGTTGTGAGTTTTGGTGAGGACAGCTCACCAAAAAATACGTTTTTGTTTTTTTTTTTTTTTTTTTTTTTAAATGTTCCTGGGGAATGCCTCACCTATGAAAATGATCAGAGGGCTGGAATACCTCTCCTATGAAGAAAGGTGAGAGAGTTGGGGTTGTTCAGCCTGGAAGAAAGATGGCTCCGGGACACCCTATTGCAGCCTTTCAATATATAAAAGAGGCTTATAAGAAAGATGTAGAAAGACTTTTTACCAAGGTCGGTAGTGACAGGACAAGGGGCAACGGTTTTAAAATGAAAGAGGATAGAATTAGATTGGACACAAATTTTTTTACAATGAGGGTAGTGAGACACTGGAACAGGTTGTCCAGAGAAGTGGAGGCCCCATCCCTGGAAGCGTTCAAGGTCAGCCTGGACAAGGCTTTGAGCAACCTGGTCTAGTATAAGATGTCCCTCCCCACAGCACATGGTTTGGACTAGATGATTTTTAAAGGTCCCTTCCAACCCAAACTGACATGATTTTAATTCTTCTTAGGTTTCACACATCATCTCTGCAACTTGAAAGATGGATTTGGTAGTCATATGCTCCATGTGTCTGACAAGAAATAGATCAGCATTGTCAACCATTCCTTCCACTCAAAGGCCTCAAAATGGTGATTTATTTTCAGACTTTCACTCAGACTTCAGAGCACTCATCCAAGAGAAAGATCTCCATTCACCCCCTCCTTCACCTGAGCAAGTTTAAACCCATACCATCTATCTCCTTGAAGATGAGCAGAGGGTTATTTTAGAGAAGAAACATCCCTTAGTAAACATCAAAGCCTCCTTGCAACTCTTTGGAGAGCATATTTCTATACCAAGAGCACTATTAGAGTTGATAATACATACTTTGTTCAATTTCCTCACACTGGCCATCAAATTACTGATATATAGTTTGTCAGCAAGATTCATGCATCAGAAGAAACACAAATTGGGGTTGTTACAGCCAATTTATTTCACCACATAAAGCTATGAAAAAAAATAGTATCTGCAGTGGCAGATTCACAGTTCTTCTGTTTCTATAATGAGCATGTGAAAGTGCCCACACTCTTGAAAACAGCACAAGGACATCAGATATAGGAAAAGGTTTATTACAATTCAATTCCACATTATTTTTGCATGTCTATAATAAGCAATATCAGGTAAGACCATGGCTTCTGCACAAATTTCTCAACAAAAAGAATCTGTGCCTGCATCTTTCCCTTCCCCATGTATGCAAACTCTTAATCCCAGGCAAAATTATTCTGCCAATCATACGATCATACTAAGGCCCATGAACCAATGGCACTAACAAGTCTTCGGCTGTGTGCACACACATACACATACACAGAGAAGCTTTCCCTATCACCACACCAGATCCAATCCTTGTTTGAGTATTCCAGTACATACACCTGTTCCTTTCTGAAGTTGTAAATTTATTGAAATCTAGCAAACCATATAGTACTATAAACAGACAAGCTCAAACATAAAACTGTTTCTGAACCATTATTTCCATGTCTTTATTGTTGATACTACAATAACATTTGAAGGTTTCATTTCACATTGATAAATATATCTTTTTCTCTTCCACGCAAGTAATTTAAAAGATTTATTTTTTTCTAGCCATGACTGGGAGAGGTGAAGAAAAAACTCTTCCCACTTAAAAAAAAAAAGGTTAATGTAGGGAACATAAAGATGAGTAGTATGCCAGGTACAATACTTTTCCAACAATCAATTTTCATTGTACTTCAGCTTCTCAATTACAATACAGAAGAAAACCTAGTATTTAGCCCAACAGCCTATATGTAAAGATATATGCTTTTATGAACATATGTGCAAACATACTGCAGGAGAGGGGAGTCACTTACTTGATGGTCCATGAGAGTCTCTGTTATCCCCATGATGCTGTATACATATACAATTGAAGAACGAAGAACAGCAAACAAAAAATATCCAGGCCAGGAAGAAGCAAGTGCACAAAAGCAGCAGCAGCGGGAAAGAAGAAGGACAATGAAAACAGTGTTAGATCATAACTAAAATACAACATGCACCTCAATACCAAAGGCAAGACCTCAAGAGACTTAGCAGTCATGAAAAGTTGAAGCAACAAAACTGACAAATACGCTTATAGAGAAGCCATTATTAGAAGCCATCATTGTATATGGTTAGTAAACAGCAACTGCCCCAACTGCTAATTCTGAGTGGAACCTCTCCATCAGCAATTCAGTGCTCACATGACTTGATACACTATACATTTTAAGAAATTTTTAGCTGGAATATTTTCAGAAGATAAGCTCTGAAGAAAGCTGAAACAACACAAGATTCGTTTCCAAAACTGCTCCACTTTCAGACAGGTGTTTTGGAAAGACAAAAACTTTTAAGTGATCGGTAACATGCAAGCACCCAGTAATGCCAGATCTAAACCTAACTGCTTTTGCACACAAACATGAACTTAGAAGACACAGATTCAGTCCATCTACAAACACAGGTGACATTTTAAATTGCTTAGGATGCAAGACAAGCAGTGCAGTTCTAAATTTCAGAGGACATCTTATATCAAAGTATTTCCAAAGAATCGAGTTGTATAGAAATATCACTGTCCCAACAAATTCATCAAACTTAGGCACTACAAGAGAGTAATTACATACTAATAGCCTGTACTCCTTTCTGACAATGGAATCTTTTATAAATCATTGCTACCCAAGGCCACAATCGGGGCTAAGATCCCACTGTGCTCAGCCACGTACAGACATAAGGTAAGTTCCACGTATTTCTTAAAGGATTTATTACTTTTGAAACCCATGAATAACAGAGGAGAAGGAGGAGAAAACAAGCAAACTGATCAGCATGGACATTTCCTCCTGAAAATAAAATAAACCCAAACATGCTGTACTTCCTATATCCCAAACAAAAACCCTCTGCTCCATAAAGGAGTGAAATCCTTGCCTTGCTTTAAGGAGGATCCAATCTTGCCTCTCTGTTATCAGAACTAAACAGCAGGAAACGTAAAAAAGAAAAAAAAAAAAATCTTAGCAAGCAGGAGTCTTGTCCTACGCTCCTGATCTCAAAACACAGATTTTTATCCCTCACAGCTGCCTAGAGGCATTAAATTGAAACTGCAATGTGCAAATGTAAAGTACTGCAATGAAAACACTACAATTGCAGTACACATCATTGGAAAGGTGAGGGAACCCTTCTTCCATAGTTTTGCCCTTTCAGGAAAAGGACTTGATTAAGCAAGAGAAGCTGAAATAAATTATAAGTGCACTTGGTAAACAACCTTATATCCTTGTGACAGCCTAAATTTAGGTCAAAGAGTGAAACACCGCGAAGTGAATCTCTGAGCTTACCAGACAGGTTTAGGTACCAGTACATGAAATGCATTCAAGAATTCAATGGTTTTCAAGGCAAAGTGCTTCATTTTAATGTACAGGTAACATACTGCAGACAATTTCTATTCAGACTAGAACTGCATTACCCTATGCTGGATTTAGATTCAAGACAATACTGACTGACAAGACAGCAAAATAAAGGAGTCTGCAGTAACTGTACAGAGATCCAGCAACCAGCTGATGGACTGGGAATACTACTATTCATCATTGGTCTGCTTTATTTCACACTAAAAGTCAGGAAGCAAGAGAAGAGAACTGGAAAAATAAATTGTTAACAGGCATACAGGATCAGAAGTTTCTGAGACTCAGGCAGCAGTGCGTACTTACAGGTTGAAGAAACAGAGCAAAAAAGCACCGCAGCAGGTCCTGTCTCACTGCCTGCCCCTCAAGCAGCCTTGACCAAGATACAATGTGACACCACGGAGCAGGGCAACCTGTCACCCGAGACGATGCAGGGGCTTTTTATGTAAATATTTTAGCATTGCATGGTTAATCCTATGAACTGGTACAAACAGCTCCTACGCCAGAGGCTGAAACACAAGCCTGTCTAACTCTGTCCCTGATCTTCTCCAACAGACATTCTGTTTACACACCAAACTGCCTCTGTTGCTGGTCAACCCTGTCTCTTCATTAGAACTACTTGGGCCTGTGTATTTACCTAAAACCTGAAGAATATATATTTCTAAATATTGAGGCAAAATGTTAAGATACTGATATTAGACTATTTCGGCCAAAAAGACCTCTTCATTTTCCTATAGCCTATTGCACCTCTATCATCTGCAATTCATATCACTGCAGATGGGGAATTCAAACCCCTAAGGGAAAGAAACGTGACAGTTTGACTACTTCAATGTTTTCTCTGAAAAGAATGCCCTCAGGGCAATCCTGTCCATCATCTCCCTCAATTTTTAATCTAAATATACAAAATTAAGAGAAACATACACAGAGACACAGCCTACCCTTATTTTCACATTTACTTAATTGAAGACATTGATTACAAATTACAGAACAAGTCCTTCGACAAGGAAGGTTCTCAACGCTATGTGAGTGATTCAGCTTCTGCTTAGACACTTTTAGTTAAAAATGTTGCTACCAAAATATGAAAAACCTAGCCCTCCTCCCAATAAAATTTTAGATTAAGACTAAGGAATAAAACCAGCAATATAAACCATCACATAAGTCAGCAGCCACATTTCTGTTTTCATACAAAAGCATCTCTGTGCTTCAGTAAAGTACTATTTTCAGACATTCATGTCTCAGAAATGAGGCTTATAACAACTGCTACTAAACCTAAAATTATATCTGCCAACTCCTACAAAACAAAATCCTTTTCCCATTGAAGAGTAGGGTAAAAGCAAAAACAAATGTCATTTTAGCATGTCTGAACCTCACACTACAAAAGGTAAGCTTTTTAAAAACACTTACTAGATTTACATATAAACCTACAGTTAAATTCTTAATAGCGTTCAAATGCATGTTTTAAAGCCGAGTTAGAGTTTTCACCCTGCTGAAGACACACTTTTCCTGAAGGCAGTCTCTAATACCTGTAAATCACTAAGATTAATCATGTTACATTTAAATTCAGGACCACTACCCCAACCTGCAAAACTGATCAGTAAAAAGGACTTCTATTCTATGCTTCAAGGAAAAAAAGTACTTTTACGTCTGCTGATGTATTTAAATAGCAAGGACTGACTGTACAAGTTTTACCAAAGGCAACATAGTTATAAAATACACGTTTTGGTAAAAATTAGAGCCGACTAAAAAAGTTTCTAAAATAAATCGTTCAGAAAAAGAATGGATTACACCAAACATTCCGATGTAATGTTCCGAGTTCCAGGCCAGTCAGGCTTGTTTAAATTAAATTATTATTTTGTTGAAAAATAAGCAAAACCAGTTCTCAAATAAGAACTCAAACCAAAGTGTCTAGTATTTTGCATTGATTTAATTGTGCCAGACTACAAAAAATAGTTTGCTAAGCTGTCGTAACATTTGTGTTTAGATACAGTAAATATCAACCTAATTTTTAAACAGAAAATCATTTCATGTAAGACTTTTCTCCCTAGACTGATTTTGGAAAGAAAACCCCACAATATTAAGTTCTGTGATCTCCTCCTCTGTTTTTCTTTTTCATGCAAGGTAAAAAACACACCAGAAAGCTGACACCTCAAAAATGTGGTTTTTTTCAGGTACCTCCTAGAAACCCCCCAACGGACTTAAACCATGTAGCAAAACGTTCATCAGTATTCTTCATGCATATTTGAAACTCACGTATTTAATGAATTTTAATCAGACAAATGGAACAACCAAAAAAAAAAAAAAACCAAACAACAAACCAAACAAACTCAGATTGTAGCAAAAAGTCTGGAATATAGAAAAATCTCAAACATGACCCTTCAAAAAATTTCAGGTCCTGGGAAGTGTCAGGATTTGCATACACTCAAGGTCTTAAAAATTACTGGGTCCAATCTCTCTTAAAATACATGTTGTATTTTTTTTAATATTTAGTTTTCAATTTTTTACTATGGGGTGCACCAAACCAAATATATTAGACTCCCAGATAAGCTTTCAAAAATATTTTTAATAGCCGTGGTGCAACACACAAAGCTTCACATTGTAACTGCAATTAAGATAGATAATTAATCCACTAAATGATACTTTGGTAAGCAATGCTTAGAGTAGCCAACCACAGTATACCATCAGTTAAAAAAATTATTCTGAGACAACACTTCAATTGTCTAAGCACATAAGATAAAAGGCAAATCTATCCTTACACTTTGCATTCTTCTGAAGCAGACTTGGTAAGTCATATAGAGCCTCATTTCCAGATACCTTCTTAAAATCATGCTATTATGAAGGCATGTCACAAAAAGAAAACTACCACATCTCAAGTTACTTTAAAGTCTTTTGTAAACTGGTACTACTTTTTTTTTTTTTTCCCCCATTTTAGGAAACAAGGAGCACCGCAACTCAACTGACAGGATTTTATTTTTTTTTTTTTAACATCCTATTGCACAGCTGATAGATGATACTTATAGCAAGTTGTGCCCGGGATATAGATGCATTGGCTCTGCAACAAATCAATGAACTTGTTTATTACAGAAAAAAAAACACAAGGATTTTCTTAGTGCACTGCAAGATACCTTGTCTCCAAATTCATCACTTAAGATAAAAACAGTAATAAAACACTTGGATCAAATTAATAGCTCTATGTAGCAGTTGAACCATCACAAATAAAGTTTGTCATTAACAAGGTTTTAAACTCAAGCTCCACCTCAGTTAGAGAAAAGATATCCTATTTTGCCTTTGGGAGGCAGTGCTTTGTATCAGAAAGCAGCTTCAGAAACGAAAAAACATTTCCTGCTTCAGCTATTAAGAGTGCTTCCACACACCACAAAAAATTAAATGGAAAAAATTAAGTGGAAAAATTAAATTCTTAAATAATTTCAACATTATGATGATGATTAAGTGTTATAGTACCCACTAGCTTTTCCTGGTTTTAAATTGTGCTTAGAAAAAAAGAGCTGGTATTTTCACTACTTCAGAAATTTTATAATCAGCACAGATTATCAACTCTTACACCTGAAATTACTCTGACAATATATACTTATCATTCCTCCTGCCTTTTCTGCTCCTCATTCTACCAAGAAATACATATTTTTTTTTTTGTCCATAGTCACTAACTCGTAAAGTGCCAATTAACAAGACTGAGAGGAATACCTTTTTCTTTTGGGACTCAGAGACACCAAGGATCAAATCCGAGAACCAAATGTTTCTTGACATCCAACCCTCTTGCCATGAGAACCTAGCAAATGATGGGTGATACTACACGATATTCTAAATGCATTCACCAGAAAAGTATCAATTCAAAACAAACCAGAACAGATTCAAGCTGTTGAATCCTCTCCCTACAAAATCATCTTCTCTTTCATCTGATTACATGAAGCCACTTTTAAGTTACTCACTGAATTTTTATCAAGTTCCCCGTCAACCGGAACGGTCTCCATGCTGAAAGGGTGTGCTGTCTGTCTCTCCGTCAGTTAGAGTTCTTCCATCCTGCTACTCGAGATCCTGGAGGGGGAAAGAAAAATATAATAATTCACTTTCAATGACTGAAATCTGTTAAAAAGCTACACTCTCCTCTACATTTTAAGAGGGTAAACAGCCTGCTATTGTAAACTGTGTATATTACAGTTCCTTGCCAAACATGCACATCACCCATAAAAGTCAACTTTTTAGGAATGAAAGGAGAGGATCATTTCAAACAACACCTACTCACAGGGGCAAGCGTTTACTTTTAACCATGCTTGCATTAAATACAGAAGAGTTATGCTGGAACAACACAAGTGAAAAAAAAATAAAAAATAAAGAAAGGTTTTGCCTTGTATTTCCCCTTGTTTCAGAGTCCCCAGCAGCACACCACTGCCGTCCCGCAGGCACGCACACACAAGCTGTTTGGGTACACAGAAGCTATCCCGAAGCAGTCAGAGTTTAGGGCTTCCCAGCATAACTCCAGAAACCGCTACATTTTGCCTTGTGGAACTGAGATACAGAAATTAAATCATTTGTGCAAAGCAGTACCCTCTGTCGCAGAGCAGGTGCTCAGCTGGCCATCACCACACAGTCAGAAAGCAATACCTCCTTCTCTAGACATTTCCTATTTACTTTTTTTGCTAGAGAATGAATGCTACAATAAACCTTCGTGTTCACACCACACTTGGAGTGAGACAAGAAAACAGCCTGGAACCAAGCAAAACTCAGTGGAAAAAAAACATGCCTGAACCATTCATTCATTTAGTGAGTTTCAGGAGGGAAGCAGATCAAAATGGGATGCCTACAGAGATGCCCATCACTCTGCTTCTCTCTCCAAGGCTCCCTCAGCAAAAGACACAAGTGGACACAACGGCTGTAAGATGGCCTGTTCCAAACACCAAAGCCAACATCCTGCAGGGAGAAAACCCCATGGTCCCACCCTCCACGAAGCCATGCTCACACTGCTCCTTCCCTCCCAGCAGAGCAAGTGTTTGATCAGAGAATTAGCCCAAGGATTATTTTTTTCTTCTTTTTGTCTTGGGTGGGGTGAAGGAGCAGGAAGCAGCTATGTTACAAACCAGATTGCTAAACCAACACTTGTGCAAGAGCAGGGGTAGCATGGAGATGGTGACTTTTTTTTAAGCTACAGTGTTAGCATACTGTGCTTAGGGTATATGTTAAGCTATGGCTTCAGCTCAAGCTTTAGCAGAAACAGATTAACTGAGGACAGAGGCTGATTGCAGGGGGAGAGGTGGGACGAGGCATCATAGCCCCTCCGGGGAGCTGGAGGAGCATCCTGGGTGCAGGAGAAGGGAAAGGAGAGGACCAAGAGGACACGCAACAAGATGTTGCGATTCAAAGACTGCCTCAGTAAACACACACTCATGAAAACAAATCTCACTATAAAGAACAACCATTTTTTCAACTGCTTTCAATGTTTTTATTATCATATTTTTTGTTCTCATATTATGTAAAACCCATTAGAATTAAAAATCCCTTGGGAAAAACACAGAGAATTAACACCCTATAGGAAGTTACCATAACATATGCCACTAAACCACAAATGGAAACTTTAATAAAAATTTTAACAAAAAGACTGTGTACTAAAGAAATTGCAAAGTTTATAGTTCCCCATGACTCAGTTCAAAGAACTGACGAGGATCTTACTCAAGTACCTAAGTAATTACCGAGGTGGCACATAATTGGCAAGCATAAGCTTAGATGTTTTCATGTAATTTAGAAACAGTAGACATCTGAAGGGAGAAAACTACAAGTGATTAATTTGCATTAATAAAATGAAAGATGACATTACCACAGAAGGAGGAATTCACCCCAGAAGCTCTGTTTCCCAGGGCAGCAGGCACTGCAACGCGCACCTTCCACACACCAACACAGGGATGCAGAAATGGATAAAGTCTCTCGAAGACTCCTCCTTGTCATCTCTCCCCCACACACCCATTTTAGGTTCTATTATTAGCAGGCAATTCAGCAACACCAGGCTGCATGCATATTCAATTTATGGAAACACTAAACTCTCTTAAACAAGGTGAAAAATGAGTGGTATTGCAAACAGATGTACACAGTGATATGTAAAGCAGTTAGTGAGTTTTTTTAGTTACACAAACTTGCAACCACACTTACTTACCCAAATAAACAGATTTTTCCTGACACAGGAACATACACCCTAAAACAGTTTTAAACCCATCTCTATTTTTAACAGACATTTTTTAACTCTTGATTTTTATTGTCAACACTCCTGGTGTATAAACTCTCCAAGTATAAACTTGGAGAACAGATTTATTTTGAAAATTACAGAATGCTTTAAACCACCCAAGCCCTGAGGCTTTGAAACAATGTTCTGATCGCTGTAGGGAAGGGGAACTGATTTGTAAATGCAGCCAGATTATTACAAGGGGTGCTTCCATGAGTAAACATACCCTGCTCTTCTGTTTGTTCATGTGACCACAGCCACTACATCCTTCTTCATCTCAGTCTCATGAGTAGCCATTGTCTGACAGGTATCCTAACGTCTAATACTTAGAATTCACGGTCATCCATGGTCCCCAGGAAACTCATAATCCAGCAGCGTCCTGAAGTCTGCACAGAAATTATCTGGGACAGGGAGGGAGAAAATTCTTCCTGCTCACATTTGAACAGACATGCAGGGTAAAGCAGGTGCAGAGATAGTTAAAGACTACCTTCCCCCACATTGTTTAGCTTATGAGCAAACAGCCAGCTTGGCTTATTTTTCTTAGCAAAATAAAGGTTGAAAGTGAACAATATTGCTTCTGAAATATGCCAAAATAAATACCAAGGAGGGAAAAGGGATCTGTCAGCAAAAGGATACCGACAAAAAGTCAAATAAGTATAAACTTGGAGAACAGATTTATTTTGAAAATTACAGAATGCTTTCAACCATCCGAGCCCCAAGGCTTTGAAACAACCTTCCGATCAATGTAGGGAAGGGGAATTGATTTGTAAATGCAACCAGATTATTACAAGGTGTGCTTCCATGAGTAAACGACCTCTTTTCTACTTCAGCTAGATTAGATTTGAAGACACAACCCCAAATTTACATCATAATCTTTTTAGGTTTTGGGGGACATTTATGACATGCATTTGCTGCTCTCCTCACATTCACAAGTGTTTACAATTTTGTTGTCTGCCTGGCTGGTTGGTTTGGGGCTTTAATTGACAGATGTTCCTACTTCATAATCACAACTCTTAAAAGCTTAAATGTTCAGAAGGGCACCTAGAAACTGAAATTATTTAAAAATAATTATATGACGGCACCCCAGCTAATCACCTATGTTTCTTTTATAGACAACGGATACAAGCAAGCACTTAGAAAGGTATTACTCATTTTAAAGCAGCTGTACCAATCAGACAAATCATGCCATAAAACAAGCAATTTCTCTCCAACTGTGAAAAGGATCTAGGGTTATTAGCTCAGAACCATATATTTAAAGCAGAAGGGAAATGCATCCCACTTATCACATGATCAACAACTTGTCTTGTTAACATCTGCATTTCATCTTAATTTATTTTAACAGATTGCTTCAACCAGTAGGAGTTTTTGTAACAATCTGGTTTTCAGTTAGCTGCACCTTAAGAATAGGAAAAGTCTGCTTGGGGCTCTGATGGAAGCAAACAACAGTATCCATTAATAAAAGCTACTACGCTGTGCAAACAGGACTTTATATAACAACCTATACATATGCATACTCAAAGGTCTTATGTGACTTCCTACCTCTTCCTAACTCCCACCCTTTTAAAAAAAGATATCTCAAAAGCCATAAGGGTCCTGTACTTGGGTCACAACAACCCCATGCAACACTACAGGCTTGGGGAAGAGTCGCTGGAAAGCTGCCCAGCAGAAAAGGACCTGGGAGCGCTGACTGCCTGCCTGCCTGAATGTGAACCAGCCCTGTGCCCAGGAATAGTGTAGCCAGCAGGACTAGGGAAGCGATCGTCCCCCTGTACTCGCCACTGGTGAGGCTGCACCTTGAGTACTGTCTTCAGGTTTGGGCCGCTCACTACAAGAAAGACATTGAAGTTCTGGAGCACAGCCAAAAAAGAGCAACAAAGCTGGTAAAGGGTCTAGAGCACAAGTCTCATGAGGAGCGGCTGAGGGAACATGGGTTGTTCAGCCTGGAGAAAAGGAGGCTGAGGGGAGACCTTATAGCTCTCTACAGCTACCTGAAAGGAGGCTGTAGCAAGGTGGAGATCAGTCACTTCTCCCAAGTAACAAGTGAGAGGACAAGAGGAAATGGCCTCAAATTGCACCAGGGGAGGTTTAGATTGGATATTAGGAAAAATTTCTTCACTGAACGGGTTGTCAAGCATTGGAACAGGCTGCCCGGGGAAATGATCGAGTCGCCACCCCGGAGATATTTAAAAGACACAGAGATGTGGCGCTTAGGAACATGGTTTAGTGGTGGACTTGGCAGTGCTAGGTTTACAGTTAAACTCAATGATCTTAAATGTCTTTTCCAACCTAAATGATTCTATGGTGTTACATTCTCTGAGGTATGGTTGCACAGATTACAGAGCAAAAGCAGCAGAAGCCAGAGGCCTTGGCAGTGTCAGAAGTTTGTGGCAGCATGCCTTTATTCACACCTTTACAGACAAGAGGATTTGGTGGTGTTCTGTATTGACTTATACATTCCATGTTAACCAGTTTATATCAGTCTTTATTGTACAGATATGTTCATTTAACTGAATAATGGGGTTTTTAGGAAAGAAAAACCCTTTTTTTCCTCCAGCATAAGAAAGGCTCCTCACCAAATATAATTTGTTCCAGGCATACTAGAGAGTTTAAACCTGACTCCAGGGCAGTAATACCCTGTTGGAGGTACGTTTCTAACATTAAAACCATAATGCAATTCACAAAAGGACTCCTCTTCTTCCCCCTTCTCCCACAAAACATTAACTTCTGTTCAAACACTTCACTAAATTTGGAGAATTTCATCAAGAGTCTTTGCCTGATCTTGTCACTGAGATGCTTGCTATGTTAACTCCTGTATCCTCATTGCCCCCGACATGAGTTCCCGAATTTCAGCCAAGGTGCAGCCACAAAGTGAAAGTGGTAGAGATGACCCCTGAATCTAATGTGTTTTCTGTTTAATCAATGGACCAAGTTACTTGAACACCTGCATACTGTATTATATAGGCAGGTTTTAGCTTTCTCCTTAAGTACTATCACCTACAGACATTAGATATGGCATTTATACTGTGCTACTGCTTTGTGATCTTTTATACTATCAGACTACCCTCCTACACTCCAGCATCATACCTCATAGGCAAAGTAGAGCCACCTGTGACCTGCTAACAGACTGCACGGTGAAATGGCTACTGCATGCTGACCCAGCCTTTCCAAAGGGGAAGCATTCTCCAAGGCTCTGACCTCCAAAACTGACCTGCTAAGTTCTGCTGGATGCCTACCTTCTTTCCTTAAGGCCCAAAATAAGTTAATGCACTTTAATTGACCAAGATAAGTATCAGATAAGAGCATATTCCAAATTTCTTTCAGATGATACAGGCGTAATACATTGACTTCAAAGATCAATGTGGCAACAAGCATGGACGAGGCACACTAGGAGAAAGGATGCCAATGTAAACAACTAGGTTTCAAGAAGGGTAAAAATTCACCTAGGTCCTTGCTGGCAAGCAGAGACACAACACCACAGAAACGTTGTTCCACAGGGAATCACAGAATGGTTGAGGTAGGAAGGGACCTCTGGAGGTCATCTTGCCCAAATCCCTTTTGCCGGAGGGCATCTAAGCAGCTTTTGAGTATCCCCACGGTCAGAGACTCCACAACCTCCCTGGGCAACCTGTGCCAGTGCTTGGTCACCCTCACAGTAAAAAAGTGTTTCCTGATGTTCAGAGGGAACTTCCTGTGTTCTGGTTTGTGCCCATTGCCTCTTGTCCCATCGCTGGGCACCAATGGAAAAAACCTGGCTCTGTCTTCTTGATATCGTCCCTTCAGGTATTTATACACATTGGTGAGATCTCCCTGAGCCGCCGCCTTCTCCAGGCTCAACAGCCCCAGCTCTCTCAGCCTTTCTTCATCTAAGAGATGATCCAGCCCTTTAATCATCTTCATGGCCTTTCAATGGACTCTTTCCGTATGTCCATCTTTCCCCTGTACTGGGAAGCCCAGAACCAGACCCAGCACTCAAATTTTGGCCTCACCAGTGCTGAGTAGAAGCGAAGGATTGCTACCCTTGACCTGCTAGCAGTGCTTTGTCTAATGCATCCAAGGATACCATCCACCTTCTTAGTGGCAAGAGCACATTGCTGGCTGATGTTCAACTTGCTGTCTGGGGCCAGGATCACCAGGTGACTCCTAGGTAGGCAGTTCTCAGGTGTGGCTATCAGTGCTTTCAGTTCAGGAAAGTCCATAAGAAGTTTAAGGTAATACTCTTGAGAAAGGTATCTAATTGCTAAATGAAAAAAAAAAAAGAAATTACAAGTTTCATAAAAACTAAGAGCTAACAGAAACAGGATCAGTTTTTAAGAGACTGAAGGAGATTAAATCTTAAATCTAACTAGGGTGATCAAACCAAGGGTCTCAAATAATTGTCATTCAGCAATCATATGACAGGGTGAAGGCACTTTCACTTTGCGCCATGCAGCGGGGGAGCAGCAAAGGCACAGAAGGTAATCAAGGTACGTGCCTTACTTTCAAGGCTCTTTGAATCCAGCGCACCAGAGGCAGTACAGCCCCCTGGTTGTAGTGTGAGGCCACAGATCATCTCTCTCAGTTCATGAGTCTAAGTACACTTCATCAATAAGCCACAGATCAGTCCAGCTTCTTGCACATGACAGACTGTCACTGTGTGCCAAGGACCCCATGTTTGTTAAGACCAGTCCCGAGAAAGCAGGAACTAAAGCTGAGTTACTGGTAAAACTGGAGTGGGGCCAACAGGGTGAAATGATTCAGCAAAAGACCTGGTAAACAAAGAAATCACAAATTTTCCTCAACTCTCAAACTAAGCATCTTAACACATGCTAACAAGAACTTGGAAGAACTAGGAAGAGGTTTTATTCTGATACTTTAGCAGAGAGACTTGAGAGCTGAGTAAATTTCCAGGTTCAATTCCTTCTAGTGTGAAGTCGGGCCAAACAGGAAAGTTTGACAAAACCAGTAATAATATAGTGGAAGTTGCAGATGACAAACTGCATGGTTACTTAAGTCTGAATTGCAATGTTTGAATGCTCAAAAGTCTGCTACAGGTATAACCCCACCAGACTCAACTGCCTCACATATATCCCTAGAGTATACTGTGATCACTTAATGCTATCAGCCACCAAATACACCCTTATGAAACACTTCCTTCCACTGTGAGTTTCATCACCTGCTTTCTTATTTCCTGAGTAATCAGTCCATGGGCAAAGCAAGCTGTTTCCTCTGTTTCTGTACTGCTGTTTTCAGAAGGAGGGAGGGGGCGGGCGGGAATAAAAAAAAAAATTAAAAAAAAAAATCAAACAAACCAACCACAAAAAAAAAAAAAAGGAAAGTTGAAGCACAGTTGAAAACATCTCTCATCTAAAAAAATCTTGGGAAGTAGAAGCATAGGCCAGATACCTCAGCTATCTTTTGAGAGTGATAGATGGCAATGAATGCCATAAAAAGCATAGTAAAGTTCTGAATACCCACTGCAACTTTAATAATTACTACCTTAAACAGGCAAATTTGTCCTGATAAAAAAAAAGGAGTACAGAAAAGGTGGTAAAAGTCACCTCTAGGTACTAACATCCAACATCCTCTCAAAAAGCTCAAGTTCCAAGTGTTTGGGAGCCTTTTGGCCATTGAAATGCACTTCAAAGCTCTTCAAACTGTCCCAGTCTTCAAGGTGTATACTTTGCAAGACTGTTCCCATGATTCAAACGAGTTGTTGGTCTTAATGGTAAAAATGGCTATTTCTTCATCCAAGGGCATCTAGTTACCTGGAGAATTATCCACTTTGTCTCCAGGAGCCAGTTTTACCTAGGGCTCAGTCTAACTTATGAGCACAAGAACAAGAGAGGCAATACATAATTAATATTTTTTTTACATTTAAAGCTTGAACCAGAGAGAACTTATGAAGCTTCATAAAATATTCAGAAGATTTTTTTTTTATTTTGCTTTGTTGTGATGAAGTAGGCAAACTTACATTGCCAGATCCAGCATTTTATTTTTACATTTCAAAATGCTACAGTACCAACCAGCAAAATAACCAAGTGGATGCCAAAGCCACCTTACAGAACTTTATTCAAGGTTAAATTGGTCAATGACAGCCTTTGTTTGAAGAAAAAAGGATGCACTCCAATTAAATCGTTATATGTATTGCAAACTGTTTTCCTTTCCTCCCTGCGACTTAAGGGCAATTCACTATTTGGGCGTTGCATTTTTCCTGCCCAAAGATGGCAAGCTAAAAGAGGTCTAAAAAAGCAACATGACAAATTTAATAATTTAAAGTCAGGGAATCCTGCCTTTCTTCTAACAGCATTAGAAGTTTTCTTTCACAACTGTAAAGGGACTACTAATAGCCTCACACACACATCCCCCCATATATCTAGTCAACTCATGTTTATCTAGATGTTTGCATTAGAAGCTAATACGGTCCTATTAATATCTCAGCGTTAAAAAACAAACAAACAAAGTTGTTCTGAACTGTGATGATCAGCCACCTGGTAGTCCCAGTGGTTTCTTATCTCTCATGTTGGCAGCTGTATGAAGTTGTAGTGTGACATGCTCTTCTAGACACAGCTGAAAGGGCTTAAGAGATAACTAATCCTCCACACCTGGTCCTTGCCCACTGCGGTCCTTCCTCACTGAAGCTTGCTGTCTTTCTTACCTGCCCACAGGCCTCTCTATGCAGATGCTCCCTAACCCTCTTCTTTGAGAGGGACACCCACTGTTGCAAATTATTTTAGACAGACACTCAAAACACAGATCACTTAAACTGAGCCAGGCCATAGGACTTTGCGCCTGCCTTTCTGCTTGCAGGTCTGGCACAGAAGTGGTAAAGAATAGCCAAGTGGCACCTCTGAACCCCACCTCTGTTCCAACCGCAACAGCCTGTGTGAGCATGGACTATGTCTACAGCTACAGACTCGCCCAGCACCAACTGGAAACTACTGCAGGAAGTGAAGGGAATCAAGCCAAGGCAAAAGGAAAAGCAATATTGTTGTTAAAGGTTTTTCTGATATGAAAAGGAAAGATAAATCAGCAGAGATGTTTCTACAGACAAGATGGATAGGTGGCAGAACAATTCCTTCCATTTCTGATGCCAAAGTGGAACGAGTTGCTGTCCTGAGATAGATCTGGATTTCCTCTGCATGGAACTTTCCAAAACAAAATCCAACCTTGCTTCTCCTAAAAGGAATATTTTTCTCTTTTCTCCTTTACAGACATTACTGTCAAATACATAGACAAAGCATTAAAAAGGAAAAAAAAAAAAAAAGGCACTATTTCAAGCCTATGAAAAACACTCTAAGCATGTAAGAACTAATTCATTGTGTTGAAAAAGCCTCAATAAGGGAATGCTGAAAGTCTACTTTAATACTTCAAATGATGCAGGATACTACATTCGGTGATGAAACCCTCTAAACATCTTGGTTGTAATGTGAACATAGGCAACAAAAATATTTTAAGTCTCATGTGCAGGTCAAGAATACAACTGACTTCATAAGGAATAGTTTCAGAGAGCTATTGCAAGTGATTGTACTATTGCAGATCAATGAATTACCAAATGCCAGATGAACTATAAGTGACTAGATCAGTGCTCTTTACCTACTGCAAATAAAGTAAAAAGTTAGCTTAAAGTACTGTGAAGTTTCTGTATCTCAGTGACTTTGCTTTGGACAGATAGGCACCATCACACAGACAGTTCCTTGCCACATCAAAAGCTATTGCAGCTGATTTCCTACATCGCTTCTCTCTGAGCTGACATAAGCAAACACAAGCAAGATCCCACCCTGTTGCAATTTCAGGATATGAACTTGGTCAGTCATTGTGAAACATTTTGCTTACTAATAGTTTACAAACGATTTGCAGTTTTAATGTGGACACCAAGTAACTATCTCAAGCATTACAGCCTCTATTACTCATGT
Organism: Charadrius vociferus; assembly: GCF_000708025.1. Classification (NCBI taxonomy): domain Eukaryota; kingdom Metazoa; phylum Chordata; class Aves; order Charadriiformes; family Charadriidae; genus Charadrius; species Charadrius vociferus. Next base: position 636,949 of record NW_009649938.1, read on the forward strand.
TACAATACCATTTATGTTTAAAAAGTCTCTATTGCTGGGAGATGGACAAGAACATTTTTCCAAGTCTGTGTCCAAACAGCTACACAATCTCCCGCTTATTGAGAGCCTCCCCTTTTTTTACCCATGGTTCCTCCCCCATCTTTGCAGGAGTTACAGACACCTGGAGGAATAGGATGACCGTCTTCCTCAGAATTGATCAAATCTTACCCTGACACTCCCTGACAATGGACACGTTGTGCTTAGCTGCAGTACAGTTATATTGTGTTTGAGAGGTTTATATGAAATGGCCTTTCTGAAGCATTAAACATGGTAGATATTTCAAACAGGAACCTAATGTTTACTCTCACATAGAATTTAGGGGTTTTTTTATCTCAGCAGCAGTGTCTCTTCTTGATATTAAAATAGAGGTGATGACATAAGAGACGGCCTTCATTTGGATTTCTTTTGGCTAGTACTAGAAGGTAGTTTCCATAATTTCAAGACACAGGATATCTGTATGAGAATGTAAGAACAAAAGGTCAGAGAAGCCTACCACAATAGGAAAAACCCTAGAAATCCTAATTTAAAAGTAGTAGCAGGTTCAAACAGGCAGCAATAGTATCTGGCTTACACATCATGGTTTATTAAAAAGATTTAGAAAGTCCAATTTAGATTTCCATTGTTTATGCCAAGTTTAGTTTTTTCACTTTACTGCTCGCCTAATTAAAATGAGCTGATGAACCTAACTTCTGTTTTTTTTTAGGTGTCAATGCTATTCTACACGTTTGCAATACAGGATCTTCATAGGTTTTTTTGGGGGGGG
>NW_009649938.1:637766-657617 GCF_000708025.1 Charadrius vociferus
GGGGGGGTGGGGTTTGTTTGTGGTTGGTTTTGGTTTGGGAGTTTTTTGGGGGGGTATCGGGGGAGAAATTGATTTTTTTGTGGGGATTTTTTCATTGTTGTTGTTCTGTGGGGTTTTTTAAAGTCATGAACAAATATTTCAAGTAGCCTTTGTACTGGCTTTACAAGAACTAGTGCTTTAGCATTGCTGTGGTTTAGACTGGGCTGGCCACTAAACCAATGACAGATGCTCTCTTTAACCTCCCTCCCTTCAGAGAAGAGGTTAACTTAACTATAAACATCAGACCTTATCACTCCCTTCACAGAAGGAGGAGAGAATGAGAGACAGAGACACTTATGGGTTGAAAAGAAAACTAAACCTACTTTTATGAAATATTAATAATAAAAATAAAACATAACATTAATAATAAAATAATGAAATATATACAAAGCCCATATCAAGCTCCCAGGATGATGAACACATCACCAGCAGGCACAGGGAAAGTCCTAGACTGGACTCAGTGACGGATGGGAGCTGGATTCTGGAGCTGGATTCAGGAACACACGGATCGGGATCAAAGGCAGACAAACAGAGTCCTCCTTGGACGCCAATCATTGAAGAAAGAGGGCTGACCCTTTGATCCCTCAGCTTTTATACTGAGCATGAGGCAGACGGGATGGAATACCCTGTTGGTCAGTTTTGAGTCACCTGTCCTGTCCTCTCCTCCCCATGGATGTAACCCCTCTAAGCTTTTCCGCTTCTGAACCTCCAACGGGGCAAATAAAGTTAGGTGGCCTTGGGTGTTAGAGCAGTATGATCAGGAGCCTGTCTGTATATCATTCCTTGGTATTAACAATAAATATCAGGCCTTATCACTGCTACAAGCAGACACTTTCTGAAAAATATGGTATTAATTTCAGATAGTTAGTTAGACGAGGCTTAATGAAAAGTAAAATTACTGAAAAGAAAATTGGTTCTGTTTTACATCAAACCAGGACAAGCATCAAACATGTGAGCTTGTCTTTCTGAAGCTACTGAGTAACTGCTCATCAACTTTGATTTGCAACTGTTGCAGGTATCTCATATAGCTTTTAGTTTAACAGAATGAACCAAGAGCATTTAAACAATACAACCCAATCCGCAGGAACTGTAAAATACTGTCGCATTGCAGACTTGGCAAGCGACCTAGTACTAGACCTCTTGTTTCCCCACCCATTTCTATTCAACAAATTACATGCTCTCCCATGTATTTCTTTGGGCGATGAGAAGCACCTAGCCTGCTCAAGCAGCTATGGAACAGATACAAGTGTCATCAAGTGACAACTAACCTACAATTCACAGACCTTGGAAAACAGCTCAAAATCACTGCCTAATGTAAGTTAGGCAACTGCTGATACTGTTTGCAACAATAAATAAGCAACTTGTATGAAAATAATTGTTGCCAGAGCTGAAAATAAAAGCTAAGCCTTTCACAGCTCAAAGCCAGCCATCAAGCACAGGAGTTCAGCATATTTGTAGCCAAAGCTATCCCATTTCTGAAGAGCAGAATGCTTTTTGTTCCCTGTACTGGGAGGAGACACCAACATCCTTTGCAGCAAGACCCACGCATTATCAGGGTACATTTAATATTCTGCTTCAGAAGATACCAAATACCATCAGAAGATACTAAATTCATTCAAGCAGAAAAGAAAGTAGGTACCATGTTTGTGATGATAGGGTTCCTTGACAACCAGGGAGTGGTTGTAAGGTCACTATATACAGGAAAACACAGCCAGGAAAACAAAATCTTGGCACTTCCTGGGAAGTTCTTTGAAATGCTTCAGAGAAGCAAACAGAGGAAAACCACTAGTGTCTTGGACAAAGAATCATTCCACCCAGGGCCAAATGAATACTGAATGGACAAGGTGCCTCTCCTCCTGCCCTTCCACCCAGCCTACTCAAGTACTGGGGGATCATCTTTCCCATAAAATTGGTTAATGGAGCCACCAGATAGCTTGAGCATGCGATATAAGGTGAATGCCATCCTCTCAGCTGTGCAATCCCATAGGACTCTGTAATATGAAGTTTTGAATCCTGCTTCCCCACCATCCTCTATCCATCACCTCAAAACTCATCTAGTTAAGTGAAGTCAGAATGGCATGGTGCATGTTGCAAGGGAGATCCTGCAGTTTGGGAGCCCAGGGAGAGACTGAAGACACACACAAACACCTGGAAGGAATGATGCAATGCTTGTGAGCTCTAGCAAATTCAGCTGGCATTTTTACAATAAATAACAGGAAGTATACTTCCAAAAGAGAATGTATCTATTTTTTAAGGAGAAAAATTACTTCCTTCTCTTCACATCATTACCTCTTTTCAATATTGTCACCAAAACCAACAAGAGTTATCAGGTTAATAGCATTTTATAGTTTACTTTCATATTTAAAGTCACACACAATACCAAGATAACACTAGCTTAACTACCAAGATAATATTAACATAAAGCAATTCAATACCCTGTATCTCTGCCACAGCAGTTAACTACACCTCTAAGTATCACATTACACATTTTATTCCCTTGAAGGCAGCTTACACATGTATTTCAGTCTAGTGTTTAGGAAAAGAATGAAACATTAATTTCCCCACTTCATGACATAAATGGAGCTAGGCAGCAATAGCTCAGAGCTATAACCAAACAGAAACATATGTGCCAACTTACTCATAGCCAAGGGTCTGCTTCCTGGGGCACATTCCATCTCTAACACTCATTTTCATACACTGCACTGAGATGTCAGAAGGAGGAAAACTGAATGTACCCATTTAGATTTCCTGCAGGAGTAGCTGTAAGAATAACTGGCACCACATGTTTCTAACCATGAGCTATGCTAAAAGGGACAACCGCAGAAATCTCAGGTGCTGCATTTTCAATCTATTATTAACTGAGCACCCAGACTGAATATCCAAACCCAGTGGTCACAGATACAAAACACTGAACTTCAGCAGGTACACTGTACTTACAACTAGAGCCTTTAACTTTCAAAAACTCTGATTTCTCCAAGAAGTCTCATAATGAACATGTAGGAGAATAAAGGTTTGTTGGTTGGGGGGGCTTTTTTTTTTTTTCCTCCAAAATTATCAAGCAAAAGCATACATAATACTGATTTCAACGGAAGCATAAAGTGTGTAGAGCCCCTTATTCTCAAAAACACCTAGGGATGCATAATCTTTCCTGTAAGAATTCCTTTCCTTCATTTTACATCCCTCAACAGAATACAGAGAAGGGCGAGCTGCCCTCTCCTACTAATCACAACTTGACAAAAAACGTATAAGCCACTAGTTCTTAATGCAACAGCACCTTTTACACTCCCATGACAGACTTTCTAAAAGCTATGACATTCATAACAAGCTTTTTCATATCCAGATTGTCTGCAACACACATGGAATATGAATTTAAGACCTGGTAACTCCAGGAGAGCTATTAACTTCAAAAAAATTCCAGATTTTATGTGAATAGCCACTTGGATATTTCAATGCCATTTATAAACACCAAACTTTAAAATAACTGAGAAGCTTACCCATCAAAATCACCTAACCAAGATAAGCACACAAGCATTTCAGTTACATCATGAAGTAATAAGCCACTCTCCCCTCCATGGAAAAAAAGCACTGTGCCAACACATCACATACAATGATAATGAACTGCTTCCAAATGTTGGTAAGTATAATTAACCTTCATAACCCTGTCTTTGGCCTTGAACATTAAAGCTGAATTCAACTTGAAAACCAATTAAAATGCTAAGCAGTCTATCCACTTTGAGAGGGGAGAATGGCGTACAGCATTCAATTAAAAAAAAAAAAAAGCAAAGCACAATTGTCTCCTTAGACACTTTCAAGGATCTGTTAGTTGTTTTAGTAACAATCATAATTCATGACTAAATCACATCTTAACAAGAACTGAAGAATTCTTCAGTTCTCCATGAAGACCCTAAAACATTTAAGGTTCATGAAGGGAACTCTTTGATCCTAGCAAAACTGAAGGTTTAACAGAAAAAAAGGATGAGCCAGGTGGGCTATATTTTGCCTTTTCATGTTTATCTATAACAACAGATATTAATTGTATCAATATGCGCCAGAGCTCATTCTCAGCTTGCACAGCACAGTTCACATTCACAAAACTTAAATTCATTCTCCTGCAGTAAGGTACCCTTATTCATTCTGCCTTTTGGACTGACTAATGACAAGGGAAGTTACTTAAAATTTATGTTGCCAAACCTGTGTTTTCGATGGTTGCCATTTTTAAATTAGCAGGACAATCCGACAGGCAGGTGGACCTGGAATTCTCATTCTTCTCTAACTGCTTCTTTCCTAGATATGAAAAGCATGGAAAATCCTGGGCTACAATACTTAATTGCAAGGTAAGGTTTCATATAGACCTCACAGCCAACTAAAAGCCTACCTATTGAAAGCTTCATTAAAAAATATAAAAGCACATTTAAGAGTGGTAGAGTGTCCTTGGAGATCACCTCTGTAATGCAACTGACTTTAAAATAATAAGAAACACCACAAAACTACAAGCAATTGCCCATTTTCAAGAATATCTCTAAGAGCAGCAGCATTACAGTTCAGACACAGGAAGTGCTCTAAACTGATCAAAAGTGGTTCTGAAATTTTAAAACATCTTGTTGAATATTAAATTTTTCTTCCTCATTGAGACAAAAACCTTTTAGCAACTTTACAGTGCACATCATTTCTTCCTACAGAGGAAAATCATGTTGACCTGCCATGAAATTCAGATGCGTGTGGATCTCTAGCTGATGGTCAGGTTTCTTTTCAACCCCTTGGTTTTGTTGCAGCTGGGGCAACCCCTATGGCATTCTATTACCATACCTCTGAATAATGAAGGGAATAGAAGATGATAGTCACACCCCTAAATAATGAAGGGAACAAAAGACTATAGCAGACCAATGTCCAGCCACTTACAAGAGCCTTTCAGAGCATCCAGACTCTGAACAAGAGCTATTTTGCATGACAAATATTGTCACAGGTGCAGGCGAAAAGCACGCTGTAGGTTTGCTTAAAAGTAAATTACCATCATTCCTGGTTTCTACGCTTTCTCATATGAGCTTGAAATTCATATTATACTAAAAGATTTTGATGATCCAAGGGCTGGAGCACCCTTTTGATGATCTGAGGGCTGAAGCACCTCTCCTATGAGGAGAGGCTGAGAGAGCTGGGGCTGTTCAGCCTGGAGAAGAGAAGGCTCCGGGGAGATCTTATTGTGGCCTTCCAGTACCTAAAGGGGGCCTACAGGAGAGCTGGGGAAGGACTTTTTACTAGGGCACGTAGTGACAGGACGAGGGGGAATGGCTATAAACTGGAAGAGGGCAGGTTTAGATTAAACATTAGGAAGAAGTTTTTCACTTTAAGGCTGGTAAGGCACTGGAACAGGTTGCCCAGAGAGGCTGTTGAGGCCCCATCCCTGGAGGTGTTCAAGGCCAGGCATGGCCTTGGGCAACCTGGTCTAGTGGGAGGTGTCCCTGCCTATGGCAGGGGGGGTGGGACATGACGATCTTCAAGGTCCTTTCCAACCTAAACCAGTTTATGATTCTATGATTTTAAGCCATGTATGAAACTCAGTAACATTATAGTTTTTCCGCACTATTCTGTATAGGAGGCTGCTGCATCATGACACCAGGAGAAAAAACTGAATCTCTTTAAAGTTTCTAGTTGCATCTCTTCCTTCACATTAGTCATCATTATTAGTGTTTAGTTTCAGAGCAAATAAATTCATGAGTTTTTGCCCAGTGAAAACACTAGGTAGAAACACTACTTTTCTTTATCAACAGAAGGAGAGGTAAGTAAAGTGATTTCTGATTCTCTAGTGCATCTGAGCTGATTATCACCATTTTATAGTTACTACTCAATTTTAATAGCAGAATTTTGTTTCCAGTAATCTATATGTTATATCTTAGTACAACTTCATTCATTCACTACTGGAGTTCAGAGTGGTATTAATTTTTTTTTCTCCTTTTTTAAATGTCCTTTCAAATACACACAATATATCTGCTTAACAAGCACCTGTTCAGCTATTTCGACAAGCTTGGATTCGCTGTTCAGTTTGAAAACAGCCCCTTTATGAAACGACTAAAAGCCAGAATCATCTTCATGTCAGGTTAAGACACTTGTCAAGCATTTAACTCCTTATAGGAGTTATCTTGATTGCTGTCGCGACCCTTGACAGCTATTGCACGTAGCTGTGCTGTAGATGGCAGTATTTCACACTGCTCAGCTCTCTACCTTAACCTGGGGCTAAGTAGTGCAATATACAGAAGACACCGTAAGGCTGCTGCAAGTCTCAGCATTTGCAGAACATACCATACACAGCAAGAAAGTATGCAACATGCATTAATTTGAAAAACAAAATATTGGTCCCTTCTCAGCCGACTAAAGGCATGTATTATAATGACAATTAAACAAAAATTTTAAGTTACTGAAGGTGAGAATATCCTTAAGAGACCCACAATAAACTGTTCCCGTGTATGGGATCTGAGCCCACTCAGATATTTTACTTCAGCTGACTAAAATCAAAGTAAGTTCTGTAAAACCCTCCAATTCCTGACTATAAAGTGCTGTTCTGACGTAGGAGGGTACATCTGGATCCTCTGGGCTTTCAATTTAGCTGGAATCAGGGCACAGACTTTCCAGAAAATACTGGCCTGCACAGCAAACATCTGAGTTTCACACTAATCTCTCCAAATCCTTTCTTGAAGATGGCTCTAAGCTGTCATGCAGAACCTCCCAGAAGCAGTCACTTTTGTCTGAAAGGTGACTTTGCCTACTTCATGACACACACGGCATGGGCTTCACAAAAACAAACCACCACTCACTCCTGGAATATATACCTGAATGCATGAAACTTATGTATTACCTTGACCTGTAATTCCCTGTCTTCCTAGATTTTTAACTGGATTTCTTTGAGAAAAGCAAAGTATGCTGCATCCCACTGCTACAACTCTTACAGATTCTACTGCACATGTCAGAAGCAGACTGAATGAAGAACACAACTATGAAAATTCCATGCTGCCATCACAGTGGGTTCATATTTACTTCATAATGGGTAGAAAAAGTGCTCAATCACTAGCAAGTCAATAGTTTTAGGAACCACCCCAATTTCAATGCTCCCCCAGCTTTAAACTTTCTCCTAGTTGTCAGCCTCATTATGTATCTCAAGCGAAGTACATAAATACAAGCTTCAAACAGGTTCTCCCCAGACACCAAGCATGAGAGCTTCTCATCGTAATGCTCACAGATCAGAATTCAAAGACCAGCGTTTCCACTTCTTAGGAGAAAGGACAGCCTGCTTTTCTTAAGACCAAAATTACTTTCATTGCTACTCAGCAAAACTTTTGCATAAGGCATAAGATATCAGAAACGATAATGAAGGAGAAGCAGAAACCAACCCACAATAACATGACATCTTCGTTAAGTCTTTGAACATAACAAAGTCCAAGGCTGCAACAGAGAGAAGACTGGTATCGCTGCATTCCACCAGAGTATCAGCAGCAGGGCTCCTACAAGTGTCAGTCCTTGCAAATAAGTTTATGCTGATAACAACCTCCCTGGACACATTACTGGGAGGAGTGGAGTGTTACTATTTTTGCCTGCACAGCTTATGCTTGTAGTAATTTGTCTGGGGAGGGAGGAGACACTTGCTGACACAAGCACCTCCACTGCAGCTTCTCCCACACTGTTACAATAGCAATTATTATTATATGATATTTGCAATTTAAGCAGCAAGGATCGCCATGAACAGGATTCAAGCAGAGACATTTAAAATTTTGCAACAGCAAAATATGCATGTTTGTTGGCAAGCTTAAAGCAGTGAACACCTGTTTTTTTCTCCAGAGAAAGTAAAGCAAAGTAGAAGAACAGAGAAGGATGCTATTAGGTTTCCAAGTTGCTAAGGCAGGTAGGACAGTAGCCAAGAAGAAAATTCAATATGCTACTATATGCTTAAATAAAAGAAGAAAGAGACATGCATGGGGCTAAAGATAAAAGTATCATGTATATGGAACAGGATAGGAAGACAAGGTAGTTGTGTGTGACACTAAGTAACATGGTTATCAAAGCAGAAACCTGAGAATAAAGCTAGGCTAGAGAAAAGGCATTTAAAAGTGTCAGACAAGTATAACAAACAGTTAATGACACAGAGCAATCATCTAAACGATGGCTACAACAGGACAAACAAGGAAATAAAATAAAAAATATATTTTTTTAAAAACAATAAATGTCAAGCAAACATAATCCTGTAACAGAATGGAGAATAAGCCCACCAGAGCTAAAGTAGGCTTCCTTTTACTACAGATGGCTACCACAACATTGTGTCACAAGAAGAGGGTAGATGCTGAGCAAAGTTGGAAACCTGTATCTACTACACCCTTAAGTGGTAACAGAAAAGCCCCATCATCTCTCCCTCTCCAAGACTCAAGTCTTGGGACCCTTGACACTGGAGAAGGGAGGGAGGATTCAGTAAGGACTTTCAGATTGCGCGTTAAAACCTCGATAACATCCACACCTTCCTTTACTCAGTCCTTTTGCCGAGTTTTCACCAACGTGAAACTTGTTTAGCAATTAGTTTTCTCTACTCTAGAATTTCCACTACCTAGGCTGCCCTGCTGCATAACACACATTGCAGACTGCAGAAGGTCAGATACAGCAAGTTACAAGTCAGGAAAACACCAGCTGCTCCCTGACAAAAAAAAAAAAAAAAACAACCACCAAAAAAAAAACCCCAAACAAAAAACCCACAGCAAAAACCCCACACCTCTCATTTTCCTCCATCCACAGATTCAGAGAGCCTCAAATTCAACCATCATCTCTACCAAGGGACTACACTATATTTCCAAAATCATTCTATGAGTCAAGAGCTTGCTTCTACATTTCCTCCAACACCTTAAAGCCATATGAATCACAACAGATGCTACTCATCTTGCAAGAAAGACAACCCAAACTTCTTAAGTCTGCATTTTTAAGATAGAAATATCTGTTAAGCAAGCAGTTTACATTTTAATCACCTACAAGAAACTAACAGGGAAAAAAAAAAAAACACCCACAAAACCAAAACAAAAACCCACCAAACTGATGAAATGAAATTAATTCTTAACACTGGAAACATAAGCATTTTTGTAAATCGACAAAAATGTCTACAATGAATAATAGTTCAGTCTTATGTGCAGTATCTCAGCCATGTTTCAGCTATCACTTCTGGACACTATACATTGAGCATAACATTGGGTCTCTGTCACTCTAGTTTCCCTTTCCTCTACCGTGCCTGCCAGCACAAACACTTCTGTACATACTAAATTCACAAAAGGTCAAGTGCCAGACAATATTCCGTATTTGGAATTTAAAAGAAAATTAAAAACTGATTGTCTTTAGTCTATAGTTCTCATGAACAACACACAATCAAGTTACCCTTTACACTAGTTACTTAAGATGCAACAAGCCTTAGCTTCCTGAAGTTTAAAATTAAAAACAAAAACCAAAAGAGCCAGAGGTTTGAGAGGCCTAAGCCTCCCGTTGCTATTCAGCAATACCAAGTGACCACAGTGTTACAGAAGAGTTACTGGTCTCTTTTTTCAAAAGCAGACCAAGCCCTGCAGTAGTGTAATTTTTCTGCCAGATCTTCAATAACCTGTTGCATAAGGTATCGATGTGAGTTCTGCTGAAAAACAAAAAATGCATTAGACAGAAAGATGGTATTTTTAACTGTTAATAGCATGAGAATTGTCATGCTGGTAAGAATTTCAGAGGCATAATGAATTCTTGTACCTGTAACAAGAGGAAGGAGGAGTCCACAATTTATTATACAGAATAATTAAGGAACAGAGTTCAGAAATAAATCCACGTAAGGAAACAAAGAAGAACTACAATGCAGGAAGATAAGTAGAATAACATCTGCAATATATTTTTCTGACCTTCCTATCGGCAAACATTTAATCTATATAGGGTGTAAAGAAAAATAATGTTTTCTCTTTTTGAATAAAAGACTACAGGTGACACATGGAAGCATTCACAGAATAGAGCAACTGAAACAGTACAGCTGAATGTTGACGTTTGCTTTATTCTATTCATGCCCTGATTCCATCTATGCTGCTTATATGACAATTAAAAAAGCAGAGATTATTTCAGTATATTTACGTTAAAAGATAACACAAGTCCTGTCTGTAAGTGGGTTATATTTACAAAAACAATTTGTCATTCAGACGAAAGTGGTTTAAGATAAGCAAAAAACAAGTTTTCTTCATTTCATAAAGAGGGATCAAATATCATTTTATAATTAATAAAATACATAGTCAAAATCATGCATAAAAAAATCTGTTCTGGTCACTTTTTATTAATAAAAAGTAAATATTTATACTCAATAAACACTACAGCACCCGTTCATTGATTTATTATGCTTGAAAATAACCACCACCTACCAGATCTTTAATCTTCTTTTTGATATAAATCAAGCTCTGTTTTGGAAGAAAGTAGATGTCAACAATAAGATATAAAAGGACAAATTTTTGAAGTTCACTGAAAACAAATATTGTTTATATGCCAAAACCAGAAAAAAGTACTAAAGCTTGTTTTAATTCAACAAGAACATGCCTCTGAAAACCAAAGTAGCACAATTTGTAACCTGTGATCTGACAGTGACCAGAACAGAGGTCTTCTGCAAATTTAAAAAACAAAACAAAGCAAAACCACCCAAACCCATACCCTCTCAAGCCACAGGCCTTGTTTCCTTATAACTGGTTCTTAGTTTACATAAAAAGAAAGCATGTTTTCCAGTTCCAAGCTGAGAACCAAACGGAGCTGGTGACACGAAAAGAACCGATTATAAAGTTTAAAAGAAAATTTTCTTGTTAATGCAGAGAGAAATATCAAGCACTGTTCTTTAAAGCACTGCCAGTAAGCTTGTATAGTTAATATTTAATTCAAGTAGCTGACATGGTACAGACCCATCTGTACACTCTCTCAGGTTTATTTTTCACCATTTTCCCCCCTCATTTTATAGGGCAGCTCATCGCTCTCTGTTCTGTTTTCTACCTTGATTAGCATGTATAAGCTTTCTACTCAGTGCTTCTTTGCCTCAGCAGGCTTTCATTTTTAATGAAAGAACTTTTTTCATCAAGGGAGAACATTCATTCTTGTTGATGATTTCAAAAATCCGTCTTAAATCCTCTCCTTACACTCAGTAATATTGTGCGTTATTCAAATAGATAGAATTGGTATTTGTGTAGAGGAGGTTTCTTTTTGCTTGTAAATATCACGAGCCTTAAGCCCATGTTTTCCCCTGATGACTTTCTGTTGTTGGTATTTTAAGGTAGTTGTTTGCATTAAGGTTTATCCAGTCCCTTTTCAAGGCAGCACAGGTTAGTGACAGTTAAGTATAACTACAACTCTATTTGCAAGCTAGAATCAAGGTACTGTTTTTATAAAACAGCAAGCAATAAATCTTCATAGGTACATTACTGCGGGGTCCTTAATTCTGTGTACAAAACGAGATTCAAATGTTAGCTTATTGGCTTCTCTCTATAGTCACAAAGATTACATTTTAATTACTGATGAGATTTTCATTTGATCAAAAGAAACATTACAAAATTGTCATTTCAGTACAGGAAAAATATACTATTACATGAATCTTTCAGCCTCCAACAGGTCATAATGGACAGCCTAGCAAAATCTTTTGTGTAAATTTTGAAACTAGAATTACTGGCTTAAAATTGTAACTTCTCCTTTATTGTGCAGACTCAATTTAGAAAATTTTTTAAAAAACACTAATCAAAGCAAAGAAGTACCTTCAAAGTCTACAATTCGCATCACACAGATTATTCAAAGTTGCTTTGCTTATCCATACAAAAAGCTTCTTTTTCTAAAGGAGACTGCAAATAACATAAAGGACTTCAGGTCACAGCTACCCCTACTGTTGCTTTAGCCTGGAGACTTAGCTGAGAGCCCTACACTGAGTATTGACAGCTAGCAGTTTACAGCAGGTTATCTGTTTCTCATATATTACTAGCACAGTTCTTTTATATACACAAATGTATACATGTAGACATACAAATGATGATTGAAAAGTTAAGCAAGTCCTTGAACTAAAACTGATACTACATAAGCACTGTATAGACACATATAGACAGCACATACCACTAGCAAGCTTATCACTTAAAAAAAAAAAACAAAAACAAAAACTCACACAAACCAAAACCACCAAACCCCTCCCCCAGCTAGTAGTTCTCCACAGTGTCTGAGCTATCTTGAGGGAATACAAGGTTATGATCATGCCCTCTTCTAAAACTATAATCTTCTGAATAGAACTAAAGCCATGATTAGTCAGATGGTGCCTAGAGTTACAAGAAATGAGACAGAAAATTCCCTGCAGCAATTTAACCATGATCTGTGAGACCAAGGCATGAGAAAGATGGTAAGTAACCAACGAAATTGGAACAGGTAGCATAGCTGGAATTGCAGGACAAAGTAGACAGGTAATATATTACAAGAAAACAGTAATCCCAGATGTCTTTTCCTCAATAAAACTAACAAGCAGAAGGCCCTCACCATCCTACTTATGCAGAAGAATGGATGCAGAGAAGCGAAAAGGCCACCTCAGTATTGGCAGAGAAGATGCCATTAGGTCAGGAAAGTGATGCAAATCATCTTCACTCACAAAAGATACTCCTCCATTACTGATGCACACATTACATCCACTTTAAGTATGCTAGAGGTCAGCTACAAGAAGCATGGCCAGATGTTCAGTCACATTAAATTAACCCTACCTGCTACTCCAGATAAGAATTTAACTGCCTTCCTCAATCCTCCTTCTGCTTCCCTCCTCCAACATTACCATAACTATCAAGACATTGCTTGAACAGGAAAGGAGGATGATAAGGGGAAAAAAGAAGGCAATACCACAGAGAAGCACAGAGCATTGTAAGCTCTCCCCAAAAGAAACAGAAATAGCAGAAGAGCACATATCTTACTTAGAAGATTACTCATGGTCTGGCGTCTGGGGAGCTGGAAATCATGCTAGTCTAAACACCATTATTGATCCTGAAATGTACTCTTGTAGACCTTGGATCCTGGCTCCCCATTACAAGACCTAAATTACTTCTTCTGACTCGCAGACCTCTAAAGGGGAAGAGAGCATTAAGAAGAAGGAGCATTAAGGAAAAAGAGCATTTCTGCATTAACTTCTGCTGCAGCATAACCATTTACTCAACTGTACAGCTCATACTAGCAAAATTCAACACGTTATCCAAAATTAGATGGAACCTGGTACAGTACATTCCGAACAAACGTATGTTGGCTGTATAATGCACGTAACAAGCCCACAGAGACTAGTCAGAGCCAAACTGTGATCTTAAAGGTATTTTCCAATGTAAATGATTCTATGATTTGATCCAGGTTTACAGTGCAAAGACTGTTAACAAAGTTGAGCTGATGTGCAGTACCTCCACATGCCAACGTTGGCTGGAAAGAGACCGAGCTATTAGGAACAATGAATTCACACCAAGTTGATGTCTGTTTCTGATCCAACTCTACAGAACTTTTCTGCTGCAGTTTTTCCTCCCAACCACACTAGCTATTATTTGAGGTCTTCAACAAATCTTTTTAAAGCTTTTTTTTTTTTTTAACTCTGCTTCAGCTTCTACACAAACTTTGTTTCCTCCAGATTTGGATTAAACATATTAGTAATTACTCAAAGATTGTTTGCTAAAAGATTGTAGCTGCGCCACTTTTCTTCAATTCTTGTAATTTTCAGCAGGTTAACATTTCAGCTCAGGACCACCTCTATATTTCTAGGACTATTATATCAGGAAAAGTCAACGCTTCCCTTAATTACCATCCTGTATGAATCATCCTAATGCCGGTGGATACTGTATTCTGTGTTTATACATGCACTATGTATTAAATACTTAAAACACACTGATCTTATTAAAGTACACATTCTTATTTTAAAGTTACTCAGTCTTCTAGATTGTAAAATAAAAAAAAAGTCTGTAATCTTGAGTGTCCAATAGTCCCTCAAAAAGAGCAGTGCAGCAGCTTTCAGGACTAATGTAAAAACAGGGTAACACTAGCACTAGTCATATTAGAGCATAGAACATCTGACTTCTTCCAAAAACATTAAATTACACACCCACCTATTCAGGGGAAAAGAGGTCTGCTTTCTAAAGTGCTTGGTTGGCTTCACAGGCTCTGTTCCCCTGGAAATGACCAAAGCCTGAAACAGAGCCTCCCTGGTCTCCAGGGGGAAGTCGATACCCAGTCAATACCACCTCCATCCAGCACCACTCCTAGCAATTACATGTAGTTTACCTCCCAACTGTAGCTCCAGGGAACCAGCATTTGGTAAAGCACACACACAAATGCAGCTTCACATTCCGCCGCCAAGGTGCACATGGCAGTACAGCCAAGGAGTTGGCACTACCATCATCTTCCTATGCAAGAGGCACAAAGATTACCTGTGACTGTCTACAAGGTGGGAGACACACCAATGGTAAACTGCCTAAGAAAGGACAAATAAATGAATCCACCAAGCAAATAAGCTGCCTCATTTTCATGCTACACATGTGAGGGTGGGGATGAGGGAGAAGAAATAGTTAAAAGGCTCACACTCAGAGTCAAGACCAAGTAACATACACTGCATTATATGCATTAAGTCATAATACATTTTTTTCAACCAAAACATTTTTCATGCATTATGCAGTTGATTGCACTACTCTAAATGGATATCTAAACTGGCTGGGTTCAGTTCAAACACACAAATAAACTTGTTTTTGTGATTGCTTTCCACTGGAAAAAATACTGAAAGAAACATCACAAGATCTCCCAATTATGCAAAAGAAACTGCTTACATTAAAAGCCTTATAATGGAGCTCTTATCAGACAAAGGTAAAGTCATGAAAGGAAGGAGACTGGTGATCTTCTAGAGCCATATTAAATATTTGTTTTCAGGCTGTAGTCTTTCTCTTAGACTAGTTCTCCAGTGATGAACAATGGTAAACCCACTCTGCTGGTACAGTACGGCACTGAAAGATTTGGCTCCCACAGTTGCAAAACAACGAACTGCAGTTTATAGAGACTCACTGGTTATATGTCTAAACAATATCCTAGCTATCCCTTCTGTGTTCAAGAACAGTATTTGCTTTATGCAGCATAAAGGTTTACAAGTTGCACTAAAACCTCCACTGTGAGCAAAATGCCTCCACCTCCTCCTCCTCTCGGCAGCACTAGCATCCCATCACAAGAGGAACAAGACTCCTACCCTGCTCCTTTCCACCACATGTCCCCACACACAGAGAAGCACATTGCAGCAGGTCCCTCAGGCAGCCACCTTTGAGATGTGTCTGAAAAGAACAGCTTGTGAAGGGGTGACAAAATTGAACAGGTTTATTTCAAAAGCTTTGTGTGACTGAGAGCTGTATTTTTCCCGTAACTCCAGGCATCCACTCTACAGTATTGCTATCACCTGCAGAAACAGACCATGGAGGACCTCTCATGCTATGGCCTGTTGCAAAGAAAACACAGTGGCTCTTAAGCAGGTATTCACATTGGAATTAAACATGCAAGAATAAAGGAAAAAAATATGCTATTTTGTCCTGAAAAGGCTTATACCCATCACCATGTATCCTCATACTGAGTGATCTTTTCCACTATACTGTAACGAGCCAAGGGAAGCTAAGCTCTCAAGTAAATAAGTTTCTTAATTCCGTGCCACTTGAGGAGTATCTAATCACAGATTTACAGCATCATCAATTTTTTTTAAACTCGCAAAGACTGCAAGACCATAGATCTGAATTTATTAACTAAAAAATGAGATCAGTCAATGCAATATTTAAGCAAACGTTGCCCATGTTTTACCTAGGAAAGTACTCACTTCACCTGTGAAAGCATCCTTTTTACTACATCTCTTAACAGTAACCAGAAAAAAAAATCCACATAAATTTTCAAGCAAAGAAATGTACCATGTACCTGGCAATAAGTGTTTCATGACTCTTAAAATGTCACATTTCTCCTTTAGAATGCAGGAATCTCTTATAGTTCACGAACTAGACACCAAGTGAACCTACAATCTCCCACACAAATATCTTATCAACAATATAACACCCTTGCTAAGTAGCACCATCTAGTTATAAACTGCTGATCTTAACTTTCCAAATCTTATATAAGAAATACAACATCTAAAGAACATCTTTCTGAGGAAAAATATGCCAACTGCTGAGACAAGGTCCTCTGTAAGTACTGAAAAAAAAACATCTACTATACATAAGACAAACACAGGTTTGGAATGATGCTTCTACCATTTGAAGAGTAAAGTAAATCATTTACAGGTGTTATTCATTACTTTGAAAGGGAAAGGAGGCGAAAAGTATCCTTTAATTTACTAAAATTATTTCTATGATAAATAAAGCATTCCTAAGATAAGTAAAGCCCAAGACACAATCAAATACCCAACTCAGTTTACTGGACCACCCACTTCCTATCATCTTTAAATACATAACTATTAACACCAACCTGTTTTCTTCTGACGCATAATGCCTTAAATAGCTAAAACTGCCAATCAAAAGAAGTCACCTACAATACGCATGCTTCCAAAAGTTGCTCAAGAACACTAAATTCAATAAAAATATTTTTCATGTTTAACTTACCAGTAATACAGCTGCACTCCCAAGTCCAAGCCTTTTAAAAAGTGACCTGCTGGTCTTTAAAATAACCTTCAAAACACTATGCCTTCAGTTTGCAGGCAAGCAAAAGATAACTCTGGAAGAAACAAGCTGGTTTTCCCTTATCTCAACTGAATAGTGATATTAACAGCTTCTGCAGTACTACAACACAAACACTGGGTGACAGGATTATTGCACTGGAAAATGTATGAACATACAGATAGCATACGAACTAGCCCAAGCTTAGATGAACCGGGAATGCTATAAAATGGATGAACGAATAGTTGAATGAAAAAAAGAGGAAGACCAGATACACACACTCCTGTATTATGTCAAAGTCACTGTAGGAACTTCCAAAAAGACAGATGTAGCAATTTTTGTGGATGATGGATCAGTGCTGCACCCTGTGCTGAGAGAACAAGCTGACATAAAACCTCACATCCACAATTAAGAGTGTGAAGAAAATTAGGTTTATTTATTCCTCTCCTAACACCAGAAGTCCAAGCTACTTCGTCAAACCAAAAATCTCACTTCCCAAACGCCTCATACCATCTGTCACACACTTTTAACTCCTCTCAAGAGGCTTCTTATGCTACTATATACATTACATCTGCAACAGATTTTCTTGTTGTAGAGTACAGATGGAATAAAACATTGTTTTACAAGAAACATAGCAAAATACTGCATCGGATTTCAAGCATGTACAATCCATAACCACTTACTTTGAATAAAACGCTTCTGACTAACGTATCTGCTGCTAATCAGTGCTCTGTTACAAGCACTGTTTCCTAAACATCACTCACAGTTTATGAGGTTCAACACTGCACATACGCTCTCCTTTTAAAAGTCAATGTCAGTCTTCAAAACATCAAGCTCCACCAGGTCTCTCAGTACAAAATTACAAAAATGAACTAATCAAGACAAATTACCAGAAAAGCGTGCAACTTGCAGTTCCCATGCGCCGGCCAAGCGCTTGGTTTTTTTATTTGTTTGTTTGGGGAGCCGGCCAAGCGTTTGGTTTTTTTGTTTGTTTGGGTTTTTGTTTTTTTTTTTAAGGTAAAACACAGAGCTGCTTCTACTGTGTCTAAATTGATGGAGTTTATTCTTGATCAGAAGTTCATTTATAAATTAACATCCCCAAAATGATGCATATTCTTCAAGTCCACGATCAAAGTGCAGCAACAATATCTCCCCTACTAATTCCCAATATCATGAAAGTGAATGATAATTTTTCATAGTAAATAACTTTTTTTTTTTCTACCTTCTGGTTACAAATAGACCTTCCGACATCTGGAAAACTTGTGAAAGTCACATGAGTCTCAATAGTTACTCATGCATTTTCAACAGAAACAAGAGGCTTACAAAGCCCTTTATATTGGTCTGTAAACTCTGAGCGTGACTCTCCACTCTGCATTAGTGGAAGAGCTGTAAGCAGCAGAGGGAAGGAAGGAAACCATTGACATGCTGAAGTTAAACAGAGAGGTTATCAACTCTGCACAAAACACAAGGCACCAGAAAAAAAATAAAAGAAATAACTCAAGCAAAATCCAGAAACAGTTCTCTAAAATGAATCAAAGCCTTTGGGAAAAACTTCTGTTGCTCTTGTGGGGGGGTTGTTTATTAAAAAAAAAAAAAAAAAAAAAGCACAACACCAAGACTGTGCCCATGGCCTCTTATATCTTAAAAGATATTTATTTCTGAACTGTACTACCACCCACTATCTGTTTTAATAAAAGTTAATTGAAAAGTCTGTCTAACAAAACAGAAAAGTGTTGTTAATGCAACATCATTGTGACCACGTCGGGGGGGGTGGTGGTGAAGTTCACTCAGTAGTTTCACATTTAGAAGTAGTATTTTTTACTTCCTCACCAATTCACCGAAACAGCCTAGGTGAAGAACTATGCTGTTTCATTTCCTGTAAAAACAGGGACTGTATCAACACCCGCCTCAAAAAGCTTGAGCTACTCCTCCCTTCCCCCCAACAATACCTCTGCTGTAGAAGAAAGATCTTCATTAATAGCAGACTATTACGAAACACAATTTACCTGACCAGGATTTCCACGTTACAGTTTGGGAAATAGGATCATCAACTTCTGAGTCAGCATTACTTCTATCATATTGCACACACTGAAGAACCACCCACACTTTTAGGTAGTAAAACTATCCTGTTTCCCAGAAAACAGCTGTCACTGTTTCTGCACTGAAAGCCTTTTTCTGTCTTCCTTCATGATTCTCTGGTTTGTTAAACACTAGAAGTTATTTTTCTGTGTTTAATCACAAATTCAAGTAACCCAGAACTCATGTAGGTTCAATAAAAAAGAACAACCAAATAAAAAAACCAACCAAACAAACAAACACGCTGCTTGGCTCATTGGGAAGTTTTAACTATATGATGGCACATAATTCCAGCAGCAAATTTATTTTCTATTTTGAAAGAGAAGCCGAAGACACTAACAGATAAATTATTTGACATACAGCCTCAAGTGACAGAAATTTCACACTGTGGGCAGGAAGAAGGTAGAAACAACCCTTAGAAATCTCCCCTGCAGGCTTCAGGAAACAGTTGTGGGAAATGCAGGTGGTAAAACAGTAGTCAGTGAAGAGACAAAAGCCTAATAACCGATTTGACACAGTTTATTAAATCTTGGCTGAGTGCTCTCTGCAAAGAGCTGGACAGAGAGGGGGCTGGAACATAACTTCACAGAATACAAAACATGCATAGTTTCTTGTACTAGGTAATAGCACAAACATTTATTTGAAAGCACAAGGGCAGACAAAAAAAAGGGTAAGTACTGCATCACCTAAACCTCTTCTTGATCACTTCAATAGATTTTTTTTAAAAAAGCTATCTAAAAGAGATTTACCTTCAACAAACTACTTTTCCCCAAAAATTACTTTCTATTAATTTTGGCATTTTATTTCCCTTTGGAATAAAACCCTGAGACAATACAGTAAGTGCTAACGGGACCACATCAGTCTGACTTTCTGTCCTGATTCAATTCCCTGTAAAAAGTGTGTAAGTCCAACATTTTTTCCTGCAATGTTGTAGAAGTTAACAAGCACTTATAAAACTGAGTGGGAAGTACCCCAGAAGTTCACATTCGTGGGCAAAAACATATGAGCTGGATGGCCATTTTCTGAAAAGTCATGTTTTAACTAATTTTACAGAATAGAATGT
>NW_009649938.1:657654-659032 GCF_000708025.1 Charadrius vociferus
TATTCATTGCTAGATCTAAGTTAGATCGGTCTCAACAAATTCAGTTTACTTACAAATCTTCATAACTACACAACAATAGAAAAATTAAGCCAAAGAGCCCCCAAAGACACATCTCTCTTTTTGCAACCAGTTTCAGTTTTAAAGCACACAGCATTGAATTAGCATCAAGAAAGGAGGGCTTTATGGCAGAGTTTTACCAAGTCATATATTCACAAAACAAACAAATTACTTCAGTGCTCAGGGGTTTTGATGAAAAACTAGTGCATGGCTAAAACAACAAACATTCTCAGAAGTTTGCAAGAAACTCTAAAGCACACAGAGAATTTCAACAGTCCTTTCTACAGCTACTTCATAGCCAACAAGTGAAATCATGTTTTTCTTTTTTCCCCTTCATTTAAGACCAGTACAATATCAACTCTAAACTCGCACTACCTGGAAAGCAGGCCTAACAAAGACAAGTGGGGAGCAACACCACCATACACACGTCTCCTACTACCCATAACGTTTGCTGTGGACTAACAACTCAGAATCAACTACTGTCTTTTCAAAACTTCAAAAATTAGGTTGGTATTAAACAAGCATCAGCAGGCACTCAACTGCATAACACTTAATGGATCAAATAGATTTACATTTCCTGTGATTCAGTTGAAATGATTGAAGTTAAGAAAACTTCCAGATGAAAAAACAGCAGTTTTAAAAGCTTTCCTGTCCTCAGCCCCAAGAAGTCCGTTTTGTTCAGAGAGTACTTCACAAGCAGCAATACCTCATGTCAGAAACATCTTCAGTGACAGACAGGACTCGACGGCTTTCCTCCTTTCAGAAAATGAATTCTATACAGCATTTCTATAACATACGATTCATGAAGCCTATTATTTGAAGCAGATGTCTGAAGCTCATCTGAATTATCACCGAGTTAAGTTAAGCAAAATGCCTTTAGACAACAGGCGAATGCACTCTTTTGGAAACGAGCCATTTATAAGGCCTGCTAATAAAGATGCAGAAGAGCGGCTGGCAGCGGTGAGGGACTAGCGACAATAATAGGGATTTAGGTCTCTCTTCCCAGAGGCGTCGCTCAATCAGAAGATTCTTTTCCCAGCGCGAGGGGAAGGAGGTTACCGACAATCAAAGGTGCTAAATTTTAACTGCATTCGGTACTTAACCCGACTGTTTTCAAGTCGTGGCTTGCGGATCCTCATGGGCCCGAGGCAATTAGTACAACCGGTGCGCCTGACAAGCCCTACGCTCTCCGATGAAGCCGGGCTTTAGCACTCCGCGGAGCCCGGCCCACACCGCGCCCGGCCCGGCCCGGCCGCGGCGCTCCGGCGCCCTGACAGAGCCCGGTAACAACCACCCCCCACCCCGGGCGGGCGCAACGGCC
>NW_009649938.1:659715-674351 GCF_000708025.1 Charadrius vociferus
GTAGGGGGGGCGGCGGTGGGTGAGAGGGGGCTGCAGGGAAGCGTGAGGGCTCTGGGTCTGTGAAAGGGCTGAGTTGGGGGTTAGGAGGGTCCAGAGATCGTTCCACAAGGGACAAACGGCACAGGGGAATCCGAGGGGCGAAAGCAAAGCGTTCGGGGGGGCACTTGGAGGGGCGGCCTTGCTGTGAGGGGGCTGCTGGGGGTCGCCGCGTTGAAGCTGTATTTTTTTCTTATGAGAGAAAAAACCCTTTCAGGCGGCACTGTTCCTCCGAGTAAAAACTGAACTGTATGGAGTGCCGGGAAAAGTACAGTCATGAGCAGCACGGCAGCCTTGTGTTAGTCATCAAGTGTGGTTTTAACCAGTAACTTAGGCAGCTGAAAAGTAGTAAAAATGGAAATAAAATATGCTCTGAACAGTGCCTGTAAATAGCAAGAGAGACGGTCACCAGTTAACATACACCAACAGGAAACCCCACTTTGGATTTTTATTTTTTTTCCATCTCAAAATGCGTCCCCTCCTAGCAGTTTAAACCTGTCCTTGGTAATACGAAACCACCGTGAGGAGTTTAGGTATTTTACTGTATTTAAAATAAAATCTGTGTGTACCACAGGTTTTCATCACCTGCCAGCTGACATCACTGAAGAGAGTTGCTAAATGACTTTTGGAAATGCTGAGCATCTTCTTCCCACTTATTTCAAGGGAAAGTACTGTCAGTACATTCAGAAAACGGTCGGCACCTTCTGCACTGACCCGCTAACTACTGACGCAGAAAAGTTGTCAAAGGATTAATGTTTCCAACTCTGAAAATAAGCCTTCTAGCTCAATCTATTCTTCGTAGAATTATCTGCTGTACCTCAATTATGTAGCAGTGTCGCTAGGAGTCCAGTGTCTTGGGCTAATGTTCCACTCACAATCTTATCATTCTGTTCCTTGAATAATCTGAGTTAATTAAAAGGCTGAGTATTCTTTCCTTGGTACTTTTTTTTTCTTTTTAATACTTCTATGGAAAGATATGCATATATTCCTGACTGCGGAAGGTTGCTTTTCCTTTTCAGCAATGAGGTATAAAACGTTGAAGAGTACAGAGAACAATTTTATTTTCATTATTAGACATGAAGTGTCTTTGTACAAAGCTTTCTATAATTAAACAATACTTCTCTGCAAAGGAGGGCCCTGGAATGAGATAACTCACCCCGACATGAGTTACACACGTGGCTTTTCTCTCTGTAAAGCTTTAATTCTCAAGGCAGGTCATGGTCTAGCGAATGGACTGAGTCTGGCTTTGGGAGGCAGTCCTGCTCACGTGTGCAATTCATGACTCATTCGTGTCTTGCCTTGTGACAGAGCAATTCTTTTACAGCTATTTTCAAGGACACCGTATTCTGCACTTTCACACTTTGAGAGCTCCAGGAAAAATGTGGAGTTCTTCAAGTCGTGCTAAACACCCAGGTCACAGTTTCAGATGTACAAGTGTATGTGGTACCAGGCGGTTGTAGGCAGCTGGGAATTGATCCATATGTACATATGCCAGGTGAACCCACGGTACGCTTTCTGCTTCTCCTGGAGGTCACCAGTAAAATCCTGCATTCCTTAGAGTGCTTTCCTAGCTTTATCAAGTTCTTGTATTCCTGTCTGTGATAGGAGGGGGAGGCTGGCAGCACACCAAAACAGCAGTGGGTTATGGAGAAGCTCAGGCCACTGCTCACATGCCTTAAAATGAATCCCATAAATGCTGATGTTTTCATAGGTTGCACAAAGCTGAATTATGTTACAGAAATTTTCCATTGAAAGACCTCTTATAGGGAAAAATGGTGGAGAAATGACCACAAAGTGTCACATTTTCAGATCTGAGGACACAGAGAACTGATGAGCAGTGGGAGTTTGTACCTCACTCTTTATAGGGCTGTCAGGTGGAAGAAATACTTAACTTTCACTGCAAACACACAGACTAGAGAAAGCCTTTGCCTGCATTGCATGTGTCTGTGACCAGGTATAGAACAACAGGAGGCCCACAGGTATCAGGGAAAGAACAATCCATTTTTCCTGTAGGAATGCCACAGCTACCAACCCCTGTTAAAGTGGGGAATCAGGAAAAAGATGTGAGAACTGCTGCATGAAAGGGGAGAAGCTCTGTTCCATCTGCAAAATAGGCTTTTAATTAGGGCATATTTCTACTCCCTTTAAAATAGCAGTGATTAAGGTAATTTAAGGGTGTTTGAGGTTGTCAGGGAGCAGCAAGAACAGGATTGTTCCCTAAGGGGAAGGTGAGCTGGGAGCCAAAGTGGCAGGGCAGGGACCTCACCACCCAGGACCCTCTCTCACAGCACCTGAACAGGACAGACCTAGAGACAAGGGGTCGTATTCAGCCAAGGGTCCAGATCATAAGGCAATATCAGGATGAAGAGGGAGATCCAAGGTGAAACCAGGAGCAAAATCCCTCAGTCACAGCTAGGATCAGGTCCACCAACCACCCAGGCAGAGCTATAGCAGCGAGAGCAGGCTGAAGCCAAGCCAGGAAGTGAGTTCACAGGTTGAGGCCCAGATCAAGGATTGCTAAGGTACAGATACAACTGAACTGGAAAGCAGTACTCTTCTAACACAGCTCAGACAAGGACTGAAACCAGGGCTGAGCTTAAATAGAGCTCCTGGGCCTATTGGTGTGAGTAGGGAGCTGCAGGTGGGGCTGCAGAGCCATTAAGGCTTGTTAGTGCACTCAGGACGCACAGAGTTCCTCAGGTCCCTTTCTTCCTTACAGGATAAAATTTGCAATAATATATCGAAGCAAGCTTTTCTCCTCAGTTACCTACAGCTGCTCCTTTCACCAGGGTGAGATGGTGAGCAGAAGACATGTATGCTCAATATTAGGCTCAGCCGCAGGCAAGAACAACTTCTACCTGGAGCACAGGAGCTTAAAAGAGTGCCACCAACTCACAGTTCCTTCCCGAGTTCATGTATTCTCTACTGCCTGTTCAGAAAACAACATAAAGTACTTTAGATTTGAAGGTGAACAACAAAAAGGCAGAGCGTTTTGTTTTGTGGTTGCGTGTGTCTTTGTGGGCTATGATTACGGCTGGCAAATGCTATAGGAATACAAATGAGCTCTGTTCAGAAAAGAAGATAAGAAAATTTGCATTATTCTCAGATAACATATTTGTGGAGTCACTAGAGGATTACTCATTGTAATCCTGCTAGGTGTTATCTTATTATCTAGTGGTAACACATACCACATGGGGTTTTACTGGTAAAGGAAAAGAGAGAAAGACTAAAAGCAACAACAGAGACTGAAGTAAAGTGAGAATTCTGCAGTGGTGGCAAGGCAGCCTTCTGCACCACCACCACCTTTTTTTTTTTTTGTTTCTCCGAAGTGAAGTATAGCTTCCTGTACATCCTACATCTGTAGGTGAAGACAGCCCTGAAAATTAGAAAAAAAAAAACCCCAAGCCTCCAATAAACTAGAAATATTGTATTAAAAACATTAATGTGAACGATACAACAGTTTCATGTTTTCAGGGAAGCTGCTCTTTCCTTGCTCTTCCTGAAAATTTCAGCTTCTCACATCTCTGGAAGAGAATTGAGGCTTTTGTTCTCGGCTTGAAAAAAGACTTTTTAAATAAAAGTTGAAATTGGGCTCTTAGTTATAATTAACAAAACTTGGTTATAATTAAAAAGCAGCTGGGGTAGGGCAGACCAGCAAAAGACGTTTTAGCTAAATGTTCACCTAAAATGGTTTTAGCCTCTTCTTCTGGAAAGAATACCAGTTTCAGAGGTCCTCCGTTGCCCTCTGCGGGAGAGCCTCAGCATTGCTGATAGAGCTGTCAGCTCTGCAGCCGCTGAGCGCTTCTTGCCTCACTTTGTGGCTTTGTTCTGGTTTAGAGAAATTATCGGTATGTGACAGTAGTAAAATTACAGTTTTAATTAAAATTTAAAAGGGTTATTATTTGGTCGTAAGTACGTTGTTCATGATAGGAGACAACTATTTAGTAGTAGTTTAGTAGTAACCTCTTTATCATGGAGATTGGTAATGTATGGTTATTTTAGAATAAATGTTTTGAAGTTTTAAAACTACTGACATTACTAATAATGGCTTGAATTTCTGATTTGAAGTCAGCGTGGTTGAACTAACTGAAATTATAAACAAGATGGCAACGTTTCCACTCGGATTCAAAAAGCTGTTGCAGGTATCTGATGTATTTCTAATTTACATTACAGTAATTCTCATTGTCTTCAGTTTGTTCACAGTTATGACTGCTATCCTTATGAAATTACTTTTGTACACAGTAATCTGTAATTTACTCCATTCAGTCATTGGACTAACATTTAAAAAAAAAAAATCCAAACTTATTTCTCCACTGTTAGACCACATTTTTATTTTATAAGATGCTAGAACTACTCATTCTGTCACAGCCACTGGCATTCCAGAATACCATTATGTACATTCCTCCTTCCTTGAGATCTAAGCTTGTCTCTATGAAACATGTCAGTCCTCCTTTTCTGCATCATATTTTGTTATCTAGGACATGATGTTATAGGATTTTTAATTCAACTCAGGTGTTCTTCAAGCAGTAGCATATTTTTATTCTTTTGCATCCTCAATATTCAAGTATTCTTAGCCCTGATCTGGTTTGTCATTTTTGCAGTTTTCAGTATGCTCTTGTCTGACAAGTCCTCTTTAAATATCTGCTGCGTCAGCTCCTCTGCTGTCTTGGAAAAGATCCTTCTCCCCATGTGGCTCTTTTTAGCCTCCAGTTTTCGTGCAGAGAACCTCGCATTTCTCATGTACAGTGAACTGAGCTTGATAAGATTATATTTAGCTGTATCAGTAGGATTTTAATCCAGTAATCCTGCTGAGAGAAAGTTCTTGGCAGCAAGGAGACCTAATGCACCTGTTTCACCTGCCACTTAGCTTGTGTACCTTTGCAGTCAGTTCCCTCAGAACTCTTTGTGTTAGTATTTGGTATTGTCAAGAAATGGATAACAAAAATGCACCCACTCTTGCAGTGAAGGGTAAAGGTACGTAAAGGATGTCAAATATTCACAACATATAGAAAGTCAGCTCTTTCCAGGGTTTGAAGTAATCATTGCCAATAATGAATTTCATAACTTCATTATAAGGCTCTCTGCAGAGAGCACATGCATCAGGCCTAAAGGGCACTGTCAAGCTAGCTCTTCCTCAGGTTTGAAACAGTATTTTTTTTATTTATTTGTTTTTGGGGAAGTTCAGATTGGCCGGGGTCTCGAAGGGCAGGAAGGGAAAAAAAAGGGAAAAGCTGAAAGGCCTCAGTGCACTTCTTAGCATATATCAGCAACATTGACCAGAGCCTGTTAGGCCAAGAGTACACAGGCGTTTATGAATGCAGATCTGAACTTTGCAGTTGAAGAGTATAGGGCTGGTTCTGCACCATCACATAGCATTGGCAGTTGTTCTTAGGTGGAAATGTAGATAATTCTTCCTCTCCCTAAAAATAGTTAAATGATTAGTATCACACACACCCCATCTAAAAAAGTAATCTGAAAGAGTTTTTCAGTAAGAAATCAAAAAAGACTCTTGCTGATGAAGTAATCAAAGTTCTTAAAATATGAGATACTCACTGCAGAGGGAGAAATTTCTACCCCTTTTAATGGTATTACAGAAAACTGAAGGGTTTCTGAACTGACCTACTGTAACTGATAACTAGATCGATCTAAATTCTTCTCAGCCTTTTAGTTGATGCTGACAGGATGGGATTCCTGCAGGTGTTGCATATACCTCTGTAGTGTCTGGTCAAAGTCAACTCCCCTGTTTCCAAGGGTATTTTTTTGTCAAGACTTTGTGGTGCCAGTCTTCTCCTAGTCCAGAACCAGGACCATCACAGCAATCAGGCCATCACAACTGGATTTCTTCACAGAACTTTTACTGCAGAAGCACCATTTTGTTATAAAGGAGATGAGCTATTCCAAAAAAGCTGGTGGCCAGGACCATACCTGGAGGACTAGGTGGTGGTAGTCTTCTGCATAGACTATCCCACCTGCCTGACTGCTGTCATCCATGTGTTCTGTTTTCAGATGGATACTGTGATCAGGGACTCCCATATGATCCTAATGTTTGTCCTCTCAAAGCTTACCATTAAGCCCCTTATTATCTGCCACCCCCTGACTTCAAGTCGTGGGACGTTAAGAGTGAGAGGAATGTAAGTGGTCCAGCACTTACTCCGCATTTGCATGGCTTGTCAAGAGGCGGCAGCTTTTACAGAGATCTGTGGGATTGCTGGAGTACCATTGTGTACTGGGTTTGGCCAGTAGAGAGTTAATTTTCTTCATAGTAGCTCCTATGGGACTATGTTTTGGATCAAAACAGTGTTGATAACACAACAATATTTTAGCTGCTGCTGAGCAGTGCTTACACAGAGTCAAGCAAGGCCTTTTCTGTTCCTCACACTGCCCCACCAGTGATAAGGCGGGGGGTGTGCGAGAATCTGAGAGTGGACACAGCTGGGACAGCTGACCCCAACTGAGCAACAGATATCCCACACCGTATGACATCACACTCAGCAATAAAAGCTGAGGAAAAAAGGAGGAAGGGGGACATTAGGAGTTATGGTGTTTGTCTTCCCAAGTAACCATTATGTGTGATGGAGCCCTGCTGTCCTGGAGATGGCTGAACACATGCCTGCCCATGGGAAGTAGTGAATTAATTCCTTATTTTGCTTTGCTTGCATGCGCAGCTTTTACTTAACCTATTAAACTGTCTTTATCTCAACCCATGCATTTTCTCACTTTTACCCTTCTGATTCTGTCCCCCATCCCACTGGGGGGGGGTGATTGAGTGGCTGTGTGGTGCTGAGCTGCTGGCTGGGGCTAACCCATTGGCACAATTCCTCCACCACATGTCAGTTTCGCAGGAAAGAAGGAAGAAGGATGTGCACATTAAAATCAAGGTGCTCCAGGTTGAACCTTCTTTTCCAGAACTTCTTACTGACATCTTCTGTGTGTTTTCCTTCACAGTGTGGACTCCTGTACAGAATGGAAGGAAACATACTCAAAGTCATAAGCCAGTCTTCCAAAAGGAGATAACCTACTGTGGGGGAAGGAAGGGACCTCCATAACTGTGAGGCTTCCTTCTGGTCCCTTGTCAAGTCAGTGAGTAATATCTGTTGGTCCCTCCATAACAGGCTTTTTATTAAGGCTCTCTTCTCAGTCTCCCTTTGTGATTCTTTTTGTTCCCTGGGATGATTCTTTCCCTCTATTTTTTCAACAGCTGTCTACTATATTGGATGCAATACCATTCTGTGGCCTAAATTTGGACAAAAGCGAGTGCTTTTAACTCAGAGTGAGTCCAGGCCATCCCTTTTCTCAAATCTATTATCAGTTGCTGGCTAAGCAAGCCCATTCAGCTTGACCATGACAGCTATGAATATGGCCCCTTTGTGACTAGCGGTTGAGATCAATTCTTTAGTTGAAGCAGCAACTGCAATTGATCCTTAGCAGATTGCAAATTAAAGCTTGTGTCTCTCTGTAAGCCTCCCTCCTGACCCTTGATTGCTAGCTTGACTCATAGCCTTAATATATGTAGGTTTTGTGTCTTTATATTGTATGTTCTTAATGCATAATCCTCAAAGCATATTCTATTTACAGGCCTCATCTTAACCTTAAGCAGGGTTGACCACGTCTCAGTTCCTTCATTTTCTTGGTAGGTAGCTAAGTTCACTTAGCTTGTAAATGCTTGGTCTCTAGCACATCATTATTTAGAACAAAACTTACATATTCACTGTTCAGGGTGGTTATCTAGTCAATGCTTGGGGGATTTTGTCAAAAAAAGTCTACTGTCACATTTGATTTTCTTCTCACAGACAAGCATTCATTAATTCAGTGCAAAGCACAGGCATCTCTCAGAGTCTTGTTAAGGTTTTTATTTAGCAGTAGGGCAATTGAATCAAGACTCCATCCACATCTATAAATGTGTGTTGTGATGATGTGGTCTCCAGCTTGTCAGAAGCTCATGAAACACTTTCTAATCAGGGAAAGGCAATTCAGGCAATTTTATCTATTTTAGCTCTTGTACCACACAGCTCCTGTGTTATCTGACACTTTATTTCTCTCATAGGAAAGTCTGATGCATAGAAAACTATGTAAAAGCAACTCACCTCATGTGTTTCTAGGTCCTTTCCATGTTACACAATGCTATTTTTCATTCTTCACCATGTTTTCATTACCTTCTTAATATGCTAAAGGCCAGTATCTCACATCTGGACCTTGATGGGCTGATCTTGATAAGCTGAGAGCTATGCCCTTTGTTTTGGCATATGTTTAATAACTATAAACATCACAAATGAATTATGATGTGTGTATTCACCATTGCCCCAGCTACAGGAAACTTCTTGTCATTCCTCTCTGCTGTAACCTTGCCGTGTACAAATCCAGTTGGAAGTTGCCTAGATGGTTCTGCATTTCCCTCTCGTGAAATATCTGAACTGTCATTTCCTTTTAGGTTTTATCTGTGTGAATAAAGTTGTCGTGAAACTTGCCTGTGAACCACAGTCCAAGAGACCTGAGCTCTTTATTTACTTTCAGAAGAGAATATACGACATCAAGGATATAAAGCAAATTCTAGATGCCTGCAAAACGGAAATCACAGTGACCATCTTTGAAAGGCTGGAAGGGGAGAAGAAGACGACCAAGGGAATTACACTTAGCCCACTTTCCCTTCCTAGAAATAGACAAGGATAAATTATCTGTGTGTAAGCACTAGAAAATAACAAGGTAATGAGCAACAGTTGGCTTTAATAAATCAGAACAAATCATGTCAAATTACCCTAATCTTCTCTACCTGAGGAATTTTCTGAATAGGAGGAGGTCGATGTGATATGTCTTGAATTTAGTAATACCTTTGTAAGTACAAAGATATAGTCTGAATACAACTTCTGTAAGGTAGAGTTATAGTCTACTTTAAATCCTCTGGTTTGAAAAAGAGAAAAATTATCAGTGGTTCCTGTGGGTTTTAGAAAAGGGCTGAAGGAGACCTGATAGTATCCCTAATTCTGTGTTCTCTGTTGAAACTCGTGTGAAAGTTCTCTGGCAGTGATAGTTACGCTGACTTTAATTTTCCTCTATCGTTAAATTTAAAGTACGGAAAGCAGCAACCCAAGCTGAAATGAAATTAAACTTGCAGAAGTAGCACACTGGGCAGGTGCTGCTGTGAGAAACAGACTTTTGAACAAATGAGAGTGCAGGAGTAGTCGATAAATTGAAATTATTGTTTAGCTTGAATAGTGAGTCCTTCCAAAAAGTGTAATGCAGTGAGATTCATTGTTAAATCATCTAACTAGCAGATTAAAATCTTTTGAAAGTTTCCAATAGTACACAAAAATCTAGTGAAGCTGGTAAATGCTCCTACTACTAAAATGGTCCTTGAAGTCTATTGACAGGACAAAAAAATGCTGCTCCCTCCTGAAAGAAACTCCTATTTTATGAATGGTATTTCAGTATCCGTGTGTGTCAAGGTGATATCTGGAAATCAGGCATTCAGGAAGGTGATAGTGTTTAATCCCTCAGCAATGATTCCAAACTGACCTTTCTTAGCTGAGTTGTTATTATTGCTAATTATAGTAGTAGGTCTAGTGGGTAATATTTATATTGTGTTAATCAGCAGTATCAGCCTCTGTATCATTCGGTAACTGGCTTGGGTAATTTTTCTTTGGAGAAAACAGGAAAGCTGGAATCTAGTAATTTTCTTTTTTACTGCTTTTGAACGTGTTTGATATTAAGGATGTTATTCTACTCAAAGAGAGATTGTCAGTGACTAATAGGACCGATTGCTTTCAGAATTGTGTCCGGCAATTACTCTTCAAGTGACCACTAGTCAATGTTCAGTTGGTTAGGAAATGTCTTTAAATGATCTAAAGAAGAAATCATTGCATAGTTGTGCTCCATTCCAAATTCTGTGCATATAATACCCTCTAGTCGCTAGCGACATTTATGACAGTTATGTTTTGGACGTGTTTAGATGAAGCATCCTTTATTTGGCCGCGGATAAGACTGGCTTAAGATGTTAGGGAAACTAAAAATGGTGTTAATCCCCTAGTTCACTGGAGGTTTTTATGCTGGTTGGAATTAAAGAATTTTTTGGATTTTTTTTTTCTCTACTTAGTTTTGTATCATGTGGTGCCATGATCTAGTAAATGCTTAATATAAAAGCAGAGAGAATTACATGTCCCTGATGCAAATAGATACAAATTATTAAGTCTTTATAACAGTTCCGTGTGTTTAATAATTTCTCCACAACAAAGTCCAATGGAAAACAAAGACACATAGGAATCCACCAACCTTAATTTAGCCCTGCATAACTAAGATGGAAGAAGGTTGGAATCCACTTAAATATTTTATTGAATTAAGGTCTTTTGCTTAAATAACTGAAGCCAATTTCTAGTACTAAAATTTTCCAAGAGAGGGAGGAATGGAAAAAATAGAGGAAGACTGAGAATATCTGTCTGTCAGATGAGGCTACAAATCCCACATAGAATGTCAGCCCAGTATTCCTCATTTTGAACAAACTTGACTTTATTCAATAGAAATGTTAAAAAACCATTGATTAATTAGTTCTTGCTTGTGTAAAAGCGCCTTCATGACGTCCAGCCTGTGCATAGTGTTTATTTGTGAAAGTAAAGCATTTGCACAGTTGCAGTTGTCTTCAATAGCCATGAAAATATATAATTAAAAAAACCCACTGTGGTTGGACACTTCATTATGTTATTCTTCAGTGTGTACTTCTGACCTGATTGTGCTCCATGATACTTCTATACCACAGAAACAAACCCACAACCCACCTCTTCCAAACAAGTTGCATCAGTGGGAGTGGGTGCAGATTCAACCTTATTGAATCCAGAAAGCTGAAAACCAGAATTTCGGGGTCTGATTTCTTTTCATGAAAGTTTTAACTTAGCAAATAGCTCCATTAAATAATGCTTCTCATCACTAAAAGTGACTGAATCTGAATCTAGATGATTACTTCTAATAAGTTGTAGTGATTCTGAATACCATCCTGCCTTCATGGGTAGGACTCTGTTCAGTCAGTGGAGTGATCATTGGAGTACGAGTAGGACTAAAGCCGCTGCCTGCTCCTTCCCCAGCACTCTTTGTGCCCCTCGGAAAAGAACTGCCTGTTAGGAGAACGTGTTTTGTTCTGCTGTTCATGTGGTACTTCATACCAATGACACAGCTGTGAAGTCTAGAATAAAAAACAACAGCAGAGGGAGGCATACGAATAGGCACAGGAGGAAAAATGTGGAGGTGAGACCCAAAAGCAAATGAGGGGAAAAGAGAGAGCCTGTCCTGCGTGACAATGGGACAACAAAGGGCATGGCTGCACAAGTGGGAGGGGGAGAGAATAACTGCAGATAGGTGCCCAGCCTGGGAGTCTCAGCAAAAACGGCCCATTGCTAAGATTAATAAAAAAAAGTGCACGGGGGCAGTTTTGAACTTCCAGGCATTGCAAGGAGGGGAGGTGGCTGGGTTTGAGGGGGGTTTCTCTTCATCCTGTTACAGGCAGAACACTCTCAACTCAGGGAATTTTTACTTAATTTACTGCCAGTTAGCACAAACTTCTGATCATTGATTCAGGTATTGGGTGAAAAAAACCCAAACAAACAAGAGAACATAATTAAACACTTTAAGAAATACTTTTGCTTCCCCAGGCTCCATTTTGGCCAAACATCTCTCCTGCCCTGTCTTAGTCCCCTGTTCCACTGTGGGTCACACTCAATCATCCCAGGGGAGGTGGTGGTTGGTGCGTGACGGCTGCTCTTCCCTTCTTACTCCTTCCCCTCAGGCCTCCCTGGGGCTGCATGTCCTCTGCAGGATCTTCCATGACATCCCCAACTGTAACAGAGGCCTTAAACACCTTTTTCTTCTGGTTTTGTATGGTACTGCAAAAATGGCTGGGCAGGCTGTTGGTAGAATTGTTGATACTGCTAGTCATATACATGCAAAAAATTTTAAAAAGAAAATGTTGCTTTTAAAAACTTTTAAATGGAAACATTCTGAAATGCTACTAATTACATCCAAACCAAATTGAAGTGTAATTGCATGTTTCAGCCTCTAAATACTCTTACATCCGTTGCTTATGTCTGCTAAAAGCAGACATCAGCCTATTGAGGATGGGGTAGAGACTGCCTCTTTACTAAACCTTCCTGCAACACATGGTTCCATGTAGCACAAACCAAAATCAAGACAAACCAAGACAAACAACTTCCAGGTACTCTGCCCCAGTTAGGGCACTCATTTGTAAAAAAATAATATAATCAAGTGGTATCTAAGTTTATTTTTGTCCCCAGAAGTCTAATTTTTTTCTTGAAAAAGAAAGTTCTTGCGTGACCTGCTTTCTTCTATCTCTGCAATTCATGTACTACAGAAAACATTGGTTGTCATCCCATGCTCTGAGGGTGGTGACTGGTTGCAAAAATGCCTTGCCTTCTTAAGTGATATTAATCTAAAGCCCCAGAGGCACAAAGCTTTTTCCTTCTGTTGCTTTACTTGCAGAGACCTCAGGTGAAGGACAATCTCAGAAACCAGTTTGCCTTTAGTACTAAAAGTATATGGTGGGTTTTTTTCTTGCTAAGTTCGCATCTTAGTGCCATAATGTGGGAGAATTTTTAGAGATCAATGGTCACCCTATGAGCACCCCAAGCACTGAGAACTTGTTGACGACAGTGTAAGCTTCAAGGAATGTTGAAGGTAAAATTGTGCTTTGTGAACATCTGAGTTATGTTGAGGGAGGAAAGAACTGCTGCTGAATGTACCGATAAGCAGGATTTTAATTAAAACATAGAAGTAGAAAACTAGGGGAGTGAACAGCTGGGGCTAGCCAATCATACAGTAGAGATGCTTGTTTGAACTATGCATGTAACCAATTATTGCTTGAGTGTTGCGTGGCGCGGGAGAAAATTGTCTATATTAGCTGAGCTATCTGTGCAATAAAGTGGCATTTACCCTGATCATATTGGTCATGGTGTATCTGTCCGTGCTTCCGCGTCAACACCATAATGTCTAGATATCCTCATTACCTCAATGTCAAAACTGTCCCAGATTGCTCGCTCAGGATTTTTCCAGATGTCACTGAAGATTTGTCTACATCTGTGAAGAGGTGCTTTGGCTCTGGGACCTCCCTTTGTGTATTGAATTATGGAGCAAAATGTCTCTCTGATAATTTTCTGCATTTGTTTCAGTGCTTTCTAGGCTGTAGTTTTCGAGAGCCGTAGGGATGCACTGCAATAGTCCTCTTTCTGTTTCAAGTCTGGAACATAATATTGCTTACCCGGATCCATTGGCCGGGGGCTGAGGGATAACCTAAGGACATTGTCAAAACTTTCCACCCCAAAGTGCTAAAATAGGAGCCCTGGTAAACTTCTGATTAAATTCAATGGGGCCAGGATTTTACCCTTATCTGGATGCCATGGGATTTCTCCTTTACACTCTTTTTACCCTTTCTACTTTTCCCAAGTAAAAACGTAATTATTAGGATACTAATTTTTAAGAAAAAAGTGATGACAAATTTCCCTTTATGTATGGACAGAAAGAACCTCAAAACACTTGTGAGCACTCAGAAGATCTCATTTGATTATTGTTTTCCAGTTCTAATACATCAGCACACTGTTATATTAAAATTATATCTTTTTCTCATTTCACTTTGCATTGAATATTTTCTAAAGCATGAACAGTGGCTGTTCATAAGAGACAGACCTGACCCTGCACTCCAGTCTAAATAACAGAGTGTTTTGGTACAGCGTGAGCCTTGTCTGAATTACTACAATTTGGACCCATCCCTCCTGTGCATAAGAAAAACAGTTTTGAAACATGCTTCACGTGTCCTAAAATGTGGGCTGGTGGCCTTTCGAAGTAATATGCGCTGTATTCCACTATAGAGTGCATTCACATCTTAAAAGCAGTATAGAAACGTAAAAAAAAATATCCTCACAATATCTATATGAAGTAAATAAAGTATCCTCTTTTTTCATAGATGGAAAAATTGAAGTACAAAGTTGAATGATTTGACCCAAGTTACAGAGGATAAGCATGCCAGGATTTATGACTTTGTTTCTCAAACACATGAAAACTTTATCCTGAAAAGACTGGTGTGTCTGTGAGTGATACATTGGGGCATCTTCAGCAGGACCTTCCTTCTTCAGCAAAAGACTGAGGTAAGCCACTCTTCCCAGGGAGCTTAAAATCTTCATTACAATTGATCTTACTACACTTTCACTATAGTTCACTGTTGCCTGTGTACTGAAGGATCCTCTTGCTGGTGTCAAGCCCAAATATAATGAATGGACTGTGGGATCAGTGTATAAAGCTGCAGATGGCTGCTATAAACACTCTCAATTATCCTCTGTTCCCGACGACGCATAAATCACTAGCTCCATCTGCCTGCTGTTTCTTTCGGCATCTTGGGCATTATAACTCATTAGGAGGCGTCAAGGAAACTCATTCCAAACTGCAAGGGTTTTGCCAAAAAGCACAAGACGCTGTATTTAATCCTGAGGAAAACCCGTGTCTCAGCATTTTGCTGATAGCTGCATTGCAGGAAGAAATGCCTGCTTTATTTTGTACTCTTATCAAGGTAGAGAACAGTCTGTTTGAAAGCCTGGGGTATCAGGCAGAAAATCCTC
>NW_009649938.1:674362-697075 GCF_000708025.1 Charadrius vociferus
CTATTTTTCTGTGCTTTACAGTGAGAGGGAGTGATGACGAGCTCATATCCTGACAGATTTCACCATCATTTTGTTTGGCCTGGAGTAACTTGCAGTCACCCCTGTGCTTGCGTGCATACTAGAAATAACATACTGTCAGAAAAAAAAAAAAAAGAGAAAAAAAAGAATTCATAGCTTCTTACTCTGTTGCTGGCAATAGGAAGCTATTTTCATGCTGCTTGTTAAGTATTTTGGGCTTTGGCTTGGATTTCTACAATCTTGTCTAGAATAAATGACACTAAATGCAGATCAGTTGCGCTCCGTGTTGAGTTTTGTACAAGGAAATTTCTACTTGGAGCGGGAGTGCAAGACACCAGGTGAAGGAAGTACCTAAAATTGTCTCAGTAGCAGGGAGGCATCAATATGGGATGATGCAGTCTGAGGGAGAAAAGGCTATAGGGAAACAATAGGGTGTGCAGAAACCCGTAGGATTTGGGAGGAAAAGAGTTTTTGTGGGTGAGGGGAAGACATCTATAGAGGGGGCAAGGGTAAGCAGAATGGCTGTGAGAAACAGTGACCCTAACTTGCAGATTTGGTAAGGGCAGGGTCAGGTGAGAATTCTCGTTTCTACTGGTGGGTGTGGGTTTTTGCTAATCAAAAAGCTTTACAAAGTTTTAATGATGGTGACCTTTTGAACATGGTTTGGAAACTGAATAAACGTTTCCAGCGTCTGAATGTTATTACTAGCATATGTTACCTTTGAAAATATCCCTCTTTTGACCTCTGAAGGCACCTATTGTTTACTTACTGTTGTTCTCTGTTTGCTTATCCCCAGGGCAGGTACGTCCTCTTCGCTGTGTCAGCGAAGGAGTAATCGTACTGGGTGAAGACTGCATCTTGCCACGTGCATGCGACGAAACTAACCAGCACAGGCAACTTACTCTTGGTCATTTCCTGGCTCTTACTGCATTTCTCAAACACTGATGTTCTTCTAATGCCAGTTTTGGGGGATATGTGGCCCTGCATGCATAGTGGTGCTGAGATTCCTTGGTGTCTCAAGGAGCAAGAGCTATCAAACAACTATAAACCAAGGATACGCTTACAGCCATTTCACTCACGGGCTTATGAGAAAAAAATGCATTTTTCTCTATCCTTGGTTTCCAGAATGGTGGAACTGATATCAGTGAATTCCCCAGAAATCTTATTTGCTATTTTGTTCAAGCGCTGTCCGGTGAGATATTTCAAGTCTTATCCATACACAGAATTCAACGACATTTTTAGAAATTGTTTAATTATACCAGTGCAGTCCAATATGTAGGCAGCCCCAAGCTGTTTTATGTTGATTTTTCTCAAACTGGTTATCCAAATAACTGATTAAAATAATGTGGGTGACTGTATAGGGGTGTTACATTAGATAAGCCAATTTAAGTCATATCATAATTGAACTGAAGTGAGACAAGTGTGTCTGCAGGCAAGATTCTAGTGTGTATTTTCTATCCTCACTCTCTGTTATTCAAACGTTGTAAAAATTAGCTGTTCTAATTCTTCCAAGTTTTTTTTATTTCTACATGTTTCCTGCATTTCCTTGCAATACAATAGCAACTCATAACTAGATATACACAATTTAAATTATTTACATTGCTTTCTGATGTTCCCTGAGAAAATCTGTGATGTTCCTGTTTAGCTTGCCTTATGCACACTAAGGGACCTATCTTGGTGCAAACACATATTTTTCTAGCATTTCTTTCAACTGAGTATGTGGCTTTAGATGAGAAGAACCCATTTCCATCAGAACCTAAATGCTGAACCTGATGCAAGGAAATTATAATCTACAGCAGTGGGAAAAAGCTCATAACAAGAAAAATGTCCTGCCTAATGCCCAACACATCCTAGTCAGGCTAAAGTTTATGGTAACTGATGAGTTTCTGTAGCTGCACGGAACAGAAATCGGTGGAGGTGCATCTCACAACTACCACCCCAGCCTGTAGCTTCGTAATAAAATCTTCCAGCACCCTTGGTCCCTGTCAGCTTGTACTTGACTTCCTTTACGTAGAAAATTCCCTGGGAACTCGACAATCTGCCAGTTAGATTATCCAGTCTTTGGATACACTGCAGAACTCATCTTTTCTTTCATTTTCCCCGGCTGTCCAGGAAGGAACAGCTCTGAGCTGGATGGATTTTCACCTTTTCATAGAAAGGATTTTGGGTTGTTAGTCAAGGGTCATTTTACATGATTTTGTATTATTATTCTAGGTATAAGATGCACAGAATGCAGAGCAAAACTTACTGGTTTGGTTTATGTACTTGAAGACATAAATAATATATGAAATCAAAGATAAAATCATAGAATGGTTTAAGTTGGAAGGGACCTTAAAGAACATCTAGATCCAACCCTCCTGCCATGGGAAGGTACACCTTCCACTAGACCAGGTTACTCAAAGCCCCATCCAGCCTGGCCTTTAACACTTCTGGGGGGCATCCACAACTTCCCTGGGCAATTTGTTCCAGTCCCTCACCACCCTCAGAGTGAAATTTTTTTCCTAATATCTATTCTAAATCTACCCTCTTCCAGTTTGAAGCCATTACTCCATGTCCTATCACTACATGCCCTCATAAAAAAAAGTCCCCCAGCTTTCTTGTAGGTGCCCTTCAGGTACTGGAAGGCTGCTATAAGGTCTCCCCTGAACCTTCTCTTCTCCAGCCTGAACAACCCCAACTCTCTCAGCCTGTCCTTATAGGAGAAGTGTTCCAGCCCTCTAGTCGTCTTTGTGGCCCTCCTCTGGACCCGCTCCAACAGGTCCATGTCCTTCTTATGTTGAGGACTCCAGAGCTGGATGCAATATTCCAGGTGGGGTCTCACGAGAGTAGAGGGACAGAATCACCTCCCTCAACCTGATGGCCATGCTTCTTTTGATGCAGCCCAGGATACAGTTGGCCCCCTGGTCTGTAAGCACACATTGCCAACTCATATTGAGTTTCTCATCAACCAACACCCCCAAGTCCTTCTCCTCAGGGCTGCTCTCAATCCATTCTCTGTGCACCTGCATTTGTGCATAAGATTGCCCTGGCCCACATGCAGGACTTTGCACTTGGCCTTGTTGAACTTCATGAGGTTGGCACAGGCCCACCTGTGCCTGTCCAGGTTCCTCTGGATGGCATCTCTTCCCCCCAGCGTGTCGACCTCTCCATACAGTTTGGTGTCGTCAGCAAACTTTCTGAGGGTGCACTCAATCCCATCATCAATGTCACCAACAAAGATGTTAAACAGCACGGGTCCCAGTACTGACCCCTGAGGAACACCACTTGTCACCGCCCACCACTTGGACATGAAGCCATTGACCGCAACCCTTTGAGTGCAACCATCCAGCTAGTTCTTTATCCACCAAGTGGTCCATTGGTCAAATCCATGTCTCTCCAATTTAGAGACCAGGAAGAGTGTCAAATGCTTTGCACAAGTCCAGGCAGATGACATCTGTTGCTCTCCCCTTATGCACCAACACTGTAACTCTGTTGCAGAAGACCACCAAATTTGTCAGGCATGATTTGCCCTTGGTGAAGCCATGTTGTCTGCCACCAACCAACTCATTATTTTTTATGTGCCTTAGCAGAGTTTCCAGGAGGATCTGCTCCATGATCTTGCCGGGCACAGGGATGAGACTGACAGGCATGTGTATTTTCGCTACCTTCCTTTTTTATGTGCTCCTTTTTGTTTTGCTGTTTCATAATGCAGACAGCTACATATTAGTCCATAAATCGTTCTGTTTCTTTTGATGGTGTTACCACATAGACCCAAAGCAGAATAACAGTGTTCAAGCTATGCGTCGCTTTGCTTTTGGTCTCCTTGCTTTACACATGGTAGTATGAATAAAATTATAATTATTTTTTTTTAAAGCTGTGACTTACAGAGTCATAGAAGAGTTGGACTCTTAGACGTTATGTTAGTATAGTGTTTGAAAACTGAGAGTTTAAATAGATATATGTTGCATTCTGGAGTTACATTTTGGGCCTAAGTGAAACAGAGGGAGAATGGGGGGGGGGGGGAAATTTCTCTGTCTGCCTGGCTTCCTGCTGTTTTTTGTTACGCTCCATCATAGCACAAAAGGTAGGGTTAGCTGGAAGAGAAAATACTAACAGGATTTACATGGGTAAAAGGGTAGATAGAGTTGCAATAAATGTCTGTGATACAGCCAAGCTCCAAGTGACCCCAGCAGACCCATCCAAGAATGCATTCCTGGTGTCTTTGCTTGTGGGCTTGCTGTAGGAGTCAGGATGGTGCTATGGGAGAAGTCTAAGAGGACCATAACTATTGCTCTGGCTCCTACCAGTGCATCCATCAACCCCTTGGCAGCTGGAGCTTGTAGGCATGTGTGTATACTTGAATATAAGAACCCGTGTCCTGTGTTTAAAGTAGGATGTAAATACCATGTGCTGGAGATGGCAAATATGCCAGCCTTTTGTTTTCTTTAATAAAGGCATGGAATTTAATGCATTAATGTAGACAGGGGAGTCACTGTAATGTGTTCTTTCTTCAGATAACCTGAACTATGTTGAAACAGATACCAGGCTGGCAGGACAGGCAAAGAGAAACTGTTACCATGCTTTAAATATGGAATGGGCACATACTTTATATTGGGTTGGGGTCTTGAAGAAAGCTGGCTGTGAACAGGGTCCCAAAGAACTGGGTTCTGGGTGAGATACCTTGTTCCCCAAAAGCAGTCTTCCATAGCATTCTTTTTGCTGCAAGGGACAGGTAATGCATGGGTCAACACTGCATTTGCTGTGTGCATTAGGAAGAAATGTTGGGCAAACCTCACAGCAGGTAATGGAGCACGGGGGCTTCTCTTACTTTTTCATACTTGAGAGGCCATCTAAGCATGGAAACAATCTGCTGTGATGAGTGCTTTGCTCAAGCAGCTCAGTCCACCTGCAATACGGACCAGGATTTGAAGAGCTGACTCAAGCCGTTTCTGTTCCCAGACAAAGGCACAGGTAGGATTATTGGTCCTGCTGCCTAGGAGTAACCTAGTGGGCAAATTCCAAAGCAATAAGGAAGGAGCTGTACTGGACTGGAGCACTACTATTGGTTCAATTTGCTTATATTCTGTGCAACATACTAGATCATGTCATCTTATACCTCAAGGAGGCATAAAAGTATGATGAAGTAAGTTTTTTTTTTTCTCCACATGAAACTTCTAATCACTGTGAATGAAGTGAGGCTGTGAAACAGCAGTGAAAGTTAAAGAATAGAGTGAACATCCAAAATATCAGCATCTGTACACACACAAAATGACTTATCCAAATCTTTGTGCACACAGGATAATTAAACACTCTTAAAAGAAAACGGAAGTACTGAAACAAAAATCAGACAAGAGGACATGAGGTGCAGGAGGATGGATAATTAGGGCTGCAGGAACCAGAGCAGATTTTCTTCTCTCCAGCAGACAGTAGGATTTTCTCAGCTACAAACAGGCAACAGCA
This sequence comes from Charadrius vociferus, assembly GCF_000708025.1. Classification (NCBI taxonomy): domain Eukaryota; kingdom Metazoa; phylum Chordata; class Aves; order Charadriiformes; family Charadriidae; genus Charadrius; species Charadrius vociferus. The sequence continues at coordinate 679,820 of NW_009649938.1, forward strand.
AGAAGAAAAAACGAAACCTAGTCTCTAAAGAAGCAATCTCCAGCCTTTTTTGACTTGCAGATTCCTAAAAAATCTGGTGGAGTTAGGAGTTCAGTAGATAACAAAAGCTGCTGGAAGAGATTTGGAAGCTACCTGGCAGGACTGCTAGCAGTAGTCCATGTAGCTCAGGTTTAAACTACAACTGAATTGCCATAGCTAGTCCATAATATGAAAGCCCATACACAGTGTTTTTCCACATAGATTTGACATGCACTTTAAGGAGATCAGGTAATAAAATACGCTGAGAAAAAGGATATTTCAGCTTTTGAGTCCAAACTTTTCCAATGATCTGAACCTTTCTGGGTGCAACACTTCTCAACATCTATTTTCATCCACAGCTGGAGATAGGATACTGGGCTAGATAGACCTTTGATCTGGCCCTTTATCACTGATCTTATGACACTTTGCTATGTTACTTACTCTAGTAAATTATTTCTACAATGTGAGGAAATAAAATTTTGCTACAGGTGTTATTTAAGTCCTTATTCACCGCTATGTGGTGAAGGAGCTGGTAGGTAAGGCAGCAAGGTTTAAACTCCAGGCATCGATATGGATATTCTCCCTATGTCTTCTGGTAAGTCACTCATCAGTCAGTTTTTCAGCTTTCTACCTGCAAATTGGGAACAATGCCCTCTAGAGATAAAGATATATTCTTTGGATGACTTTGGCTTTATTAGGTGCTCAGATACAATAGAGAAGAGTTAGAATGATGGCTAGGAAGATGGACTGTAAGCTGGAACTCTTTATCTAAATATGTCCTTTTAGCTAAACTTTGAAATAACTCCTGAGATCTCACCTTCTACCAAATGCTGCATTTCAAGTTTGCTAACAATAACCACTCATTCTTGTTAAAATGGTAGATTAAGTAGTTTGGGGTTTTGTTTTTGGTTTTTTTTTTATTATTTTTTTATTTATTTATTTTAAAGTGTTCAGCCGCTATAACTTTACTGGTACAAATCTAAAGTTGTAAAATAGACTTAGGCCTACTGTCTTCCTTGTCAACAATTATGTGCAGGAGTAACCTGTAGAAGTAGGATAGATCCTTATTTTTTCTAACATCCCCACTGTATTAGATGGATTTGCATGGTTAAATTGTTATTTTATTCTGACTTAACTACTAAAGCCATTCCACTCATTTCCTAAGTGGAGTTCTTTCACCTCCATTCACAGAAGGAGTCACAGGACCACAGAACACATCTGGATGGAGAGGCGAAGCTCTGCAAAGGAAGAACAGCTCTCCTTCTCTCCTTCATGATACAAGGCTTTTGTCTGTAATTTCCTTTTTGTTGTTGAAATTCGTTTTTGAGTGTTTAGAAACTTCATAGAATCATAGAATAGCCGAGGTTGGAAGGGTTTCCTGAGCCGCTGGGGAAGGCAACTCGTTAGCAGGTATTCATGTAACTTGTGCCAAAGTTGTCTCTTTCTGTGTTGCTTGATTTTTACGATAAATAAATAACATGGTTTTCAACTACAGAATTTTTTTTCAGGGTCTATTTCTTGCACCTTTCTTATAGGGTGTCCTGTTCTTCAAGTGAACCCATTTGAAGCAATGGGATACCTCAGCAAGTAGACCACTGTCCCCTGCTCTCCTACCAGCTTCCGTGTCTTCCTCAAATTGTAGTCTAGCTGTGAAACCCTGCAACGAAAGGTAGCGCTTCTGTCTGTGTTCTCTTAATACAAGCAGATTTTAAACTAGATAGGGATTCAGGAACTTCCCCCCCCCCCTCTTCATGAAGGTAGTAGGAGAGGATTGAATACAGTGTGGTTCTGCATGAATTCATGCATTCTTTTCAAAACAAAGGTCAGTGGAACAGAGAGAAAGTCACTTAAATAATCAGCTCTCGTATTTTTCTTTTTTCTTCTAATGAGCTAGATTAGATAAGGGTAAGGAAGTACTAATTTGTCTCTACAGATGTGTAGGTTTTATTTATGCTCTTTGGTTTCTGAGTGAACCTTACTGTGTATCTTTTGTGAAGATTTAGAATTTGTGGATTAGCAGCATTCAGGGTTTGCCATAATACTTCCCTGTATTAGCAACTTCTGGATAGATAGCTACTCAACCATCTGTCATGGGCATTGTTTACAAGGTGGCCAAGTCGCTCCTTCAGCTCTAGTAAGGTAAGAGGCCCTGAATAATTTTACTACTGCTTTTACTGGGATCGTTCCCAGCCATCTGCAGTCCCTGGAGCATCACGGATGTCCCCAGAGCTTCTAAGCCTATTTTCCATCTGTTGCCTTCTCACCTACAGCAGCACTAATGTGCCCCAGAAGATTTTGCTGCTTTCACTGACAGCAAGAGCAACATTTGGAGCCTTCTGCTGTGTGCTGGTACTGCTGGGAGCTGGCAGGCAGGGACCAGGAATTAGTGGCTTCAGACCCCTGAAGATTAGGGTTAGACTCGGAGTTAGACCATGGTTGAAACCATATATTTGTCCTGGGAAATGAGTTCACGTACAACCTTAAGGGTGCCACCAGGACCTAACACCTGAATGCTTAGAGCTGTTAATACGATTCCTCTCACGATGGGCAGAGGGCAGAGCCTTGATTCCATTTTGATCTACTTGCTTGTCAGAGCAGCTGACCCAGCAAATAAAAAGCAATTTACTGCTGTGCAACCCAGGAAGAAGGAGAAGGAGGAAGGGTGAAAGTTAATTTGCCGTGTCTTCTGGGCGTAGCTATCTGCAACATGGCCAACTATCCTCTCTGCTCCTCAGAACGGAAGCTGCAAGCACAGTCGAGCTCTCTGCAAGGTGCAGGGGAAATGGAGAATTGAGGGGGTTAATTTCTTGTATTGGGGAGCATGGAATAAGATTGGAGACAGGAGGAAGGAAGGAGCTCTCAGAGCTAGCAGAGGGAGTGACCTGGGAATAAGACCCCCAAAACCAAAATAATATCTATTAATTCAGTGATCTTTCCTCAGGCCTGGGAGACAGTTTTAGAATTTACTAATCTTTCAGCCATAGGTGCGCTTTGGTAGCTTATGGTTTCCATACAGACACTCCTTTCCTCAGTGCTTCACCTTGTGAGTTCTATACCAGCCATATGGTGGAACACTGGATGATGTGGCCACACTTCTTTTTCACACCTGCTTCTCTGTCACAGCTGGAGTCACATATCCAGGTTTCATTGAGAAATTATTGGTGATGCACAGAAAGCAGCATTGGAGTGCTCATTCTTAATTTTCCCCAGGTACTGAGGTGCATCAATAAACAGCCAGTTACTTCCTAATGTTACTTTTCTCTGTAAGTGACTGCAGGAGTTGGGACATTATGTGATTGTGTTGAAGTGATGGGATGGCATCGGGAACCATATCTCTGTGAGGGAGAGAGATGCTTTATGAGCAACTTCAAGAGGCTGATAAAGTCCAATGATGGGAAGGAAAGAGAGAGAAAGGGAGACGGAGACACTTATCCCCAGTTTCATAAGCCAAAAAGGTGAAAAGGCAAGGGCAGAGAAAAACAGAGCAGAGGTGAAAGTGGTGTGGTGGGGATGTATTACGAATCTTCTTCTGTAGTGGCACAGCAGTGAAAGTTGCCACCCCGGTTTGATTCAATATCACTTTGAGAAATAATCTGGCCCTTCCCGGTGATCTCAAGAGCCTCCTTTGGCTAATGAGAACATCCAGATTAGCATGTACTTCACTGAAGGGACCCTTCCATTCATCTGAATTTAGGAAGAGCAGTTACCAGCATCAGGAGGGCATGGAGACACTTCTGCTGCCGCCTTGCTGGTCATGCAAAAGTTCCCCATCCTGGCAGCCTCACGTGACTCGGTGGCATAAGTGAGAGGTGCTCCAAACCTGGTCTATCTCTGCCTCTCCTGGTGAATGAGACAATGCTTCCTACAACGTTTTGAGAGACTGTCTGAGGGTGAAGATAGCAGGGAGATAATTCAGTCTAGGAAAGCTTCCTGGTCTTCCTGCAAAAAAGGTTGTTCGCTCTGTCTGCATGACTCAGATGGAGACAGTATGGAGCTGCAGTATATATTGGCTTACATTAGGTAGGTGGGAACCAGCCTTGAGAAACTAGTATATGTCAGCCAGGGACCAACAATGCAGGAATAGCATTTCGTGTGACCAGCTTGGGGAACAGGAACCAGTTTCATACTGCCTGAAGAGCTGGAGAGGTCACTAGTGGCCAGCTAGATTCCTTTGTTGTCAAAGCAGCACAAAAAGTTAAACAATTCCAACAGTACTTCAAAAGTCAGCAAAATAAATTTCTGAGAACAAGAATAATGGGAAATATATTTTTGGTGCATGTTAAAAAAAGTTGTCTCCTGCCTTCCTGCTTTAGAGATGGAAGTTGATATTTGGCAGGGGAATGTCCTCATGTCAGAAACTGGCTATTTTCTTGTCTCCTGACAATAGACCATTTTTGGAAAGGTTATAAATCACTGTGGTAGCTCAGTTAACATGCACTCCATAAAGACTTGTCAGAGTTTGGTACCCATTTTCCCAGGAAATCTGATCTGCAGTAAGCACATATGTTGCCCAAGCTGAGATAGATGTAGGGACTAAAAGCCCTGCAGCAAGCTGCTTCTGGCTGATGCAGGCTTTGTGGTACTTGACACGAGAGCTGAGATCAATGAGCCTGTCTCTCAGGGATTGTCAGTGCTCCTTCTACTGCACCAATCCTGGCAGCAACAGGACAAGAATTGGAGTACAGTGAGGAGTGATGGGGAGGTGATGGAGCGTTGTGAAGAGGGGCTAGGCACCTAGAAAGAAGACCGGATCAGGGAGCTGTTGGAAGAGGACAGACACTGGGACCTGTGTAATACTGGGTAAGGGTAAGGGATTTGACTGTTTCAGGTGCTTTAAGGGAAGAGTCTGCAACGCAAGAAAAATGAGATTCTTCTAAGGAAAAGAAACCACATTGTGACTCTATGAAAGACCAACAATTGTTTTCCAAATAAGATGTAAGCAAAACTCACAGTAATTAGCTAGTAATGGAAATTAGAAAGTAGAAGTGAGAAGAAACAGAAGAGGGAGTAGCAAGAACTGCAAAGATGTTGCTCAAAACATCTGGATACTGAGGGGGCAGAGGGAAGAGAATAGAAAAGTAATTTAAAATATGAGACTGATGATAGATAAACAAAATAAACATGAAGATGACAAGAGTTGTCATGAAGCTTTACAGACCAGCTTTAAAACCAGAAACAGCAACTTCCTACACATCTACAAGACTGTACCACATATGTATCTTCTCTTATACAACTGTTCTTACTTGAAGAATTTGCCCCCCAGCTTCCTACACTAATTGTTGTTGTAGGATGGTTATGCCTATGAATTCTTTTATAGTGTTGGCAATGTTTAGGAACCAGTAATGTTCAGTTATCAATAAAATCACCAAAATTCTCCCTTCGCTTCAGAGCGCTCCAGGCACAATAAATAAAGGAAGGGAGTTCAATTGACAGGATACAGGTAGCTTCATTATGCTTTCTCTGTAGAACTCTTGCAGAAAGACTGAACAAAATTAACTGCAGAAATGGAAGAGGAGAATGAAAGGGGGAGAACAAAGAGAGAAGTGAAAATGGACTCCTTAGCAAATAACTATCTGATTAGGCACTCTGTTGTACTGTGAGATAGACCAAAAGAAAATTCATCCTTGCTGCCTGTCCATTGACTTCACTGGAGACAGAGCAGTACTGAATAAAGCCTTGGCATTCTCAAATATATGTTTTCTTTGTAGTGAGCATCTAAATTAATTGTGCCTGTGTAGAAGAAAAGTGGAAGAGAAAAGAGATTCTGTTTCTAGTTTTGCCACTGACTTGCCAAAATGGTACTGTTTATACAGTTAACTTCTGCATCAGATTGCTTTTCTCACCTCTGCTGCCCGGAAGCCAGCACAGACTTTGTTCTTTGTGCCAGGCCCAACTCTTTGGCCAAAGATGTGTGCTTCAGGACTAGAGGAGCACAACATTGCCTGCAACTGAGGAGAACAGAGATGGGCTGAGCCCTCCACACACTCCAAGGTCAAGAGTCAGGTTTCAAAAGTAACTGTGTTCCTCTTGTGAAAAGTTATCAGAGTACAACACCTTTTTCTGCAGCCATTGTGTTTTGTTTGCTGCTGATAAAAGGCCTCTGTGAGAAACCACAAATGGACACACAGCTCCACCACACCTTGCAACACAAGCAGGAACTCAGAGGAGCCCTTTTCTCTGCTGCTTCTGTGCTTCATCTTTACAAAGCTCGTTTCAGAGGAATACCGTATGGTCTCATTTATTAATGACTCTGAAGCTCTTTTATCTTTGGAGGACAGGCTTTACAATGATAACTATAATGCTGCAATCCTATATTAATCTCTGGATGTCCGGTACAGATGGGACTAGAATTTGTGTGAGTTATCCAGTTTAATAAACAGCAATGTAGTGTTCTCAGCAGATCCCTGAATGACCTTTCTAGGCTTTAACAAATGATATATCCAGATTTGTTATGCTTAAGCAGCACCATCTTCTACTAATATTTTCTCCTTGACTGGAAACTGAAGCCCAAGTTACTCAAGCAGAGGAAGTTTTATCTGTTTAATATTTCTAGTCCTGACCTGTCTAGTCCCCCACCCTTTAATCAAAATCTCATTTAGGATTGTAGAACTATATGAAAATGTTTTTCTTCTTTGTTTGTTTAAAAACAAAAAAAGTGCTTATGGGGGGGGGGGTTATTATCACCATATATTTTCACTTGGCACTAAATGTTTTGCATCAATTATAGCATCTACTGTGGACCTAAAACCACAGCAACCAGTTGAAATCATCAGAATCCACAGGATGATGTTGTTATGCTGCTCTATAAATAGGGAGGGTGCCTTTGGTCTCTTTTCAAATCTACATATGCAAATTCACTTTTATACCTGCATAGTTTTCTGAGGAGCTGTGAAAAGGTAACACCTTGGAAAAGTAAGCAAGAGGCACGCCTACCTGAAAAGAACAATTATTTCTAAATTAGCAGCAATTGTCTACAAGGAATAGTCAGTAAAGAAAGGCCACATCTCTCAGAAGGACACCTCCATAGGGCACAAGTTTGGGTGGGTGATAACCAGACCAATAAACAAATGTGACACTGATGGATAGCTGCTACTCTGCTGACACAGGTAAAGAGGAATATCGTGTATGTTCATTCACTTGCACACACACGGCTAAAATTGAGATGCACAAGAGAGCGTAATATAAGTTCAGAAAATCAATGAGAGACTTAATTATGGTCTACAAATGTGTCTCTCTGAGTAACTTGTAACGCTTTCTGATTTTTTGGTGTTTCCATAGACAGATCAAGGATTTAAAGATGGAAAATCAAATTAGAAGACACTTCAAATTGCAGTCTGATGAAAGCACCTAGGGAAGGGGAGGTTATCACCTCCCATTCTCTCACTGTGATGCAGAGTTAATTTTCTGAGCCCTGAGGTCCGCAAGTGTGTCTGAAGTGTGCCAGAGGACCCTGCACTTCCCTACAGCAGAGCAAGGGAAGCAATTCCCTTGGCTCACACTCCCTCCTCTGTGTGACCAGGAAAGGGACTGACTACATTACACACTGAAGGAAGCCAGAGAATGATTAGGGTGATGTAATGAAGATGTTTGAATCCTCATAAAGAGGAGGGCACACTGCTGCAGAGGGAAGTATTCATGGAAACTGTGTAAGAAGCTGTCAGGCAGTGGGATGCTGACCCTGGCAAGGGAGAGCAAATTAGAGAAATGTCTGTAATTGGCACCAGTAAAGCAGCAGTGCTTGGAAGTACGGCTAGTCAGACCGGCTGCTGGAGTAAGTTCATGCTAATGATTTGACCCTTTCAGCTCATTAAGAAGCAAAACACAAGGCAGAGAACAGCCGAGATGTTGAATAAGACTGCTCATTACTCCAGTCAGTTCAAGCCGGGTGAGGAGCTGGAATGTGTTCCAGCGGAGTGTCAAAGAAAAAGGCATGAGCATGAGAGCCGATGTGCTAGGCTCTTGCCTCCCTCATAAGTGCAATATATATATATTCACAGAAAGAAAAAGAAATGTGGGGAAATAGAACGGCCTGGGATGGTCTGAGATGATTCTCTGCTCTCAGGCGGGCACGAGTTGCTGTCAGTAATTGCTATATGTTAAGAGGGCCTTGATGCAGTGTTACATATGGCAGATGGCCAAAGGGCATGAAGATTGCTCCTGATACCCCAGTAACTAAGCAGCATGTCATCATTGATGTACTTCCTCTTACTGATTTGGATCCACAAAACTTTATTGCTGAAGCCGGATCCTCAAATCCATACCCAGAAGAACCTGTTCTCTCTGCATGGTGAGTCAGAAATGGGAAGAAAAGAAGCCTGTGTGCTGATAAGAAGGGCCGAGGGCAACATAGCCGTGAAGAAAGCATACTGCAGGGGGTGTTCCTGAATCCAGCTTTCTCCTAATGCCAGGATGGACTCCCTTTTCTCTCAGGCACTAGCCTGACTTTTGGGTACCCTCTTTCCCCACTCCACCTTTTAGAGGGGCACAGCGTAGAAGGAAATTCAACATTCTGGGGATAAGGCAGAGCTTGCACATAGCCTAGTGAGGAGAGAAAGGCAGCGTGGGAAATGGGCTCCCACCCTTGTTCCAAATCAAATCAAGTCATCTTTTCACTGGGCTGCAGGTTCATGTTGCCTCCTGTTCTCTGTTTTCCCTGCCCTGGAAATCTTCATCTTTGCTGCATGCTGGTCCAGCTTTAACAGGCAGACTCAGGTATCTTTTTTTTTTTTTTCTTATCTTCTTTGCTGTCAGTGTCCTGGTAGACAGGTATGTGAACGTTGCTAGAGGAGAAGGGCTATTTCCTCTGGACAACTTGTCCAAAACAGAGACTTCAGTCAAGTTGCATATGTCCTGCTCTGCTACCCAAGCAGCTGAATTGCAGAAACTGCTTCTCTAGAAATGTCCTAAACATCTGAGAAACTGACCTCACTCTAGCAAAACTTCTGCTGACTTTAGTGCACCACCTTGTACGAAGATACAACTCATATTTAAATCAGTTTTCTTTGAAGAGTACGTCTTTAGAATTCTAATATAAAGACTGACTTTTTTTTTTTTTTAATTTGGCAGCTGGAACAGTTGAAATACCACTACAAAATAAAAAAATAGTAATAATTAAGTTTTAATAAAGGCATTGAAATGCCACTGTCATTGAAATGTCACCTAATGGGTGAATCTATCTGTATTAATGCACACTGTTGTTTTAATATCTGGCTCATGACACATGCTCTACCCTCTGCTTGGAAGGAAACATCCCTTCTCTGTACAATTATTTATTTATTTTAGCAGGACCCCTGGTAATAAAATCAACTGGGCATTGTTTCATGAAGAAGTAACTGCTGCTATAATCAGAGTTTTCAGTCCTGATTGTAGAAACTGAATTTGTGAAATAATGGCTTAGAAAAGCGACAGGGGAAAAATAAAGGCACCCACTACACAGAGAGGACAAAAAGAAGGGGCTAATATACTTTTACTTTGAGTCAAGTCTGTCAAGCTATAAGGGTTCCATGACCAAATTTTCCTTTGTCCTGACTGCCCACAACATTTCTCATCATGGCGAACAGTGGCAGACTCGGGCTTTTAATAATATGCACATTAAACACAAGAGACCTTGGGAACACTTTCTCAAATCCCAACCACCCTGGGCTACAGCAGCAGAAGCTTTTGTTAGAATTACACAACCCTTTGGGACATGTGGGAATAGCGTCATTATGTGTAAAGAGTAGCTACTGTATTTATCATGGATGGTAAATTAATCCCTTTCCCACAGTCGCCATCTATAATAATGTCACTTTAGAAGGATTACATTAGTTTCCTGTTGCTTTTAACCAGCGTCATTTATGTTCATTAGCCGCAGAGGCTGTACAGCACGCACAGGCATGCAGAGCCTAAAGAAAAGGAGTTCTTGAAGGTCCTTGGGTTTCATCGCTTTCAGATTCCCTCAGCAGGCCTGACTGATGGTTTTCTTTCAATTTCTCCATGCAAGAAAGTGCGGGGCTTGGCTTTGTAATCCACGTTTCACACAGATATTGCCTGCTGCAAGAAGCGCTCTGCTAATGTGCTGGGAAACCTCCGTCATCCGTCATCCGTCATCCGTCATCCGGTGGGGAGGACGTTTCTTCATGCATTGGCTGGGGGTGCCTTGGCCTAAAAGACCAGAACAGCAAGGCATAAGTGACAGGGGAACTTCAGAGCAATTCAGAGAGCTCAGCTTTGCACACAAAAGAGTGAAGTTAACTCGCTGTTAAGAACAATCTGCCTGTTAAGTCCATGGCAGCCACCTCTCCTCGCAAGCAGGCATACTCCTGAGCTCTTCCTCTACTTCTCCCTGAAGTAGGTTCTCTAAGGAGAACTCTTAATAAAGCTGATTATCAGCAACACTTCTTGGAGAGCAAGGATATTTTTGATGCGAGCAAAGCTGAAAGGTTTGTTTTCTGCAACAATAGTATAGCCTGTCTATTATACACTATGCTTTAGGATAGTCTTAGTTACATCTGTACCAGCGTTGCTTTTCTGCATCCCTTTCTGCCACCTGAAGGTATAAAATACCAAGAGAAGGTTATACCAAGCCTTCACAATATTGCAGGCCACTGTGCTTAATTATGTGCGACTTAAAAACCACTGGCCAGTCCTTCAGACTCTTTTGAATGGAGAATACTCCTTTCTTTGATATCCCTTCAGATATCACAGCAATATCCAATTTAGTTTTGTTTTTCCCTCTATAGTTCATGTAATCAATTCTTCCTTCCTAGCAGGTGAAAAGCAATTCTGGTCCTGCAGAAGTAGTTTATCAGCATTCATATGTCCAGAAATACCCGGTGAAAGCAACACAGAGGAGAGAGACTTTTCAGGAAGACTCTTTTTAACATAGAAAAAAAAAAGAGAGATTATTCTATGTGACCAGCAGGCAAGGTTTTGCATCACCAAGCCACCACCACAATGTAAATGAATTGGCGGCTTTTCTCTACAGGGGTGGTAAAATTGATGCAATAATACCTAGTAACATTAATTCAAATAAACTGTTTTTAAAAAAAAATACAAAAAATGGAGGACAGGATGGCTTTACTATTGCTCTTTCTTTTATACCCATCTATAATAGTAAATTGTCATAAAAGAGTTTTAGTAGAAGCTGTACTTTTTTTTTTTTAGGCCAGTCATTAAGCATCTGCTGCTCTAATTGCACTAAGGTATAATTCCCCATCATAAAATGAGAATTTCCCTATGCACAGCTTGCATTTGTTACTGCCTTTTATAACTCCAGCACTTACTGCATGTTTATCTTTTTGATAATTCTAATCAGAAATTAACAAATTAACAACCTCATAGTTAATAAATAAACCCTCTTTTTTTTTTTTTTTTTTTTTTTTTTTTCCAAGCAAAACCCTTTCCAGTCACTTTGGTCCATCAGACCACTTATCTGAGATTCATTTAAGTGGGTGCCTGTTGCTGAAAGAAGAGACAGTCTTGAAATGACGGGTAAGGACACACAAATGAGACCAACACACAGAATACTCAGGAATATTTAGACATGTTTGACACTGGCATCCACTAACGAGACTGTAACGTGCCTGTCGAATTTCAGTTGTTTTTGCTGTGAGGCTTGGTAATACCTATAAAGCACTGCCAACAGATTGTTAAAAATAACCCCAGGAACACACCCTTTCTAGGTCAAAACCAGCTATGAAGCTGAGAGCACTGTAATTATAGTGCACTAAATGAGTTACAGCTTGAGCTAATCACATCCCACTGAACTAAAAAGCTGTAATTACACAGAGAGATAACGTGAGCTTGGCAGGATCTCCTATGGCAGCCTGTGGCTTTGAGGGAAGCTTTGAGTCCAGTTTGCTGGTCATCGCAAGCTGGGGCTCAGCTGCAATTCAACAGGTACAATCAAGTTTGTGCTTAACAAGGAGACAAAACTTAATGGTATTTACCTAAAAAAAACAGTATAAAGAAAAGTTGAACTGCAAATTTACTTGAAACTAAGGATATTTATCAAACCAACCAACATGATGCTGGTTTTATGACAGCAAGATGCTGTTGTTTGAAGGGAGCTAGTATAATTCATCAATGTAACTGTATAGTTACAAGCCTGGATTAAGGACATGGTTTCTTAAACAAAGAATTGGGGCCTCTGTATTTTTTTTTATTCACTATGCTCTTCTTACACTGAAGCCGGAGTCTGGATGAGTTATCAGATTTAGGGCTTCATGTTTAATTCTTGATTTCTTGATTTTCTAAAAGTTTGAGTTTTAATTTACTGTGACTTTCTGGAAGAGTACGAAATACTCTTTAGGCAACTTCAACTTTGTGCTGTCAAATCTTTTCATCATTGATTAACTCTTAATAAATGGATGGGTTTTAATTATTTGTGATGCATCTTGGCCAATGTTACAAGTAGGGCATATGGCAGACAGGACATCGTTGGCACCATAGAAATCCCATGGAGAGCAGTTCACAGAACTACATTAATCTTAAACAAATTTCAGATCATCGTATTTGTTAAGAACCTCATGGTGACCCCTTCTTCCTAAAGGAGTAAAGCTGTGCTAAAGGTAAATAAGACTGGAGAAATGGAATTAATACTAAACAAACAGGAAGAAAAGACAAAGAGACTGGAGAAGCAAAAGTCATTAATGAAATATTAGGTGGTTAACCTGGCAGAGAAGTCACATTGCATGAGGTGACTCCTGAGCCTCTTGCTGGAATATTTCTAAAGACAGCCTGGGAGACAGTGGTCTTAATAGTGATGGCTTTTAGTTTTGATTGACTCCTTTAGCTGTTAAAGAGCTGAATTTAGACTTTGTACTCATTCACAAAATATCACACGCAAATTGTTCTGCTACAACCGTGTCTGCTCAAAAACCTCCTGTCTACCACAAGTACCGCTGTTGCTGTTAAACACAAACCGGTAACTCAGTCAATGAAAAGGCAGCTTTAAATATAGTGCCTGAAGGCACTTCTTTTCACCAGGGGATGTTTCCGTGTCACATTTCAGCTGTCCCCTCCAGCCCTTTGGCTGCTAGACCTATGCAAGAAAGGTTGCTCTAATTTTCTGGAAAGCATCACTTACAGAAAAGGACCAGATGTTCTCTTGTGCCAAAGAGCAGAGGATAATGCAGGAACATTATCCTGCAGGAACAGCGGGATGAAAAGGTCTCATTGTGCTTGTGAGAGGAGGCCCGTATAACCTGCTCCGTACCAGTGGCCACATGAGCCTCCAGCAGCAGGAAAGAGAAGGTCCCGAAGGGAGCATCTGTGGTGGGGGATTCCAGGGGAAAAAGTCCCCAGGGAGAAAATGAGTTACATGGCATACACAACAGGGAGAGGGGTCTGCCTGAAGGCAAGTGTGGAAGCAGGGGAAGAGCCTGAGAAGTTCTGTCAGAGTGGGTTTGTGCCAGGACAGACGGGTGAGCTGACCTTGTTTTGTGGCTGTTGTAACCTCTTCCATTCTTTTCCCTTCTTTTGTGCGAAGGGGTGTGATAGATATTGCAGATGAGGTAGGAAGCCCTGCGCACACCTGGCCGGTGGCCACTAGGAGATAGTAAATACTAATGCAGAGGGTGATGCCTCCTCTCAGTATTGCAACTTGCACACTCAGAAAAACACTACACTGGGTTTAAAACTGTGGCCTTGGCTTGACTCTACTTAATCAGTGTTTATCTCCTCCTGGAAATCTCTGTGAGAACAGCATCTAGGGCCCTAGAGAACCAGGTAAGCCTGGATTAAGTAGCTGGTTTCTTAAACAAACTTGGACCCAGGAAGAAATGTGGGGAATGAGAGCAAGAGATGGGGGATTTTCACTGCTGGCCCCCAAGAGATGAAACAAGTGACCAGCGATCAAATGGCTTGCTGAACGTGTTTAAATCTCACCCTATGGGAACTGCAGGGCAGGTGGGATGAACTGTCAAGCTCAGTTTTGCCAATAAACTGCAGAATGTTATTGCTGCTTCCAGCCTTGATATAATATCGACTGGAGAACTTTCTTGGGTGGCTAAAAGCCAAGAAATGCCCACGGTGGCTGAGAATGGTGGCAGGCTGGGAGAGCCCTCTCCAGCCAGCTGCTGGGCTCCATGTATGACTGCAGGCGAGGTAATGAAGGAAGGAAAAGGCGAGGGTGACGGGGAATTAGGGAAGAGACAATCAAGAGACTGATGCCAGCAGGAGCCTGACAGTGCTGTACACATCAGGAGAACTGCTCTGCAAGCCTGATCTGGCTGCTTCCAACAGAGATATGCCAGCAAAGATATCTCTGCAAGTGAAATAGATTGGAAAGCTGGGAGAAGTAAAATAGCCCTCTCCAATTCACAAGCAATGTTTTCCTTTCTTAAGACATCAATTGGATATTCTTTTAAGCCATTGGGTATTTTGTCCTCCCTCTGCTCACCAGTCTCATTAGCTTCTCTGCTGTGTTCCCTCCTGCTGCCTGTCCTGACTTAGCAGGCAGGGAAGCAGCTCTTACCGAGGGACCGACACAAGGCTGTTGGCGGCGCTGCTTTAGCACAGCAGAAAAGCAGTAATTTGGAAAAGTCTAGCAGGGAGGTGGGATGCAATAATAAAACAGTGCCAGGTAGCAGAAGGAAGGAAAGAATCAAGGCTACTAGAGACTCTTGTCTAGATTGGTCTCAAGAAAGATGTTGAGGTGCTGGAGCATGTCCAGAGGAGGGCAACGAAGCTGGTGAGGGGTCTGGAGAACAAGTCTTATGAGGAGTGGCTGAGGGAACTGGGGTTGTTTAGTCTGCAGAAAAGGAGGCTGAGGGGAGACCTTATGGCTCTCTACAACTACCTGAAAGGAGGTTGTAGAGTGGTGGGGGGTGATCTCTTCTCCCAAGTGACAAGTGAAAAGGCAAGAGGAAACAGCCTCAAGTTGCACCAGGGGACATTTAGATTGGATATTAGGACAAATTTCTTCACTGCAAGAGCTGTCAAGCATGTGAACAGGCTGCCCAGGGAAGTGGTTGACTCACCATCCCTGGAGGTATTTAAAAGACGGATAGATGTGCTGACATGGATTAGTAGTGGTGTTGGCAGTGTTAGGTTGACGGTTGGACTAGATGATCTTAAAGATCCCTTCCAACCTAGAAAATTCTACAATTCTATGATACCCACACCAGTGAGCAAGCCTTCATTCCTCAGCCAGGTGGTGCGGACTGACTTGTGCCCACACTCTGCAAGGCTAGGGTTTCTGATCTGGATGGGACATGATATAATAAAGAATTTCTCCACCACCGCGACAGTGCAATATTTTGCTGTAACCCTGTGCTCTTTCTTGCTCTTGGCCTCTTCAGCAGATGCTACACTTGTGTTTTGCCTGACTCATGCACATCACGCCACCAGACCAGCATGCGCTGTAGAGGGAATAAGTTGAATGCCCAGGTTAGTGACTGCTCAATGCTCAGCTGCCCCTACAGTTCATGCTGTCGCTCAATAGTGATGATATTGAGGCCTGCCACAGGCCGTTTTCATCCCCTGAGGTGGAGCCAGATAGATCTGTGCTGGGTACAAACCGTCCTGATGGATGGATGGAGTTGCTTAATATACAGGAAAAGCTCGAGATGTTTGCACTGTTCCCATTCTCCAGATTTAAGCGAGGCTTCTTTGTCAAGACGACGGTTTGGGACTGGAAGAGCTGGTGAGACCACATCATTCTGCTACATGGGATAACCAGCAGAGAGCAGAGAGAACCACATTCAAGTCCTTGTACCAGGAGCTGAGTTACTTTCCACAATCAGTGAATTATCTTGCCAGCATCCAGGCCCAAGAGGAAAAGGGCTGCTATGTGACGCCATGCAAATATCGACTCTTATCAGCTGTTGAAAAGCAATTTTGGAGCCAACAGGTTTGCTGTAGGCACAGAGGAACGAAGCCTCTGGAAGCCCTACTACAGGTCCTCTGCCTTTGCATGATCAGCGTCTGCCATGTTCCTGGTGAAATGTATCCCAGAGCAGAAAGGATTCTCAGCTGTAAAGGGCTGTGATAACTATTGAGGTTTTCATGATGTCTCAGTGGCAATAAGGGCCCATGCACTCACATCCTTATCAGAAATGACTGGTTTGGCTCATTTTATTAAGGTTTTCCTTGTACTAAGGCAAAAGAACCAAGCCAAAAGTCTTGAGAATGAAAAGCACTGTATTAACCACTGTATTTAAATATTTAGTTTTTATATATTGTATTTATGTATTTATAAAGCCTCTGTTTACATTTTAATATTAAGGCACTGCATAAATGTAAATATTAAGCTATTTCCAAAGCTTATACAAATACTTTTTTTGTGCTACAAAGAAGGGTGCAAGGTGATGTTCTTCTTAAGGCTTTCTTATTTTTTTTTAATCTCCATTAAAAATATCTGCCTTCATTTTTATATTCCTAATTTTGTTAGCCAAAATATCAGTGTGGGAACAATGGTGGTTTTGTATTTTATCTGCACGGGCCTTCCTCAGGACTACTCTCTGCCACTAACCTAAACTATGGCAGCTACCTAGAGCCCCAAAGTCCTACATCAACAGTTGGAGCACTGCTGAGACAGGTGATGCAGGATCAAGCCAGCTCCACTCGCTGCATCACTGGGGACTTCTCTGGTTTTGTAGAGACCACTGGGTGTAAGATGACACTCAAAGATCTTCACACTAGCACAGTAACACAGAAAGGCTACAGTCACCCTGAGGCTTTGAAAAGCTTGACTCTGACCCAGGGGTGAGGGTCTTCAGGCACTGGAACAGGATGTCCTCAGACATTACGGACTCTTTGTCCTTGGAGATGTTAAAAACTTGACAGGACTCTGAGCAATCTGCTCTAGCTGTACTTTCTTTGAGCAGGCAACTGGACTAGGTGACCTCCAGAAATACCTTCTAGCTTGAATTATTCTATGATTTTATGATCTTGGGAGAAAGTGCCTCTCTACTGGGTCATCTTGAACATATATAGAGATTTAGATTATCTGTAGATAGCTAATAAAAGATGCTTTTATTGTCTTATTATTGGGAATTGTCGTGGTTTGGCCCCAGCCAGGAACAAAGAACCACGCAGCCGCTCATGCAACTCCCACAGCTGTGGGCAGAATCAGAAGGAATAAGGCAGAAACTTGTGGGTTGAGATAAAAGTAGTTTAACACAACAGCAAAAGCAAGAGAAAACAATAACAATAACACCGGCAAAGGAATATACGAACGCGATTACAGTGCCGCCGCTCCCCGACTGGACCCGGACCGCCGCAGTCCCCTCCAAGCCGCGACTTCCTGCCCCC
>NW_009649938.1:697632-698259 GCF_000708025.1 Charadrius vociferus
ACTTATTCATTGGCTATTCTCACCCAAAATCAGATCTCCATGAGGTACGCATCGGATATCCCCATCCTCCCGCATCACCCACCAAGTGCACCCAGGTCCTTGTGCAAAAGCAATCCCACGGATGGGCTTGCCTTTGCCCAAGGCAGGGCTGACCCATACTGTCTTCCCTAACATATTCTTCATGTGCACTACAGGGACTTTATCCCCTTCTACTGTATGTGGAAGTTTTGATTGGGCAGGGCCAGCTCGATTGGCAGATCCCCTGGTATTAACTAACCATATAGCTTTGGCTAAATGTTTATCCCAATGTTTGAAGGTCCCACCACCCATGGCTCTCAGTGTAGTCTTTAGTAGTCCATTGTATCGTTCTATCTTCCCCGAGGCTGGTGCGTGGTAGGGAATGTGATATACCCACTCAATGCCATGTTCCTTGGCCCAGGTGTCTAGGAGGCTGTTTCGGAAATGAGTCCCATTGTCTGACTCAATTCGTTCTGGGGTGCCATGCCGCCATAAGACTTGCTTTTCAAGGCCCAGGATAGTGTTATGGGCAGTGGCATGGGGCACAGGGTATGTTTCCAGCCACCCAGTGGTTGCTTCCACCATTGTGAGCACGTGGCACTTGCCTTG
>NW_009649938.1:703331-710168 GCF_000708025.1 Charadrius vociferus
CCCCCCCAACCTGGGCATGGGTCACATGGCATGGAATACCTGTGTCCCCTGCTGTCTCCTTGGGAAAATTAACCCCATCCCTGCTGCAACCAGGACAGGAATACAATTCGTTTCTTGTAGCTGTAACTCTAAACAACCTATCTATTTCGTCTGGCCCCACTGAGGAACTTATAGGGGTCTCTGAGAAACAGTATCTGTTTGTGTTGTTTAATTTAAACCCTGTGTTGCAGATCCTCTGCAGGATGGTGCTAGCATTTCCAATTTTCTCTTTACCAGGGTATGCAAGTGTTTATGTCCTAGTCTATCTAACACAACAAGCAAAACAGCAAATGAGTTTCCAGGAGAAGTTTTTTGGCATTTTAACAAAAGTAGTCAGACTGGAAATGCTTTAGAGCATACAGTGAAAATTATTTGGAGTCCAAGACCATTATGAGAATCAATGACACAGCTCTGAAAGTATGTCAGATTTTTGGACTCGCATATTCTTTATATCAGTTTCAGTAAACTATTTCCAATTCCCTTAAATACATGAAAGAGTAAGATATTTGCGGTCCATTACTTCAGTGGGATTACATCCAGGATAATGTTGTCCATCTTTCATTGTCAGCTGGGAAATATGTCAGACCAAAACCCCAATTAAGTATACAGTATTCATGAGCTGTGTCTGCATTGTTTACAGAATTGCACTTCATTAATAAACACAATTCCATATTGCATGGTTAATGACAATCAACATAATTACCATAACCTGGGTAGATGATTGCTTCTGAGTTATAACAAAACATTTTACAAAAAAAAAAAAAAATTACTCCAAGACTTGAGATAATAGCTTTAATGGAACATTAGTCTTTTTTTTTTTTTCCCCCCAGCCTCCAGTAAGTACTTTTAAGGCAATTCACCTCAAATGTGCAATTTAGAAGATCATAATTAGCAAAGTGGAGGACTGGAAGGCTAGAATTGATTCAGATGCTACCTTTAATATGCCCAGGTGTCTCTGGCTCATCCTTACTACAGTAGCCAAAGCATTATCAAAATACAGAAGCGTGTGTGTGTGTGCTAAATGTGTGCATACAAACTTATGTATGTGTGTATGCATGTATGTACACAATCACACCAGGCTTATATGTGCAATAGCAAGATCAAATCCGTGTGTTCTATCTCATTTAAAAAAGAAAAAAAGTAAATTATTTGGTAAAGTTATTATTAAAGGTTCTTCAGTATCACTCTAAGGGACATCTGATAGCTGCAGCCTGTTTTTTGACAGCAAACCCAAAGGAAGATTACTGGCTATTGCATGCAGCTACACAGTCATGATAAGATTTAGATGGCATAAAATGGTGTAGCCCCATTGACACGAAGATCACGTCCTTTCTTTGGTCACGTTTTTGTGCTGCTGAGGAAGGCAGCAGCAACATAATCCCCTCACCGAGCCATTCCCTCGTGTACAGGGACTTCACCACCGGGCAGCTTGACCCTGGAGCTGCCCTGTGTTCACCCAGGTTCTGTTCTCTCTGCTCGTGTGTCTCATGTATCTGTTTCACTCATCTGGTTTTGCCAGAACTAATCATGGGATTTAACTTTAATTCCTAAGTTATTTGCCAAACTGCATACAAACATACACATTTAATTTTAGATACTGAGATCCAAAGTTTATGCAACCTTTTCATTGCTTGTTTCACTTTACAAAGCAAATGATCTCTCCTGATACCCATTTCCTGTCCTTCCCCCCGAAAAAATAATCTTCATGCTCCCCTAATTACACCCTGTTGCAGAGAAGCAACCCTTAGTATCTGAGACCTCCAGAACTAGTATTAAGCACTAAACCAATGCCAAAGATAAAAGTTATAAAAAAAATTATTTCATGGAAATATAGGATAGATTCTCCTTTTTGCTTTAGTCAATATAGAGCTTACTTGAGATGATTCATGGTATGTTTTCAGAATATATCATGAATGACAAGCTAATATCTTTTATCTCTTGTTTGTACACAGTCACTACAGCTTGTCAATAAGCAATTTGGATTTTGCCCAATTCCTGCAATGAAATGCTGAAACCTCTTGTTTAAGCGAAAAGTGTTTACCCTATACAAATAATGGAATGTAAATTACATATGGATTTAATGTCTCTGGTTGCTCAGCAGAGCTAGTTAGTCGAGTGAGCACTGTCAAGAAGGGAACTGTGCTCTGTTCAGCTGATTCCGAGTCAGCACTGGTACATCACTCTCTGTTGTGCTTTATAGACACAAGGGAGACGTCTGAAGAAATATCTGAGGGATTCCCTTAGGGAATCTCTGGCTGAAAGCACATGATAAAAAAGATGGTGCTCTACCAAAGGAGCAAATGAAGGAACAATCTGGGAGGAAGGCACAGCACCTACACGGAACAAAACCACTGAATCCCTCCACAGGATAAATACAAGGTTCTGGTTAGCAACTCTGATGGTTGGTACTTGTTAATTAGTGCCAGATACAAATATCTAACACCTGTGTGTTACAGTTCAGTGGAGAATAGGAAGAGAAACAGGCTGAAAAGAATTCACTCTGAGGATAAAACGTGCAGCCATCTCATTCACTTAGTAGCTAGTGAACGCTCAAGAAGCCTTTAAGTGATGAAGATGAATGTCCATGGAGAACCGAGGGTCTGTCAGAAAAGCGCTGGGCTGTGTGGCCAGGAGGTCGGTGACACAGAGGTTTGTGACCTGAAAACTCTTTGTTAGAATCACGTGAGACTAAACCTTACGGGGAACAAAAAAAAAAAAAAAAAAAAAAAAAAGAGAGAGAGATTGATATGGTTGTATTAGCAGTCTCAACCCCCTGTATTGGAGGAACAAGACAAACAAAAGCCACCAAAATAAGGAGTATGGAAGTCAAACTGGATGGTTCTTCCAATTGATGAAGAAGAAGCACTTCAGGCAAGATATAGCTTTTCCAGTCTGGTTAAGCACCCTTTGAAGAGGAAAACTAAAGGAAAAATGGCAACAGCCCTGTACATAAATACGAGCTGCTTTGCACCAGGATGTGCTGGCTCCTTATGATCCCAGTAAGAAAGGCACTCAGGCTCTGGCAAATACTTTTTAAAATGCTATTTATTAGTGTCAATGCTGTAGAGAAAGAACAGATAGCATAGGTAATCTTATGTCCTTTCAGATGCTGGTAACGCTGAATTGTGCAGCTATGGACGGGCCTCCAGATCCCACCCACCGAGCAGTTACACCAATTTATTTTTCTTAATTTAAGTTCTTACAGGATTTTCCTGAAAGAAAACAGCTCTATTCATCATTTCTACTGCCAGATGGAAAGGATGTTCATATAAGACCTTGTTGCTATAGTTTTAGATAAAGGCAAGGATGTGCAGCAGGTAGTGTAATCACGGGTACTGTGTGGGAGCTGCCTGCAGCCTCCTCTATTACAATCAACCACCTAAGTTTACCCTACGGCCAAGGAATCTGTGTAATACAGCACGGGCCAGAAGACCATGCTGTAGTGCAGCACGCCTGCTTGGGTTAACTGCTGTGCGGATCACTCACACCTCAATGTACAACGGTCTTCTTCTCATCAACACGGCATCCACTTGGGGCATCTGATTTCTGTAACTCAGTAGCTGGGTTTAACATTTCTATTACCCTGTCTTTTACGGGCAAATCAGATAAAACGTAACCATGAATAAAAAGTAATGCAATTGCATGTTAAATAGAGCAGGTATTGGCCTAAGTCAAGCTTACAGTTCACTCAGCAGAATGATGTATTCAGCGTGTGTGAAGGAAGAACTTTAACTGAACCATAAAGGTTAGAGAGGTTAAACCTCTGAAACATGGTTGCTGGCAGGTTTGGATGCTTCTCTCTGGAGACCCTTTAATAAAAAGCCTCGTATATTGGTCTGCTCGTGCAGCGACAGCCATAAATATGCCAAGTGAAATGCAAGCTAATTAGAAAGCACTTACTCTAGTCCCCCAGAGTGTATTAAGATGGAGAGTTTCACTTTCAGGCTACAACTTACTCCTTTCATATTCAGTCCCATTCTTTTCCTGTTGTATTACTAAGATTTTCTTCTTCATTCAGTGACAAGGCAGTACATCTAGCAGGATTTTCAATGTAGATTTCTTTCTGTGGTTCTTCTGAGCAGAAGTCATTGTCTGGGGAGAGTCAGTCACAAAAGTCCTTGAGGAAGTGTGGCATCAGCTTCTTTGTCCATCCCTTCAATTATCCCTTGTTCCCTTTCCCCTAAGCAAACATACATGTCTCTTTAATATTCAGAACTGCTGGAACTTGGCTACTTCCAACTGGGACTATGGGATTTATTAGATTCAGAACCCGTATTAAATACCTGTTCGTGCTATATACTGCTCCCCAGTGGGATAACATACCTCTGACTCCCCTATTGTTGTGTTAAGACTACTTAGTAAATTTGCTTGATGAATTTGCTGAAGTAAATAATCTGAAGAGAACAAATACATTTATTTAATGACAAGCAAGTTACTTGAAGATAAGATGGTGAAACTGTTTAAAACTGAACAGAGAAAGTTAAATGAAATTACAATATACCTTGACATTCTTTGAGATAAAAAACAAACTTCTCAAATCCTTATAATAAAACAAACCTCTTCTACAGCATTATCTTTGCCTGTGGTTCAGTTACTGGAGTGATACTTCACCTTTGGTTGTGACCACAACTTAAGTCTAAGATAGACTTGCTTGAGCTATTCCCTACAAGTGAAAATATTGGCTCCATTGAAGAGGGCTGGCATTTCACTGCAGGTGCAGGTAGAAAATGGATTGGTTTTGCACTGATCCTCTTTTTCTTCATCTGTACCTATAACCCATGAGCTCAGCTCTCTTGGCCTTGTTTGAACACCACCAGTTAGGGAAGCAGAAAGTAGCCTAGAATCAGGTTGGACTGTATAAATCTTGAACATTAATATTTTTAAATTCGGGTAACTAGAGAGGGACTCTGAGCTTTTAGCTACTGTCAAAGGTTATCTGGCTAGAATTTGGCTGGAGTTAGAGCTAGAGCTGTTGGAGAGAGGGTGTTGCCAGCAAGAGAGGAGAGTAGCCTTTGATCTGGACAGTCTTTAGGCTGGGTTTTGGGTGAACACCAGGATGGGCTACTTGGATGGATTTAAGTCACAGACTGGCAGAGTATGATGGCCTAAGGTGAAGATAGAGGTTAAGTTAATTATTTCACTTTTACACATTGAAGGCCAAAGGCTGTGGCTATGTATAGAAGGAGAGGGTAAATTAGGTATGGGCTGGCTTCATTTCACTGGGTTTATGTACAGCACTGCCTCAGTTGGCTGGGGTTGGTATGCAAGCTAGGTTTTGACACCTGACGTTAGAAAACTCCTGGGTAGTGTTGGTATACTTTACTGTTAAAATACAGGTCGTGGAGGGCTCTGGTAGGAAGTTTCCCTGCCCAAAAACGACCAGTATGGTGATGGGGGAAGGAATACAGGCCCTGAGTCAGGCATAGGGATGGTGTAGTAGTCACTGCCTTGATTGTGAGACTAGGCCAGGATTTTGGGACCAATGCCCAAATCTCCCACTTTCTTGCCAGGCTTCTGGGAGTGCTGCAACTCTGGGGTCTGGCCTTGAGCAGGAAAACAGGGGACAAATGAGGGAAAGCAGTATCTTGTATATGTCACTAAATTTTTGCTCCTTATTCCTCTGTTATAGGGGATGTTGGGTAGTTGCACAGCCAGGGACGGGCAGAGAGAAAGGCCTGTGGATCCACTTTCTCTGTCATGTAGCATACTGGCCACAATTAATGCTTGGTGAGGACCACAATCTGACAGACTTCTCAGGTGTCTGGCTGTCATATCTTGCTCACATTCCCTGGACTAAACTAATTGCAAGATTTGGGGTGTATTTGAGGATTAAGATTTCCTTTGTGTCAGATTGACAGAGGCTGAGCAGCTTTTGCTTTCCTGCAGGTCATGGTGCAGGGTCCATCTGCTAGAAATTGTCCAGGGATATTTCAGCTAATGGCAGTGCTGTGCATCTCTTCTGTTCTCTTTAAAGTGATGCCATGGAGTAATTTTTGAGGCTTTTTGCCTTTTGTACTAATGGTCTTGGGATAGTTACATGGTCTCAGAGACGGCTTTATGGTACAAGATATAGGCGGAGGTGCAGGTACTCTGAGGATCCATCTGAGCCTAATGTCAATGCCATCACAGTGTGATCACAGGGAGTCAAGTTCAATGACTCAGAGGTTCCTTTCCAGTCCCACCTTCTGCCTCAACCCCTGAGAGCTCAGACAACTCATGTGATCCCCTTTCTGTCTCATTTTTCTGTTTCTCTGCTGCTTTTAAATTTTCTTTTCTTTAGACATGATTCTCTATCTGTTTATGAGACTGCCTTACAGTCTAAGCAGAATATTTCCAAAATAAGTTAATATGATTAATGACACCATCCTTTGGAACTATACCATTCTGATAATTCTCACTTATATCTTTCAATTCCTGCATTAGCTTTGGAGCCAATATTTCCACAAACTGCTGGAGTTGGAGAAGAATGCTTCATATATCTTGGAAGCTGTGATTATATGATTTCAGATGAAACACAGCATTGTTTCAACCATTAATCACTTGAAGACAGCAGTCATTTAAATGGGATCGGAACCAGCGAATCAATGGGAGCAGAGAGAATGTTAGCGAACATAATATGATTTTTATATTCAAAATCTCAAAAACCACTGAGCCTAGAAGGCAAACTGCTGAAAATCTCTGCAAGGCAGGACTGGGTGATGAACCTTCTGGTGGCATCTAGCATTGATTTCTGTTCTTGGCGATTCTAAGTCATCAATAGGAAAAAGCATAACTTTTCGCAGCTTGCCCTTTTGGTTT
>NW_009649939.1:0-3162 GCF_000708025.1 Charadrius vociferus
GAAGGCAGCTAATAAATAGTTCTTTAGGCTGATTACAACAGAAGGCAATAATCGGCCACACATGTGCTAAGTCCAACTGTTACTTCTGGCTTGGTATTTATAGAAGGACACATTTTCACATTTTTCTTCTTTGACTCCCCCTGTACCCCTCCCTCTATGTGCTGTTAAAGAAATGCCAACATAAAACCAGCTAAAAATAAAGCCAGTTGGGGCATATTTTGTAT
Source organism: Charadrius vociferus (assembly GCF_000708025.1). NCBI lineage: Eukaryota > Metazoa > Chordata > Aves > Charadriiformes > Charadriidae > Charadrius > Charadrius vociferus. The sequence goes on from NW_009649939.1 coordinate 225, forward strand.
GTTATTGTAGGATAAATAAAGTTGTCTAAAAAAATGCTATTATATGCTATTAACCATGAATCATGGGAGAAGCATGGCTCTTACTTGACTAGTGTTGGAAGTTATAAAACATTCTTTAAAAACAACTCTAACCGTATTTTAGGAACTATATATATATAGGATTTTATTTTCAGGTACTTCCAGAAAAATAATAAATGCAAATAAATGGGGAAGAACCGTTAATCCCCGGCAAAGGAAGTCACCCCTGAGACCCAGGGTCTGTGAACATGACACCGCCCCTGTCTGTCTATAGAAGACTTCATCCACTCGGTCCTCTTGGTCGGGTGGCCCGTAGCAGACCCCCACAGTAATGTCCCCTATTCCCGATGTCCCTTTAATCCCGACCCATAGGCTCTCAGTTGGCTATTTATCCATCCCTAGGCTTTGCCAGTGTCTCTAAGTTCAGTCCCTTGTGCATTCAAGGTATACAGGAGGGGTTCTTTACAACAAATTAGTGCTTCCAGTGTGAATGGAAACGACTGTTCAGAACTTCCTTGTGAAGATCATTACACATGAGCATGGAAGAGACATTTACTCTGGGCTTAATTCAGCTGTCCACAGATTATTTCTATAATGCCACCTTAGGGAGATACCTTAGGGAGTTCAGAACATCTTTGCAGAGCTCACAGATATGATGCCAAAACTATGGGAAGTCTTCACCCTCCCGGTGGGACAGCTGGAGGATAACCGGGATACAGACACAAAATAAAATAAAATTAAATGTCTGTGACTCAAGCCCCTCATTTCTTCTCCAGCATTTCACACCAAGTGACTGTTGCCTCTGTCATCAAGAAGACTTCTAGAGATGAAGAGATTAAGCTCATCTCAAACCCAGCATTAAAGGCTTTAAATTGATAGACTGAAGGGTCTATGTCTTCCAGAACGCTTTATCAAATCCAGAACTGTGTTGAAGAAATAGAGTTGGGAAGTCACAATTTTGAATTTCTAAACATTGAGTACCATTTTCCCAGCTCTCCTCAACATTTTCACTCCTCTTTTAAAAATATCCTGGGTCCCAGCTGGCTTCTGAAGAGTAGCAGAGAGTGGGAATGTATTTAATACTTTAGTTGCTTTCCTGGGAGAAGAAATTAGGGATACCTTTAAATAATATCATGGGAAAAGATGTTTTATTAATTCTTTTATATTAATTGTAATTATTACATTACTTTTTGCTGAACATATCAGATGATTTGTAACACATGGTGCCAAGACACTGGTTTCAGACTCTGAGTGCTTTCCCTGTCTACAAAAATCCCTAAGCTGCAGGCTGCTGAGAGCTGGGAAGATGTACCAGTCAAGCCCTTGTTCTATTTCTTATATTCTCTCCCAAAACATATGTTATTGATCACTGTCAGATGCAGGATACTGGGCTAAAATTAGTTTTGGTCTGGCCTAATGATTATGTCCTTGTGTAATAAATAAATATTTCTATGACATGAAGTACATTCACATGTCTTTATTCTTACCACCCTCTTCTGATTGGGTTGGGAAGGAGGGTGGATCCAGGCAAAAGCCATGGGCTGGAAGAAGTCTCAGGAGATTATTTAGTTAGGTCCAATTATTTCTAAACCATTCGTGGCAGCTATTTGTCTAACCAGTTCGTAACAACCTTCAACAATGGAGGCCAACAGTCTCCCTGGTGTTCATTGCCCTAACAGCTGGAAATGTTTTCCTCATCTCGGAGCTATGTCTCCTTTCCTACAGTTTAAGACCAGATTGACTCTGTAGTCCTCAGTAGACATGGAAAATGGCTTATTCCTGTCTTCTTTCCAACTGTTTTTTTCATGTTTTAAGATTCTCACATTTCTTTCTTGTCATTTCCTCCCTGAACTAGCATCTCATGCGCATCAATCTTTTCTGATAGGTCATGGTTTTTACCTCAGGCCATTCCTATAGCTCTCTTCTTGATTTTTTCGTCTTGGTCCACTCTTCATTCAAAGTCTAAAGCTCCAAAATGGTGACAGTACCATGGCTGAAGATTTATGCCATTTGAAAGTGGCAGAGGAAGATACTGTTGTTTGTGTGTTTGAGTATGATGCTTGCTTTTTTTGAGTAGGCATAATTGTGCCACTAATTTCCATGGGACTCTTTCCTTCAGCATAATCAACTCATGCTAATATTTTCAGAGGAGAGATCCCAAATAAGCAATAACCAGATTAAAAAAAAAATTACTCTAAAACATTAAAGAAATTATCAGACATCATTTATTTTATTAGCACGAGAATCACAGGGCATCAGATTTCACTTCACATTTCCATGTTGCAAAGGGTGAGTTATGTTTTGCGACTTACATGTAGTCGAAGAAGCAAGCACCAAGAGACATGGCAGCATTTTAATTAAAACTGAGAAAGCCTCTCTGGAAATTAGTCTGGGGAAAACACATCTTGTAGAATACAGAGTTGCCAAGTTTTGGTTGGAGGCTGAACTTGCCGACTGGAAAAGGGCAAACAAACCCCCTATTTTCAAAAAGGGAAAGAAGGAAGACTCAGGGAACTACAGGCCAGTCAGTCTCACCTCTGTGCTTGGCAAGATAATGGAGCAGATCCTCCTGGAGACTCTGCTAAGGCACATAGAAAACAAGGAGGTCATTGGTGACAGCCAGCATGGCTTTACCAAGGGCAAGTCATGCCTGACAAATTTGTTGGCAGGGTTACAGCAGCAGTGGAAAAGGGAAGATCAATTGATGTCATCTACCTGGTCTTGTGCAAAGCATTTGACACCATCCCACACAATATCCTGGTCTCTAAATTGAAGAGACATGGATTCGACAAATGGACCGCTCTGTGGATAAAGAACTAGCTTGACGGTCGCACGCAAAGAGTGCGGTCAACAGCTCGATGTCCAAGTGGAGAGAAGTGACAAGTGGCTTTCCTCAGGGGTCGGTACTGGGACCTGTACT
>NW_009649939.1:3946-5597 GCF_000708025.1 Charadrius vociferus
CACACGATCCAATGTGAATCATACAGAAGCCACTTTATTGATATTCTACTGTCCCTTATACACAATTTATCTATCCCTACACATGTTCACACATTAGTTGATTGGTTAATAGTCCTGTGCACGAGGCGAGCATGCAACTCAGCTTCTTTCTTGATTGGTTCGTCTAATCTCTGTTTTTCCACCTGCTCGTCCGCCTCCTCCAGGCTTGCTCGTCCGACTCCTCCAGGCTTGCTCGTCCGACTCCTCCAGGCTTGTTTTCTCAATCCGTGGTGATACAATCACTATCGCTCCTGTTTTTCTCTCCTCAAGGTGACTTCAAGTATGAGGGCCTACAGCCAGTCCGCTTCCTCACATGGCTGGTTCAATAAATGTCCATTGTCTCTTAAGTATGTTCCCACAGGAACTCGATGATATTCAAGGTCCTTTTCCAACCTAAACCATTCTATGATTCTGTGATTCTATAAAAGAAAATTGATGTTAGTACCTGGGCCTAGAATTTCGGAAAAAAAGATCCCAATTTTATAGACTGTTTTCTGAGCCTCCATCTGTCTCCTTTTGTCATTCCTGTCCTTTGCTTTGTTTCTTCTCATTAATAATACAACGCTGCTACTGGAGCCATCCATCCAGAGTCATACAAGCAGGTAAGAAGCAACAATTCACATACACAGAATTGCAGAACAGGGGTAAGAGAGAAACATAGGTACAGAAATTCAAATATGAAGGACCATTAGATATGATACCCCTATGTCCTCCTTTTATTAACCTCAAAAGAACCACCTGTTTGGTTTTGTCACACTGAGCATTAATCAGACTGAGATGGCTCTGTGAAGATGGGATCAGACAGGATTTTTCCTAAGATAGAACACTGTGTAAATGCAGCTGTCTTGATTTCCAAGCTTGCCCAGATTCAGAAGCTGCCTAGCTGCTTTTACAGGGGTGAGCTACTAAGTCACGGGAGCATGAGCTCATTATCATTCACACTGGGTGAATAATCCAGAGGAAATTGTAGAGACTCATGAGGCAGGCTTCAACACCAGATTTAGATGATTGAAATTTGAGTGCCATCTAATTAGATGCCTCAGCACTCAGAGTTGAAGGAGATCTAGCCAATAAAGTCAATAAAGCTTAGAGAATGATTCAGATGACACTGGACACTAATGCTTAGGCATTAGTCTTATCCCTAGTGGCTGGTCAATAGTCCATTGGGCTGCACAGATCTCCAGGGATCATCTCAGTTACTCACATAGGCAGGCATCTTCTACTGTTTCAGAAGGACTAGGGTGTCTTGCATGACCTCCAAATGGCTTTCCAGGAGCAAATGGGTGTATGAATGTCATTTGAAATACCTAGCAATATCTTGCAGATATCTAGCATACAATAAGACATCTCAAATAGCACTTGAAACCTATATTTAATCAACTGAATCACTTGTGACCTACAGGTATGACATAGAACTCAGATGTAGCTATCTTTACAACATGACACGAAAGCTTACTTTTCTGATTCTGTACCTGAATCCCACTTCTTATGCATGAATTTAACCAGGGATGGCAAGATGGCACTAATCCAGAGAATAAATCCTGTTGAACCAAGCTAACTTTGCATGAAACCAAAAATCAGAAATTGTGATACCAATAAAAGAACAGAAAAA
>NW_009649940.1:0-6647 GCF_000708025.1 Charadrius vociferus
TTTTTCTAAGAAGACATAGTTCAAAAAGTTTTCAAGCCATCCCAACAAAGTGGAATTTCTGCCACAAATTTTAAGTAGGGTATAGCATAAAAAAAATCTTATGTTTAATTCACTTTTCCATATAAATACTACCAAATTATGTTAACTTTACCTTGACTTGTCTATTACTCCGCAGATCGGACTCCATTAGAAAGCTTGTTCTTGAAGGAAAATAAATCAAGCTTAAAGATAGTAATTCTAATAAATTCAGAGTTCTCATAAAATTGGCTTCCCAAATAAAGGCAACAATACTTCATGTTACCTTTGCTCATATGGATCACTGAAAAACTCTATAGACATATATGGGTTTAGTAATTCCCTTTTCTATGCAGAGTTTGAACAACATGGTTACAATTCTTGAATTTCAGTTGAGAAGAAGTCGTTTCAAACTATATGGGAACCTTGTAGTTCAGAACTTATATATGACAACCCCTCCTTCCTGCCCCCCGAGACAGTGGGAAAAGTATTGAGAGAGTGTAGTTTCTGCAACAGGCAGGAAGATGCCACATTCTGGAGGGTGAGAAAGTTACATGTGCAATCAACAATCTTCAACAGTCAAATCTGTGATTTAACATCATAGATACTAATCATGTAGGTTACCATAGTATCATAGTGAGATGTTTATGCTATTAATAGTAATACCAGTCCAGAGAAGCTGATAGATAACTGCCTCCTCTGAAAAAAAACATCTTATTGACAAGAATAGAAAAGGTTATTCAAACGATTAAACACATAAATAAATAGATTTAACAAACAACCCAGCTAAAGCTAAGACAGCAGTGTTGAACGAATATCCAGAAATGCTGAGCAATGAATTCAAGATTGGAATATACTACCTGTAAAAAAAGATCTGCAATTTGCATGTGTTCACCCACAACTCTGAAATTACTGAGAAAAGCATGTCTTAAGGCACTGGAGGACTTGTTTTCATTGGTAATTTTAGCACATCCTGTCAAAGCCCAAGCCCAACTGCCAAATCTGGTATCCAGCCACGCCATAAAGCTCTGCCTCCCAATCACATTTCCCAACTTCAGGCAGGCTTAGAAAGTGCAAATTCTCTTTTGTAATGTGTCCAGAAAGAGTGACAGGAGGAAGACTGTAGCTGCACGAGCTATTGCGTTGCTCCGTGTGCTCTGTGAAGAGGGGCCCAATCCACTGCTATCCTATATGTGCTTACCCTCAAGTTGCCTAGTTGGATGCCAGACACAAGCACACAAAATTCGGAAATTAACCTGAAGCGAACAATCACCGAAGCAATCCAGTATCCTTCCTAGCCCCACGAAAGCCCATATGGTGTGGATAAAACTTGACTGAGCTCATTCTTTAAACACTGATCAAACACATTACAAACTGCAGCCTCTTTTACTTTGTGTGCTGCCTCTTCCAACTTAGCAATTAACTTGTTCCTAGGTCAGTCTGTAGTTCATAACAAGGTAACTTAATACAGAGGTGAATATCTAAAATATTTAGAGATGCTTACATTATGAAAAAAGCAAACAAATAACCATCATTTCTGTTTTTTCGAAGTTTTCAATCATTTAAGGTTCTAACTACCTCTCAGTGATACATTGTTAGGTGGAGTGATGTAGGGCTCATCCACAAGGGCGCTCTGTGGCCCTGTATGATAACAGTAAAAAGATTGTAGGATCACGATTCTATACCAGAACGATTCTTCATGGATGTGAAATTATTACCTGATGGTCACAAGATCCACATTGGAAGTGCTTGTGCCTGCAGTCATCTTCAACACAGTCTCTTCTCCTATTTTGTCTGATCCAATATTTCTCACCGTCTGAAAAGTAAGTAGCAGAAGAAACATGCTTGAAATCAACTCATGCAAGTTAAAAAACATCCAGAAAAAAAGAATCATCAAATAATGATAATAATTTAGTGGGAAACTACAGTCTGCTCTATAAGAAGAGAAAGCAGCGAAATGCATTGAATAAATCATTCTATGAAAATTATTCACTCAAGTCTAGCACAAACAGTAAATCTTTCAAGTCCGCAAAATTGAAAGAGTATCTTGTGCTTCTTTCACAGCGACTCCTTGCATATGTAAAACTTGCTTGTCTGTCAAATTCTTTCTGCAAAAATGACAGTCTAAAGGCCTTGTCATGTACAGCATCTGCTTTCAGATAATCCAACTGCACCATTCCAATCTTCTTTCCCACTGATTTAAATGAGGGAGGAATCAAGCGCAGAGTCATCACTGTGCTTATGACAGTGCTTTGCTGTGTCAGGAAGCATAAAGTGTCTGCAGGTATACTCTTCAATTATGAATTGATGTGCCATAAGTAAAGTCACATCAATTGGCATTAGCTAACACACAAAGCTGCAAATTATTGTCATATTTAGGCTGTGTTACAATAGCAAGTGCTCACGCACCATCCGGACGTCTGTTTTGCTGTCATCGGCTAAATAAATATAATTGTTTTGGTAAAGCCAGCTAAATAATTTTATCTAACCACAGCAAGTAAGGGGAGGTAGAGAATGGAAACCACTGACACATATACATTTTCTTCTAATATTTTAACAATCAGCAGTATTCAATCACATGGAACACACTATCTCAAAAAAGCAGACAATAGCTTTCCTTAGACTGTTTGCCTCTGCCTAGAAGCGGTGTGAAAGTTATAAAAGTAATTTGTATCAACTCATTACTATGTCACCTCATTTCAAGCCCATGTTAGACAAGTAGCAATAAGCTCTGGGTTAGAGGATTCCACATTATAACCATTAGTACAAACTAAGGGCACCCAGCTGTTGAAGATTACCCTAGACAGTTATTGAGATTTAGAAGGGGCAGCTTTCTGCTGATTTAAGACAGATTCTGTAGACAATTTTATCATTTATTCTAGAACCGAGGTAAAAAGCTAATTTCATGAAGAGCAGTCTTGAATTATTTCCTTCCTACAGGTACCATAATGCTCCCAGTAGAATGCTCTTCTTGCTCTTTAATTCAAGGTAATGATGTTGCTGCATCTTCTGTTGGCACTTAAAATGCAGTTTAATGCCACATCGTCAGTCAAAACTTCTGTGTGATTTCCAAAGCCATTAAATCATCTGAAAAACTGAGCTGAGAAATGAACAGCTTTTACGTATTAGAACTTGTCCGGCCTTTTTAAGGGAATTCTTCCCCTTCCCCGCCTCAGGATTGTGCAATGAAGAAGACTTTCTTACCATGTGAGAAAATCTGTCTTCATGAATGCCTGCTCTGAGTTTCACTGGAGGTACGTGTATGAAAACATTTTATTGTACTCCTCTACAGTGACTTACATGGAATAATTCTTACAGGTGTCTCTGGTATCTACTTTTCACTTATTTTTAATCAGTGACTCTGATGAAATGGTGTATTTATTACTTTATTTACACCCTTCTGCAACATAGTATCTGGTATAAAAAAACCCTGATCTACTTTATATTCAATGGCTTTTTTATCCCTGTAGATCAAATTTGAGAGTCCTAAATCAGCTTTTTTTCCTTCCTGTCTTCTTACAATGAATGGGCATTGATAATAGTATTTCTTGGATCTGCAGGGCCAGATCAAACTGAATACTCACTCATTTTCATTACATCACAGCCCACTTTAAAATAATGATTAAAGCACCTGTAGAGATCAATAGAGGCATTCAGAGCTTTTCGTAAGTGTTAAATAATAACTAGGTTTTTATCAATCACTTTGGTTTTGTATTTAGTCACATATATAGTGGGAAAAAAGCCCTAAAGTGTTGAGTTGTTTTTCTTTCTTCTTTAAATTGAAGACCTTACGCAATATAAAGCTAAATTGATGTATTTTTTAATGGAAAGAGAAAATTTACTTTAAGTTTCCTAGTATTTCCAAAATTTCAACAGCCAGTTTATCTATTTATTAGAGGATACACTTTAGCTAATGCTTGATTGCATATCTTTTTCCTATACTGTATTACACAAATCTCTAGTAACAGCATCAAATGTAACTCTATGTTTGAGCAGATAATAAAGCGATAGAATAGGTACTAATCATTATGCTTTCATGTTTATGTCACTAATAAAGATGTAATTTATGCTAAAATTTAAAGGATTCTTGAGGCTGAACATAGATTCAATGCAGTGCCTTTGCCTTTGCATCAAAACCCAAAGAAAGAGCAATACCGAATTACAGTGCCCACGTAGAAACATTGGGAACACCATGAGGTACATATCTGCTCTGGGGAGAAGGCAGAGTCACTTGTAATAGTCATTAAAGACTTCCCAGGTCAGCAGGCTGAGCATATGAAGGATGAAGAGGAATTATAGGTTTCACTATCCCTTTCCTGGTGAGCATATGGTGTTCTTTTCCTCACCATGTTTAGATGCATTAATAGGAGCAGACAACTCCACAGAAGTACACCGGAGTTGTAAAAAATTTCTAAATTTTATACGAACCTTGGTATTTAATGTAATAGAAAACAATCTTTAGACCATGCCTAAACATTTTGTACTTATTTCTCACTTCTGAAAAGAAAGCTGGAGGACTTACTGACTCGCCTTTTTCAAAGCATTTGTTCCTGTCATAGGCAAGCTTTTGGGTGAAAGAGGGGAGGCGGTGGGGAGAGTTGCTTGGATGGGTTTTGTTTGTTCATTTGTTTGTTTCCAGCAACAGAATATTTGCTTGTGACATATTACATTGTTAGAATTTGCCGCGTTTATCAGGAACACACAGCCTAGTCAAATGAGTTTTCAGTTTGAAGAACGCTGGTGTGCAAATTCAGAGGAGCACAGACACTTATCAAGGCTGCTCTTTTGTTCACGGAGAATGTTAACAACGATGGTTCAGAGTTTACTGATAAACTGACTCAACATGCTAAGTTACAGGACAACATTGTGCACTTTACAAAACGGCAGATATCAGGAAAAGAATATTTTTGTACTCTACAGGAGTAGCTCACAGTCTTAATAAGTCGGCAAAAATGTCACAAATGCAGGTCATTTCTGAATCCTATGTTTTTTAACCTTAAAACTTAACCAAAAAACTGTTTTAACAATAAAAAGAAATACACAGAGTCCCCAGAAGAAAGAAAAGCTGGAGGAGAACACAGTCCAACCATAGCACTTGGCTGGTTTTAAGTGTGCTCCGGGAACAGGAACGCCTACATGTGAGATGCTGAACACAGCCGCGTAAGGATTACCGTGTTTTCTGCTCTGTTCAGATGGGTGCTCAGCTAAGGGTACGGTGACAAGATTACATGACAGCAAATTGTTTTCTACCATAAAATAAAGCTGACTAACTGAAGGCATAAATGAAGAAACCATGGGATAGATATATTTACTGTGATTTTTCACTCTTTTGTGGTTTCCATTTCTCATGTTTTCTTTCTTTAAAAGTGATTATTCTTGGAAAGTTCATACTCAAGTGAAAATGTACTTTAACAACTGGCATATTCTAAACCACTTGCAATCAAGGAGTTCATCTGAAAGGAGCAATATTTAAACAAGGAGAGAACACACAGATAGGGGCTATTCAGCTTTGGTAGCTGGGAAATGAATTTGTTCCTATGAATAATTCTGTCTTCATCTATGCGACACTGTAGCATTTCTCTTAGCAGCCTTAATTAAAGTGTAAATTTTACAATATAAAAAGATAGTAAGAATTGTAGCTGGGAAGAAATTCTACAAGATGGGAAATTAATGGCATGTTGGCATATACGTACGTATAGCTACAACTCTAAAAGAGCAAATGAAAGCTGACAGGATTACAACATCACGAGAAGAGAGAACTGTATCTTGTTTTCACAGTTGCCCCCAAATGCACCCAAATACGGTGTTTTCAGCGTCTTTTCTATTCCCTGTCCCCTCTAGGCAAAGAGATAATGGTTGAGGAGTGGATGGAGTCACATTCCTGCTCTCCTCCTACTTCGTTCCACCAACCAGCATCACTGGCCACGTATACACAGAGGGGAGACCAAGGAAACTCTGTACCATGTACCTGCGGCAGCTTCAATAGGTAAACAGGCATCAACCCAGTGAAGTCAACAGATGCCACCAGCAAAGTGCTCTTTCACATAATTTCCCCTTAATCAAATACGTATCCTCATATAGCCCCAAAAGAGTAAGTCCTAATCCAAAACTCATTTCAGCTTTTGCTTCAGTAATCGGGTATAGATATCCTGATGCAAACTGTTCTAAGAACAAATGAAAAATGTGTGGCAAAATGTGTGGCTCCTGTGAAAAATTTTATGAGAAAATGAGAGTTATTTATACATGTAGCTTGTGTCTGTGTTGCACTCCTCCCTGTGTCTTCAAAAGATTAAAGGTAAAAAAATTAAATAAAAGGTAAAAACAATACATTGAATATATTCCTCTTAGATCTGTAGATCTATGAAGTGATAGGCTTCTACATTGTCAAAAGATCTGACAGACAATCAATGGCAAAAGGGGACACACAGACCACTAATAATAGGAGATGAAGAGACAGGTTCCAGCTCCTGGCAACCGAAAGACTGACCTCCTTGACTAATCATTTGAATTATCCTACCAAAAAACCTAGATAATAAAATTCACTAAAAGCAAGAGCGCACTTCCATTAGTTATTGCACTGAAAGGGTTAAGAAGCTGATGGCAATTAGTCTCATTGTAAAAAATTTTCCTGT
>NW_009649940.1:6701-20118 GCF_000708025.1 Charadrius vociferus
CATGATTGCTCATTTCTGTGTAAATCACGTTTACAACTTTCTAAGTGTGACCCTTAGTAGCATAATCAAAAATATGGTTTGTAAGCAATTCGTGCATCTTCAAGACTAAACACCTCAAATTTGCCTTATCAGCAATCTCTGTGTTCATATCCATCTTAAGCTAAAAACATTAAGCAAAGGTAACATTGATACAAATTTTAGAGTGCACCACTAAATGCTTCAATATTTTGATTTAAAAAGATTAGCCTATATAAATAATGCATCAAGAATAGTTTAAGTATGTTACACAAAAGATACCTTTCCCGTCTTTTGTATTTCTTTGAGATGCAGAACAGAAGCGCTATGCTTGAGGACAGCAGTGCAGAGAAAGTTCCCATCAGTGTATTTAAATAGCTCAGAATAACTCGGAGTGAAAGCAACCTACCCTCAAACATTCTGGCAAGGCTTATATTGGTCTTAACAGTAAATGAACCTCGCGAAGGACCTCAATTATTTATTTATAGACTTTCCAACATATGTCACTCAAAGCAAAGGACAACTGAAGAATACTAACTCCAGGAGTTTCGGCAGGCAACATCTCTAACTCCATAACCTTTTGAGATGAAGAAATGCAGCGTAACTACCAAATCCAAGACCTACTTCCTGCCTATTAACATTTGCTACCAAATGTGCTTCCTATCGAGGAACTAAGAAGTGACATTTTCACCTAATGGAAAAGATGTTTAAGTTCTAATTCAGACACTCAGTTCAAAGAAACTCGCCTGAACAAGATTAGAGTATTGAACAAGAACTTATTTTGTCATGCAAGATTCAAAAATTCATAGTTCACAAATTTCAACACGTATGGTAATCAAATGAATTATGTACTAAAGTAAGGAAAGCTTAGAAAATGTCTTATAGTGAAAATGATCTTTATTTCTCCCTGCAGATTTTATCTTGCCATTTTTGGGTAACTTTTAAGCAGCTCTGGACATCTCCAGCAGTCACTGACTTCTTTGACTCCTAAGACTACAGTATAATGGAGTATTAAGACACAAGTCAGTAATCTTTAGGGAAAAAAAAAAAAATTAAAGCCAGTGAAAGTTAAAGTGAAATAGAAGAAGAAAAAAATCAATCATCTGCCAAAATTGGGTAAGAGATGGTCAATGAAACTATTTCAGATCTGTTCTCCAGTTAGCTGCTTTCCCATCCTGAAAGTAGCATTACTCATTTTTATCAGTGGAAAACAGCTCTCAGTTTTGTGTCTCTTCTCAAATCATAATATGGACAGTTGTGGTAGGAGGATGGAACAAAGAGCACGTGAAAAGTCAGAGGTATCAGGGATGACAGTGTTCTCTGTTCTAGCTACCTATATATTCCTTTGTTCTGGAAGTTAATGCTAAAGGCTTATAAGCCAAGCTTACTTCAGACAGCAATAACAGCAAAATGTATTTATATTCAGAAACATGATATAGAATAATTTATATCCTAAAAAAAAGGAGGCAGAACACTGAGAAGTACTTTGAGGAAGCTTAGAAACTGAGAAACATTAGCATTCGTATGACATATTTACCAGGAAATCGCCAAATATCCAGGATCACCATTTATCTTTAATTTTTGTGAGAGGCTTTGAAAGTATAATGGCAAAAGCTATTTATTTGCATTTCATCAGGTGCAAACAATAAAATAGGGCTAGAACAAAGGTCTGTGTAGCCTTGTGTCCCACTGTTGTGGTTTAACCCCAGCCAGAAACTAGGACCATGCAGCCCCTCACTGCTCCTTCCCACTCCAGAAGAACAGGGAGAAGAGGCAGAAAAGGAGGGGAAAGGGAAAAAAAACCTCGTGGGTTGAGATAAAGACAGTTTGATAGAACAATAATGGAAAATAACACCACTAATAATAATAATGGTATAAGAATAAGTATATGGTATAAGAATGGTGTGTGTATATATATGGAATAAGAATGGTATAAGACACAAGTCACTCTTACCACCCAGTGAATTGGTTGCCCAGCCTGACTCAAAGAAAGATCATGGATTCGCAGCCCCTGGCCAACCCCCATGTATATACAGAGCATGTTGTCTATGGTATGGAATACTCCATTGGCCATTCCATTGTTCTGTCTATGCTCCTTCTCAGGTTCTATGGGAAGCTGAAAAAAGTCCTTGAATACTATAAACATCACCTAGCAACAACTAAAACAATACACATTATTGACATTCCTTTCATCCCAAATCTGAAACAGAGCAGCCACTACCAAGAAAATTAACTCTACCCCAGCTGAAACCAGGACACCTACCTCTGACTGGCCAGAGTTGATGCCTAAAGAAGGTGTAAAAAAAGAAAGACACCAACGATACTTATTTCAGAAGACCTTCCCACCTTTCAAAAACTGGTAGTACTTCTTTTGCATGTCATAGATAGTGATAATGACTTCTTTTGTGAGTTTGTTCAGGGTTTTTTTGAACCCATGTAAAGTTTTGGCATTCAAAATATATTGTGTAATTTAAGTGGTGTAAAGAAATACTTCACTTGTTTTAAACAAATTGGTTGTTTTATAAGCATGGTGGTTGCTTTAAATCTGTTGTTTCATTTAATGTGCTTAGTGTGATCACCTTATTGTCACTCTTTTTTTACATGTTTCAGAAACATCATGCCCTACCTTAATTGACGTTATTTTTTCCAGGATGAAGAGTCTTAGTCCAAATAAGCTTTCCCTGTGTGAAAGCAACTCCAAACTTTGATAAAGCTTATAATTCTGTACACTTTTAACTTTCACTTTTCAATAATCAAGCGTTATTATCTCATGGGCATATATAGGGGAACTGTTGGATGATTTCTGTTTCACTATCTATTCCTCAACTAACGTTCTTGAAATTCTGCTTGCTTCTGAGCTGATGGTTTCACAGAGCTGTCAAACACACTGCCTTTTCATCTTGGATAGGAATAGATAATTTAGAGCTCACCACTGTTTATAAACTTAAAACTACTTTTCCACAAGAATATTGCTTTGCATTTATCAATTTTGAATTTCATCTGCCATTTTATTGCCCTATCACTCAGTAATGGGACTCTTCACAATAAAACAACATCTTGTGTTTAGAATCTTAAGTACAATCTGCAGAGCCTCATCTGTAGCTTTGCTGGTAACTCCCTCTCCATATATGCTGTACAGCTCAGCTCTCAGACCACGTTACCGTGTGCCTCCGGTAGGAACACCTCTCTGTCAGGATAACTCATCATTTTCTACCACCTTTTCTTCATACAACACGCAGTTGCAAGTAATCATCAAAGTAACACATCTTTATCCTTCGTTCTTTGAAAGTTTAGGGGATTTTTTTTAAAGACCGTGTGAGGACAAACATTGCCACATGTTTTGAAAGTAGAAATAGTTTGTAACAACCATAGCGTGCTTACCGACCCAGGCAGGATCACGGCACAGCCTTCTCATGGGTTTCTAGGAACTTGTAGAACCCTACCATTTTCTTATATATACTTAGCTGTAATATATGACTAAACTTAACTGTGCTTCTAAGCTTGAAATGAATCTGAAATCATAGAATTGTAGAATTGTCTTAGGTTGGAAGGGACCTTTAAGATCATCGAGTCCAACCATCAACCTAACACTGCCAAAACCACCAGTAAACCATGTCCCTAAGCACCACGTCCAGAGTCTGGACTCTAGTTTAGATCATCTCAAGAATATCCTCTTCTTTTCCCCATTAATCTCAGAATATGTAATAACTTCCATTCTATCAGTGAATTATCAATTACAAAACTTTTTTCCACTAGGAAACCCTGAACTAAACAAAACATTACTTCACTCTGAAATTTTTGCAGTACTGAAGTACTAGGTAAGAACATAATGTTATTATTAACAGGGTTGCTACAAGCATGGTAGTGCCTCAAAAAGACAGCAGGTTTTATTAGACAAGCTCATACAGCCAGTATTTCAGCAATACACATTCTTCTCCCAGTCTGAAAAGACAAGAACAACTTTCAAAGGTAATGCAAGCAGAGAACACTGGTTCTGAGATTAAATAGACACGTTAATTGGGAAATACTCAAGAGAAAAGGTGGTTAGGTCTATTGGAACAGAGGAAATACAATAACAAGGAAAGCTGATAAGACAGTTTTCTCTTACAGTAAAGGACGAAAGAAGATTTATTGCTGGTAGTGCACGATGCGATAGTTTGGGAGGGAGAAGGGAAATTATCACATATCATAAACGGGTATCTCTATCGGGTCCGTAATTTTTACTACCCAGGAAAGTTATATTGTGAACTTTTATGAGTAAACCCAGACCCATATGTAAATTTTGTTTGACTGATTTACTACTTTCTGTTTAAAGAATAAGGTATCGAGGTTTTCCACAGCTTGGCACAAAAACCAGAGGAAACTCATCTTGTTCAGTTCAACATTTTGTTTTACAATGGTTCAAACATAAAGCCTCAGTAAATGCTAAGATTTTGCACTCACTGGATCTGAAAGCAAGCCTACCACTTAAAAATACCAGATTTGACATACTTTTAGATAAATTCCTGCAAAATAAATTTTTCAGACAATGAAAACTAAGACTAACATTGTTTGAACAATCAGTAAGGATAATATGCACGTAGCCAAAGTTGTACGTTTTTTCTTTTATTCTTTAAAAAAATGACTCGAGCTTCTTTTCAGAACAGCCCTGAAATAACAAGCTAATCAGATAATTACAACTTTCACTACTGACAGAGAAGTAGTACATCACCAGAGACACAAGATAAACTGCGAGGAAAAAGATTCAAAAATATTTTCAACATTTTTCAAATTCCAGTTGTTTAAAATCACAATAACAACCAAAACAAGGAAACTGACATATATTACCACGATAACTGGAAAAAACAAGTTCCAAAGCCATTGCTAGCCGCTATATCTCTACTATGAAAAACACAGCACTGCATATATGATTTCTTGTTGCGTGTACAGTTGAATGATATGACAGTTACAAAGATTTTGATTATCATTAATGTACATGCTATACTAGGAAATATTAAAAAATAATATATATAATGAATTATGCCTTATTACTGACTGATTGATTTATATATTGAAGGTACTGTAAAAGGTGCTTTCAAAACAGTTTTCTAGCTATAATGTTAATATTATTTGCAGTAGATCTGGCGGGCACTGGCAAGTGCTCCATCACAGAAATGTTCCTGCCTGCTATCATGTTGTAAAAAAATTGATTCGCTTCTAATTGAAGAATAAAGTTGTTTGAGGTGTCTGCCTAGTGATACAGATTTAATGAATAGGCAGCCATTCTAGATGGAATAGAATCTCTGCTTTCAATATAAATTAATACGTTTCTAACAAACGCTACGAAATGAAGCTTGATTGCTTTTTCTTCTACATTGTGATAAATGTGCATTATAGAAGAGAAGTGGGGAGTTAAAAAAATCACTTTAGATGTAAATATAATAGATCGTGCACAGTAAGTTTAAAGAGTTACCATCCTGTCCTCAGTGATTTACAGCTCTACACACTTGCTTTATCAGTCTATCAAGGTTTTCCATTTGCTTTGTTTCTGCTCTGCTTTGTTTAATTCATAAAAGTGGAGCAAAATGGAAATCTGTAATCATGTCCTAAGGCAGAGTCTTCAGTACAAACAAAACCGTCAAAGAAACCAGTAACAAGAGTCCTCCTTGCTTTCATAACAACATAGTTAAAATTTGTATTATGGGTATCACTTGTTCATTCATTTCATCGGAGGCAAAACAGAACAGTCATAAGCCTGTCGTAATTTGTGATATGGATGCGGTACCTCCAGTCTGCATGTGTAGGACAGTGCCACACAGGAGGGTTACTGATGAAGATGGCATCCCCTTTTTACTCTTTATAGTCAGTGAAAAAAGAATAAGGGCCTTTTTCCTAACAGTGGTTTCAAATGCTTGTGAGGTTAAGTTCAGCTCTGAGTAGCTGTGGTGTTGTGCCCGTCCCTCCCCCCCCAGCTGATTATAAAAACACCCTAGGGTGTTCGGGCTATTGTAACTAAAGTTAAGCACTGTAAATGTCGTAATCACTGAGAACACCACTCACTATAAAGCCTCCGCATCTACCTGAGATTTTGTATGTGTAAATGTGTGCATAGTTAGTCCCATGAAAAGACAACCTAATAGAAGCCTCGCTCATGATAACATTTTCTGTTTTCCAGAAGTATGTTTGTACCGCGTATAAAGCCACAGGCTTCATCAACATGGGGATGCTTTCAATCTAAACCCTGGCAATGAAGGCTGAGGCTGTTAGCTTCTAAAGGGCAGGAAATGAAGGTGGCAGACTGCCTAAACTACAGGTTGAGACACTCTTCTGCTTATTTAATCCCAAAATTATGAAACACAAAAGATGGAAGCACGCAAAGGAAGCAAAGACTACCAAGTAAACAGACAACATTTGCCCAGTTTCACAAACAAAAACTTTGGGAAGTCTAGGAGTTGAATTAGAGGAACCTTGTTCTAATTCCTCAAAATCAACACCACAACCCTTTTCTTAACTGTTTGCTTTTTAATTTTAAAATGGGTGTGAACAATTAGCAATGCTGTGATCTAAATATTAGTTAAAACTTAATTGCATTAGCTGAGCTGATTCCCACTTGCAAACTACCTATCCCGTACTGCTGTCACAAAAAAATGTAGCGGTATCTGGCTTTCTTTTCGGTGATACCGAGCTACCTGCAACAGTAGAAGCAGATGTTCAGTCGCTATTTGCCTGCCTTCCTTCCTCCCACATGTACCAGCTCCATAGCACGGCAGCTGTGCTTTTTTTGGTGGATGTTTGATTTACAAAGGTACATGTGGAAGGAGAATCAGAATCACATCATCTCTTGGCATTTGTCGATATAAATAACCAGGTATTACAAACAACAAGAGAACGAAGTTATAAACCATTATTTTACTTGTATTGCAACACAATAATTCTAATATTAGTACAGTAGCAGCAGCTACCAGGCACATATGAATAATAACAAACTTTGCAGTATTTATCCGAAAACAATTTCTCATTGTAAAATTTATTGTTGTCTGTGTAATACCAACCATGCTGTAAGCCCTACTCAGTGCATTTGGATTCTCAGTAAATAATCATGGCAACAGCATTATAAATCATTTACAGTATATAGTCTCACTTGATGAGCCCCCAAAACAAACACTCACAGTCTGTGAGAACTGTAAATCATCACTTCAGAGGAAAGGCACATGTGGCAGCCAGGCCAACACCAGTCAGCCCCATTAATTATGAATTTATTTATTTATTTATTAGCATGTGTTCTTGAGAATTTAGCCAGCTCACACAGATTGTCTCCAGGGAAACAGTTACAAAATAAATAGAGGACCAGCTTCATCCCTCGTCGAACTATATTAAAATAACTAGGATAAGGCCAGCTTTTTAGACCTTATCCTAATCAGCAGTGCCTGCCTAGCCATGAAATAGGCAGCTTGCCCTTTGCCACTGTCCGTCTACACTTTCGAAAATAGCATTGAATACAGCATTAGGCAGTTGGCAACAATGGCATGTCATGTCTTGTCATCTTAGAATAATCATTGGCTGGCGATCGAAACATCACCTCCCAAAAGAAAAAGGGGAAAGAGGTGGGTGGCCGTAAAAAAAAAGATTAGCACAGGGTAAAGGCTTATCCACACAGCGCTCAAGTTCCACACAGACGCTGCTAATAACTCAGAGGAAAGAAAAAGATGAAGCTTCGTCTGGAAATCCAGCTAACTCTAAAGAGTGTTTCTAGTGGCAACAATTAATCAAGGTAACTCAAAGGCACAGATCAACAATACAGACTTTCTCTCCTCTGATTTTCACTATTAAAATAAATATTGATACACAAGTTACTCTGTTATTGTGTATATACACTGATAATAGAGGTATACAGCTATACTAAACACACACACTCAAACCTTTGATTGGAAGAAAATAGCTTATTGTACAGTCCAACAAAATACTTATTCCTACAGCCGCTCAACCAGTTACTCCTGCCCTGACTTAGGACACAAAACTCCCAACAAGTGCCATGGGGGTACTTGGCAGATCAAAATGTCTATGGCAACGTGCCAAACCTAAAACTGAACGCCTTCCCTCAGAAAACGTTGTTCCCCTATGAGCAACACGGTATCTACAAAAATGATTGCATCAGGACTTGAAACACCTGTAACACCCCACCCCAAACAAACACACACACAGATTTGCATTTCTGCGAACAAACACTGTACAATTTTTTCAGCTGATTCTTACATTAAAATCACAGCTTTGGAATCATTTCCGTCACTTCTGGTAAGAACCATCTCTAGACTTTTAAACATGTAAACCTATCAGCCAACAAAGAGTCTGCCACACTTTCTACAGAGTTTGGGCCAACATTTAATCCCTGTCACTGGGAGGAAATCTCAGCTTTATTTACAGGTTGAATTTATCCAAACTGGAATTTGTAGTTTGCAGCTATTAGAACTTAAACATCTTTCTCTTATATGCATCTTTTGCTAAATTCTTTGTTCAACACATGCTTTAAAACTGCATCTGTACATATTTCATGTTAGCCCTTGTTTTTCAGGTGTTTTTATTTAAACTTGTTCTATTTTGTTTTATTTATTTTGAAAAGAGAAAGAGAAAAATTAATCATCTGCTGAGAAAATTACGCCTACAGCAACAAAAGGTAAATCTACAGCAATGTCACTCAACTAAGGGTGTTATTCCAGAATTACAGATGCAGTATGTGGGTCCACATCATTAAATCCGTTTGGTCCAAATGGTGGTTGAGTTACTACTGAAAGTCAAATTACCAGTCAAAATTCTGGGCATTTCTGTGTACCTGTGAAAGCTTGTCAGACTGAAGATAAGCAGTGCTGACACCTCTGTCCTCTGTTTATACACACAGTCAATGACTACACCATCCAGTCTGGTACAACACCTTTAAACTTTGTTTTTCTCCCTTCATTTGGGCATTCTCTGCTTGAGGCCCTCTGGGTGAGCACAGGGGCTCCTGCTGCATCTGCGCTTATGGTTGATACTTAAGATAAGCCACGAGACATTTACTGAATGATTAGTGTAGCTTTTAAGGTGGTTTACTTCCCTTTTGTGTATTAATTGACACCTGGCAATCTGGAGAGACATAGTGCAAAAAGCATCTTTGCTGATTTCTGACAAAGCTTGCAGGATTAATGTAACTGAGGTAGCTAGAGCAGAATAAGGCAGTTTGCAGAGGCTGGAGTAGAAATGACAGACATACTAGCACATGTACTTCTGCGTTTCCAAGTTCAGAGTATATATTACCTTTAATTGTCTTGCATTTTTATGCCTTTTTAAATTTATATTTAGGTGGTCTGTCTCATTCGGAGCCCGACACCTTTCTTCTGGCAGTTCTGACGTCACAATTACATGCTTCGATTTCACTATACGCAGCCCACCAGTATTTACAAGGGAACTTTAGGTCAGAATCTCTATGTTGGATAATAAATGCTTTAGAAATATTTATTCTGAGGTGGGGCTTGAGGTCCCCTTGAGGGACATCTTTTAATTTTGTATCAGTATAGTGTACACCACAATAAAGGTGGGACTTCCATGGTCAGAGTTTCAAAAA
Organism: Charadrius vociferus; assembly: GCF_000708025.1. Classification (NCBI taxonomy): domain Eukaryota; kingdom Metazoa; phylum Chordata; class Aves; order Charadriiformes; family Charadriidae; genus Charadrius; species Charadrius vociferus. Next base: position 16,291 of record NW_009649940.1, read on the forward strand.
ACAACTACTTTTAATGGGAGTTTACTTGCTATAGTATCTTTCCTCCTCTTTTAAATACAGGTGTGTGATCTTTTCAAAGGTCACAGTCAACATCTTTTTTACTTTCAATTTTTAATTCAGCAGTCTGTTGAACTACATCTGTTGATTCTGTGAACTTGAGAACAAATATAATTACCAAAAAGTTGCAGAATAGAAGAAAAGAGGCAGGAACCACAGGCACACTCCCAAGGAAGGTGAATGTTACCAAACTGTCTAACAAAAATAAATGTAGTAATTTATAGGACTGTTGACACCCTCTATGATTCTTTACTAGAAGATAACTTCCCATTCCTCACCTGCAGAGCTGCCTCCCGCCATCAAGCCACAGGGCACCAATCCAGGCTGGAGCTGAGGTCACAAAAGATGACAGCCATAAACATCATTTATATGAAGCCATGGTTACACAGAAATGATGTTTATGACTGTCTTCCATCAGCGTGCTTTGTATGCCCTCTCCCCCAGTCTCCAACCTGATGTGTTCGCAGCACCAATTGTATTAAATCATGGTTCACTCTCGTATTTTGGTCTGCCCCTGGCTGTAAAACCACAACGGTAAGGAAAAGCCCTGATCCAATTTCTGAGTAGCAACCTTCTACAGATGTAGGCACCTCCCAGGCAGCTCCTTCTTCTGTTATGACATGGCCCATCGTTTCTGTCACCTGACCCTGGATATGTTACAAGAGTTTGGCGGATTGAGCCTGTGCTGTTACCTGTCATGTAACCTGGTGTAACAGCATCTCAGACGTCAATATTCAGCTTAGTCAAGATGTCTGCATCACCTGCGACATAGGTGATCTCATCATCATCCCTTCTCTCTTAATGCGTCAAAGAACACTTTCATCCACTTGCATGATCATTGTTTGAATCAAATAGGAATGAAAAAAATCTGTATTTACTGTTGCATTAATTGACCAAAGAAACACGTGAATGAAATTGCTTAAGAAACAATAGACCCTGTCCAAACACTGATTTAATGTTGTGATCCCTGAACTGGTTTCAGAGTGGAAGAGAAGGCCATTGACCTACGACGATTCATTTGTGTACTAAGTCCCACGAATTTCAGTTATAATTCTTCAAGATATGTATGGTCCACGCAGCTGGGAATATAGAATACTCTGCAAAAGATGTCCAGTCAGAAGTGTGAAAAAAAAAAAAAAAAAAAAGATTCAGCCTCAAATTCTCACAGCAGAAATCTGCCTCGGAAGTAACTGCCCCCGGCGTCAGCTGTCCTGAGCGCAGATAATTGCAGTTGACCTCAACCTCCTCACAAACCACTTTGCGAGGCTGACATTTGCACCTCCTGAGAATTGACACACACCAGTGAACCGGTGCTGGATATTCATTCAGCTGTGTCAGTCCTGACTGTATATACGTACCTACAACATTCTCAGAGTGCTCCGCTTAGAAAACCTTATCAGTTGCTTCGTGACTTTTTTGAAGAAAGAAATCCCTGTGCTTTTCATGACTTTTTTGAAGAAAGAAATCCCTGTGCTTTTCTGCCTTAATGTCCTGGTGACACAAGTCACTGGCACACTTTCAGAGGTCTGCGCTGAGAAATCAAATACACCCTACTTCGCATCCTCTTTCTTACAATTTAGGCTTACAAATTATTAATGTTATGGTTCTTGAAAAGTCATTCTGGGGTGTGCATCTATTAAGATGGTATTAAAATGTACTGAAACACACTAACACAGCATGAAGAAACTCTCACAGCTCTGTCTGAATGTAGATAAGACTGTACTGAAATAAAATTACACCATGTCCCACTTTAGTAAGATAAAAAAAGTATCTTTTTTGAGACATGTTATCTTTGGATAGGAAATAACTGTTGGCCAGCTAAAGCACAGCAGTATCAAGCACCAAAAATCAGCACTCCACATTAGTTTAGATGATTTAACTCATCATGGTCTGCCCCATTCACCCTGAATTTGGAAATAGGTGTGGGTCCCTGTAGATCTTCACACATTTTAACAGATACTCGTGCATTAATAACCTTACACCAGATTCGCACAATTCCCCTTTCCCTACAAGCCTCTAGATTGCAGGATTACAGCACTAACACCAAGCATAAATTAAGTTCAGACTTCCTCTCCCTCCCTTCTGGAAACAATGACAGCAGTGATTAGAAAAGAAACAGCTTTCTTGAAACAAGCATCAGTATCAAAAGAAAAACAGCTAAAATACTAAAGCAAAACCAGTCTGCTAATTTATATACATGCTTTTTCTGTAGCTTTTCTTGAAGCCTTGCTTTCTTTTAGATTTGAAAAGTCCCAAATCCTTACAGAGACTGTCAACCCTCCTCCCCATCAGAATCCTCTAATAATTGACCTTTCCTCTTCTTTTGGGAATATATAAAAATATATACATACACATGTATGTATGTATATATTCCCAGGTGCAAACTGTCTTCAGCAGTGAGTTCAGCACGCACAGCAAGACTGAACCCAGAAGCAGGTGAAACAGGTTAAACTTCTGAGCTCTTTGCTGCTTGATTCATGTCTGCGATGTAGCGTAACATGTAATTGCTGTGACTGCACCACATCCCAAATTGACAATTTCCAATTGTTTCTACTTTCCCACTTCCAATCATAATTCCAGGCTTGCAGCTCCAGGAAGGGTAGTGATCCAGAGTCTGGGAATTGGTTCCCTAACTGTTTGCTCGGATATTGCTTGTCTAAAAGTAATTGTTCTGTATTCATTCTTCCTGAACACCTTAATCAACAGAGATGTATGATAATCTTATAGCTCACTAAATTCTCTTTGCTGAGAAATTCCGCAGTCCTCATAAAATTGTCACAGATAACTATTTTTACTGTATTACAACCTGCCATACTATTTATAGAAAGTATCAGCTCTATTTTCACTCCAACATATTTACTGATATTAAATAAATATCAAATAAGTCTAAAAGGGAATTGACAAGTTTTTAAAACATATTAATACATGTACATGAGAGGTTATGTTACAGACATATGAATGATGCAAGCTCCTGATAACACCTTTTGGGTTATTAATTATTTCTTTACTAAAATACTGACCGATTATTGGCTAACCTTTGTAATTGTATATCCTTAATATAAGGTATGACCAAAATACGACTGTGTGCAACATGTTCCTATATGCTGCTATTATGCCATGACTGAGTAGTTCCTCTGCACCGTGCTGTTTCGCTGTTCCATTTTAGCACACGACTATTGGCCATTGTAATGATCGTGGACCTGGATGCTGAGCTCTCTCTAACAGTAGCCACCCCCGACTCCTGTCACAGAAAATGAAACATGAGGTTGTCAGGCATTTCACAGAGCAGGTCCAGCGTTTGAAAGATAAAAATGTGTTTGCTGCCTTGTGTGCGATACCACTGGAATCTTATGAAAAGAGGTAAGAGTACAGACGACTGTATGGATTCACAGTGACATCATATAACAAACACAATTTTGACGACTTTTTAAGAAAACAGCTCTTTGTTTTCTATCTTGCACCCCTACTAAACCAGCAAGAAAAACAGATTTCTGCTGACAAACACCTCAAAGGAGCACCAAGCTAAACCAATGTCAACAGTACAACAATGAACACTGAATCCTACAATATCTCAAGTTGGAAGGGACCCATAAGGATCATTGAGTCCAACTCTCTGCTCCTCACAGGACTACCTAAAACTAAACCGTATAACTAAGAGCGTTGCCCAGACATTCTTTGAACTCTGACAGGCAATGAACAATGAAAAACCAAAGAAGCAGCAAACCCATTCCTTTGCCCCAAAGTATGCAAACTTTGTTTCACTGCTTTCCT
>NW_009649940.1:20230-85971 GCF_000708025.1 Charadrius vociferus
GCCTCCTGGAACCCCTTCAAATGAGCTATCAACTTTGGCCCTCCCTTCTTTCAAAAGGACTCAAAATCTGAAGGTTACTAAGCAACATCAATTTCTGCCAGCCCAATCTCTGCTTCTTGCTCACAAGGTGTTCCCAGTTTTCTTTTCTCTGCCTCTGAAATAACATCCTTTTTCCAGCAGCTTCTACTTGCAAGCCAGAGAATAAAAGCACAGCAAAACAAACGCAAAGACACAAGTTTAAACCCTTCAAATGTCAGTGTTTCTCAAAAAAAAAAAAAAAAGCAGGAATTTTGGGAATTCCTTCCCCAAAAGTATGCGAAATTCATCCTATAATTTACACTCTATTCCTTTTCTAGACAACTTTAGGAATGAAGTTCCAATTGCCTTTGCATGTTGAGTCAGCTCTTTTTGCTACTACCCAAGAGGCTCTCAAACAACCTTTAGAGCGTTGTCTGAGATGATCATCAATAATATCTAAGACCCAGCCAACAGAAAAAGAAGAGATGTAGGCAAACTCAAAAACCATATCGTCTGACAAGCTGAAACAATCCAGCTGGTATAACTTCAACACCACTGTGCTACTAGAAAATCGTAATACTGTAGAGATGACAAAAGCCCCAGGTTTAGTCATGGGTTTGGATTTCAAGTGTATCTGTGTTTGATTATGCAATACTTGTCAGTCTGATATGAAGTTATCAGTATTTGGATTGACCAGGTTCAGGGTGACAGCTCAACAATTCTGTAGGTGGGGCTATTTTTTCCTCGAAGTCACATTCTGGGTCTAAATCTCATTAAGTTAAGTCAGTCCCTTGTCAGGACACTCAGAACCTAAAACTGGCACCTTTGGCAAGAAGAGCAGAACAAACCATCGGGTAGGAAAACAGGCAGGAGCCTCCAGAAGACACTGACCAGCAGCAGCTGCTAGATACGGAGCTTGCTGCCCGTGAAGCACAACTCTGCAAAGCACTTTTCCCAGATGGATTTAAGTGATTCAAAACAAGAACTTATAATAAAAAAAAAAAAAAAAAAGCAAAAAAGAGGAGAGGAGAGTGACTTGCGCTTTTGGCACCTGTTTGCTTCCTGTGGTCTCCAAATGGAACCCCGTATTGTTTTTGCCAATCCATCTCCGAGCTGACAGAGGTGCAAGTTGTGAGCCACAGCTTGCATGCTGTGCTAGAGAATGGCAGAGCTCAATAAAAACAATTATTTCAAAGCCTATATCTCATCTATTATTAAACCCGTGAAAAGAGTTTTAATTTCCTGTGCAATTATATGGTGCAATGTCATATTTTAGGGAGGGGGAGGGAAGAAAAAGAGGGCTTGCTTTTGATCAAAAACCTGGTTTTCATATTTTATGGTTTGGATAGCTATGTACCTTGGGACCTAATTTGAAGCTCATATACTTCTCCTCAGTCAGAATTTGAGTAAGTCCACTTAGCTATTTAATTATTCCATTTTTTCCTCATAAAGAAAGATAAATTATTAACATCTTGCAGTTTGGAACACCACAAGCAAATGTTGCCTTTTTATCCATGTGTAGATATCTTGCTAATGCGTAGTAGCAAGGGATGATTAATGCATTTTGCAATGAATTCGTACAATTACTTTGACTAATGCTTCCATGTCATGTGTGACACAAATCAGATTCTCTATTACTATTATTTGTTTTCTACTTAGCAGTGATTATTAAACAATCCATAACAATGACCACTTTCCTTTAAAAATATAGTATCAATTTATATTCTTACTGGGGATAAGCTCACAGCAAATGGATCTTTGGAAAAGGAAAAACAAACCAAAAAGACTCCCTGTTTAAATAGTTGCAGGGCTTCTTTGCACAGTGACAGAAGCAGAAAGCCCCAGTGGGGCTGGAGGCTCATCTGCGAGACTGCGGAAAAGAAGAAGCTTCTGACATTTAGATCTCTTGTAACCAGTCTCAGCTACGTGTTGTATCATGATGGAATTAAAATTCTTTTATTCTGCTCTTCTGTTTCAGAAAACATTTGGAATAAACATTTCAGAGAAAATTAGGATTTGCACCGTTTACACAGGGACTGCATCTTTACGTGCCTTGGCATTCAGCATCCAAATGTACTGTCACTTTGATTATATACAAGATAATGAAATAGTGAATAAATATTCATAGGAATTCAGGAAGGGATTATGATACGAGGAAATGAAACCACTATGTACAAGGCAAAGTGAGAAATGATTAGCTATCTCAGATCAGGGAAGGTATAGCTGCAGGTCAAGTAAAGGAAGGGGAAGCTCGCACTGTGCCTGTATGAGGTAGAAGACGAAGCACTGCAGAGCATTTATGAGGCCTTTAAGGAAATGAAACAGATCTAGTTTTAGAAAGGGCTTACTAGAAGGATAGAAAAGAACCCAAGGGCAGTTGTGTTATTTACAGACAGGGACACACATAAACACGTATGAATACATACCTCCATATATACGTGTGTGTGTATATATATGTGTGGGAGAGACAGATGGAAAGAACAGATCTGAAAATCAGGCTCTTGTTTCCTTCTTAAATTTAGAGAGACAGAGAAAAAGAGAGATTGATTTCCAAATGCATTTTCTAAAGCAGGACTCAGTCTGGAGAAAATCTGAGGTTCTGTGTAGCAAAGCTCAATGCGCAACCTAGCAAACTGCCAAATTGGCTCATGTGAACCAAAGTAGATGTACATGGAAAACACCACTGCATTTCATGAATGGTAACAAAGAGAGCATTTCCATGGATAGCATCAACATTTCCTTCCTGTCTGTTATTCATTCATACAGGGAACAGAAATGAACACCAAAAGAAGAAAGAATAAACGGAATGATTTTTTAATAAATAATTTGTGAAATACTTCAAAATACAGTAAAGTAGCAGAACTCAATATTCATGGAGTAAGAGTTTTCCTCAGTTGTCACATCTATGAGTAATCTAATGTATTATTCATCTCCTCTTACTAGAGGAAAAACATCCGGCAGATTACATGGTCAAACTGTCCTCTTAGAAACACCTGTGCAATCTGTGCCGGCTTTGAAGTTCACCTACATTATACATCACCGCCTTTGACAGTCAGTAGAAGTATAACTGGTATCAGAGTTTCTCCACGAAGGTGGAATTTACTGCGATATTCTGTCTCAAATTTGCCGGTACAGCTCTGCTGTTTTCCACTGTTCCAGGCAGTTAACGGGTCTCGGGGTTTTTGTAACTGCAGTTTATCCTGAAAGTTCCATAGAACTCTTCACCTGCCCCCCACCCCACAAGTACACAAGAAGGAATAGGACCTAGTCCAATTTTTACTGTGTTCCCTAGACTAGAAGAAAAGAAAAAAAAAAAGGAGAAAAACTGATTTCATCTACTAAGACAACATGATTCTCATTGACACACATTCTCTGACCAAGCAGGGCTCTGACAAGGTATAGAAGTCAGTACAATACTAGAGAACATTGTGCAAGAGTCAAAAAGAATGAAGAAGAAACAATAAGGGAAGGGAAGGATTGAAGTCTTTCCCTTCAAATAATAAAAATATGTTGCTTTTTGTATTGTCATATTCTGCAAGTTTTTGTCATCGTTCTATGTTTACACTTCTACAACTCAGTCATGAAAACCTGTTTAACATTATTCTTCATTAAATTAATATGAGCGAACGTAGTTAAACTTCTGCTATTTGGTGCTTTGGCTATATTCTTTTCTGCAGTGCCCACAACAAACAGGATGTTATGCAGTTATGAATTACTTTATTGATTGAATTAAATAGTACATGAATTCCATGTACAATGCACATGGTTTATCCTCACTGTCATAAATTATTTCCTATTCTACTGAAAGGAGCTATTTAAAATGAGTAGGAACCTTACTTAATCACGGGGCTTTTTCTGGAAAATCACTATTACAGAGTAGGTGCTAGCAAAGCTCACTCTTCCTAAAACAAACACTTAACAAATTATGATGGTGCAGGTCTCCATTCATCAGGAACAAACACATATATTTGTACTTCCTTCCTTTAAAGAAAACCAACACTACCATGTGGCAACATTAATGGTGCAAGGAGCCATTTGTTTTTTATTGTAACTAACTGACGTTATGTTATACTGTCTTAAAGTTCAGTGGTGATATCACTGTGAGTCACCAGCAGATATGGCTGTCAGTAAAGCATACAATTTTTCAAGCGTTTAAGTCTTTTAGAATAAAAGTATCATTTTCTGAAATGACTTACGCTTTTAGGCCAGCATTGTAAAGGGATCTCAGGAGCCTAAAGGTAGGAATGACACTAGGCAATTTTAAATGTTTAAATAAATTTACAAATCTGGCCCAAAGGAATTCAAATTTCATTTAAATGAAATTAAGCCAATAATTTCACTCCGTTGCTTGAAGACAGATGTATAAATCACAAAAAAATCCTACTGATACACCACAAGGACTGAAACTGAACTGACTTTTTATTGGAAATGACCTCCACGATTGTCTACAATAAAAAAATATCTTTCAAAACTTTTTATAAACTTTATAGCTAAAAAATCTAACCTGATACTGAAGTTAATCAGAGAAGTATTGGAGATGTTTCCATTCCACTGCTCCTGTTATGTTCACATCTGTTAGCATTCAGAGAATATTTTCATAAATGCAGCAAGCTTTTCTCCAACTATATGTATATATTTTAACCCCTCCCCCCATAAATCTATAAATTGCATTATTAAGACAGGGGAAACAAATTTAGCTCAGCCTTCTGTCTGAATGTGTCTTGAATCAGGGTATGGATTCAACCCACCATAGAAAGCAATAAATCATGAAGTTCAGATAAACCTTCAGATACTATGATTCCTCAAACTTCAAAATATTCAGGAATTTTATGTGATCCTTTTGTAGTCATCACATACTGTGAATTTATTCATATTCTACAAATAGCACTTGATGTTGACTGATGTTTCCTTGCCATTGTGTCAAGCCACGTCTCTACACGCTGCTGCTTCTTCAGATGGCTGACGCTAGCCTTGGCCCATTTGGTAAAAGGGGGAAAATTAATGTATTCAGGAGTTTAGCTTCGTGATTGGGCTTCTCATCATAAACAGCAGAATTTGTGACTCCCAAATGACAGTCTGAAAGATGTGACATGAAATGCCATGAAGAAAAGCATTGGGTAACCGTGTCTATTCAATGACTGAGGGTCAGTGCATGACGGTGGGTTTGGCAGATGGTTGGGTTTACCTGCAGGCAAAGGAGCTTGGGAAACAGAAAACATCTTATTTTTTTAAAGTTATTTTTATTTTCTTCTAGAGTGACTTGGGCACTTCATTCTGTGATGGTTGTTGATGGCAGAATAGCCCTGATAGCAGATGATCCGAGCGTCCCTTTGTGAAGCTGGAAAAGCTCTCCTTTATCGAAATCAAAAACCACAGTTCTGAAGAGTCAAAAAATATGTGTGATCTCATGGCTCAACAGCAACCACCACTAAAACCAAGAAGCTATTCCCAAATAAACAGATACCAGCAGATAACTGGCAACTAATAGCCATTAATAGATAACAGATTTGTTCCGCATTTGGAGAAAGAAATGAGTTTTAAGTGATGATGAAGTACTTTTCATTCTATAGAACGAATCAGTTAAACAGTTAAGTCATTTTAAGTCAGTAAGTATAGAAAACTTGCATCTGAGAGCTCTCTGAGAACCACTTTCAACCACTAATGTTCTTTTTCATTAAGCCTTGTAATGCTGGGGAAGAACTAGGCAACTGATAGAAAACGAATGCGCTAATAATGTGCATATAAAAAGATAAACAGGATGAGGTATGTAATTACAGGGTTATTAGTTTAAAAAAAAAAAAAAGCATGCTACAGAACCCAAATAATAAAGAACTGAAGAATTAGAAGTGGTAATATAATTAATTCCTGTCTATGTGAGCAGATTTAAATAAATCCTGCCAAACCAGTCTGTTTTCTACACATGAAAAGGAGAAATCTAGTAGCCACATTTATGTAACTGACAATGTGTCCGTGAAGTTTTAATGGAGTTTCTAGAAAAGCACAAAATCAATATAGTGTCTGATATTTGCATTCAAAAATAACTGCCTTGCTATCCAATTTTTTTTTTTGGTGATGATTTTTTGCTAAGTAGAAGTGCTTTTAGTGATCCACAAGAAGGGATTACAGCTCCCCCTCTTTCAGAATTTTAGCACTGAAGTAAAAGAATGCACAAAATCACATCAGAGAAATAATACGTGAAGCGCATAATAAAGACTGATGACTGATCCAAAAAATACAATAGTTTGGTAAAGCAGACATATGCAAATTACATTTACCTAATGAATGTTCTAATAAAAGTGAAGAAGCCAAAAAAAAAACAAAAAACAAAACCAAACCTACAAAGTCATTGGCTCTCCCCTAAGAATTGGTAGGGTATAAAGCTTTCAGCAGAATATTGTGATCCAAGGCCAATGGTTCTGTTGGATATACAAGTGGGAGAGATTGAGGTTGGAGCAGAAAAATGAAAGCACCTCTCTGACACTGCTAAAGCATGAACTGCTTTTCTTTATACATATTTTCTTCTGCTTTGTTGAAGCTGGATGACAAATTACCCTGATTAAAAAACAAAGTAGCAGAATTTTTTAATATATAGGAAAGAAAATAAATATGTGATGATAACATCCTAACATCAAACTATATAACACTTATGGAATGCATATGCATGGCAATATTCTATCATTCAAGAACTATATACATATATGACAATATATTAACACATCTTGCTTATGCTCCAACTTACTAGCTTCTGGTAAAACAGGAACAAAGTAAACAAGAATAAGACTATTTAGTACTTACGCTTCTGTAATCAGTTTGAAAAGTTTGCAAGTGTAAGTAAGGCTACATTTTATTTCTGAGTAAACAGACATAGAGTTAAGGTTGAAGGCCAATACAGTTTTTTGGTACTTTGACAAAGCTGAGTACCAAAAACTGTACCAAGGAATCTAAATTTAGAGCTATTTGTTTTAAAGAAACTGAGATACAGAGATATCTCTATTTGTTTCCGAGATACTTGATATCCACCATTTCAATGAAAAATGTAACAACTACCTGCAGCGGATCTGGCAAAAGTGTTCTGTATTTCAAGACAGAGATGGATTTAGGTTGTCCATTTTTGTAACAAAAAAGTGAGATCTTTGCCAAGTCTTCTCCAGTATTCCCTTTCAATCATTCGTGTAGCTCCTCGAGCACACTGATGAAATAACTGATTTACTACAGTTCCAACTTTACAGTTACAGCCTGTCATTACATCACTTTCTCAGTTAACTCTAAAACTATTCATGCTTATTCAGGTAATATTTGTTCACTTTTAATAAGGTTTATCCAAGCCTTCATGTCAATCTAAGTTGTTGAAAGCTCAGTTTCTCAGCCCCACTATTTCAAAGGCAGCTTTCTCCTTTTTGTTTACCTAAAGCTAGAAAGATATCACCCTAGCATCCACCCTGAGAGCATGAGATGAATTCGAGGGCTTGTTCTTAGGTCAAATTATTAACACATACGGGGATTCAGTGTGGCATTTTTCACTCCAGAGCAGGAATCAAGTAGCCAAACAAAAAGTCAGAACTAGACATAATGGCATCTCAGGGATCTACGTGGTTAGAGTCAGGTTAGTATGCATTAAGTACTACTGGCATAAAATATCTTAGTTTACATTTTGGTGGACATCATTACACATATCCTGATATGTCTATTTTTTTCTAACGTGACTTTTAAATAAAACTGTTCAACATTTTTTTTCTGAGTAGATAAATCTGAAAATGCATATTGGCAGCACGGAACTGATTGATAGGAAAATATATTTTAAATAAATTTTCCTAATTAATACTGGCATTCTGAATTTACCATTACAGCATGTGCCATTCTAATTTACTACGTTTGCAGCCTCCTAGCCTGGATTTCTGTACCGCTGCTCCTGAAAATTCTGCTGCCTTTTAGTAAGAAGGCCAGTAGCAGCAGCTGGCTCAGTATTATAAATTTTAATTAAAATTGACATTTTCTGATACGTCACAAAGTTTTTCCACGGGAAGAAGCAAAAATAAGCATGAAAAAATGATTTCAGTGTTCTTACATCACACTGTGTAAATATATATACTATCGGCTTTTTCGTTCTATAGGTGTCATTCTTTTCAGATGTTAGCTGACAGAATCTAGTTAATTTTTTTAATTTTATTTCAGTTTTTACAGTTCATTGTATCTGGCTGCCACACGATGTATAAGACCGATAAAAATTAAAGGTGGAACTCCACACTGAGACTTTATTTTAGGGTTACAAATAACTGATTTCTCTCACATTTTATATATGCATGTGGATTCTGTACAGATTAGATCAATACCTGGGGCACATAAATCTTGTGCCATGCAATAGGCATTGCACTGCTGTCAGCTCTGCACATTACAATACCCCTCAGTATGTCTTTTCCAAATATTAGCTTAAGGGCTGAGTAGGTAACTCAGTGGGTCTTTGACAAACAAACAAACAAAAAAAGGCGTACCTCAGTATTAACTGTTCTATAATCTGACTAATGGCTGTCTCTATACTTGCGGATTATAAACTGCCCAGGGTCATCACCAAGAAGGACTCCAGTCCCTGAAACCCTTAAACCTTGAAAAGCTGGCATCCTGCAGTACCTTTCAGAGCAGCTTCCCCAACCCCGACATTTGGGTTGCTGCTGAAAGGAATGGGAATCATAGAATCATTTAGGTTGGAAAAGACCTTTAAGATCATCGAGTCCACCCATAAACCTAACGCTGGCAAGTCCACCACTAAGTCATGTCCCTGAGCACTACATCTCTATGTCTTTTAAATACCTACAGGGATGGCAACTCCGCCACTTCCCTGGGCAGCCTGTTCCGATGCCTGACAACCCTTTTGATGAAGAAATTTTTCCTAATATCCATCCTAAACCTCCCCTGGCACCACTTGAGGCCATTTCCCCTTGTCCTATCTGTCTTTCCTCAAACAGTGTGGTTTCTGTAGCCAGAACAAAGCTGCTTGCTGGAGATGCAAGGAACCGTCAGGACAGAGCTCCAGAGGGCAGCATATATGCCATCTCAAATTCTGAATCGTGCTTTGGACAGTGAAGACAACCTCGGAGACCAGACAATGACCACGGACCCCGAGGACAAGCATCCCTGCAACGTATGAGGATGGCATGCACGAAAAAACAATAAAAGCACATGAAAATAAAAATATCCTCTGCTTCTGCTTTTTTTTCTAATTCAAAACATCTGCCTGCTGAAGGACAGAGTCTGGCCACTCCAGGCCGACCACCAAAGAACACAGACACTCCTCATAGTCACTGTAAGGGCTGGCTTCACCGTGGCTAAGCTGTCTCACAAGCACACTTGGTTTGCTCCAGATAGGTCTGCCAGATTGGGTCTTTCTCTGTAACGACGCTGCCTCCAGCTGCTGGGCCAAACAACACACATCTGCCCATGCCAGACTGGCTCGGTTGTATTATTTCCTGTGAGTGATTTGTGCCTCCACGCAGGCAGCACTTATTTCTGCTCATCCTCCTCCTATTTCCCTAAAACTTTTAACTAAGCCCCTTCAGCAGATTTGCAGTTCTCTGTAGCCTCTTCCCTACCCCATATGAAATGTCTGACTTTCCCACTGCATTTGGCTCTTACCATCTGAGCAGCACAAGACGGCTCTCAAAGAAGCGTTGTCAGCTGTTTTGCCCCAGAATAGATGTTCGACTATTAGTTGCTTGGGGTTGAGGTGAATCACTTCTACACGAGATGTCAACGGTATGCTGCTATTACCAACCTCCTTACCCTTGCAGCCTGACCCATGGGGATTGCCACGCTTCTCATCAGTGCAACCGCTCCTAATCGTGATGGGGTGAAGGCAAGAAAAGGGGATGCCTACTTCCCCCATAGGGAATGTCCTTGGTTGCTTTTTTTGTTTGTTTTGTTTTCTGCATATCGGTTTAGACTATCAAATTAATTTCATAGAGGACATTTAATGGTTATCTTATGTTATCTCAATTTTAAATCACTTACCACTGCAAGCTTTTGCAAAGGCTCATCATTTCAGTTAGAAGCATATTTGTACAGTCTGACCGGAAATGTTGGATTTTTCATGTCCTTTTCTTTTTTTTATATTCACTTTTTAACCGTAGTTACTCGTGCCAATATATTATACACGCTTCACACTGTATACAGTTAAACATTACCTGAGTCAATCCTTCATGTATTTTTTAAATATCACTTTCATACAAACCATACATGCATGAAAATATATTTGAAAGGCATCTATGATCTCTGCAACAAAATTGTTTAGGCAAATACAGGAGCAAAAAGCCATTGCCTTCTGGGTAAAACAATGAGCCATACCAGCTATTTCATCTTCAGTCTATGCATATTCGCTCTTCTGCTCAGTACTTTAATTTAGATATTTGTATATAAGCAAAAGGTAAATCTACCTCTGAGACAAAGATGAAGGCTTCCAAAATGCGCAGTCTGGATTGTTTCACCCAATGAATAAAAACGCTAAATTCTTATTAGATGTGAATGCAGTGCAGACAGTTGTTTTCCGCCCACCCTGTGGCTTTTGTATTCTTTGAAGCTAAATTGCAATTCCAAAAATCATTCAGATATACACTCACTTTTTCTGAGACTAAAAATTGACTAGACTTGAAGTGCCCGCTCAGGCAGCTGTCCCTTGGAAAAATATTACAACATAGCAGTAAAACTAAAACATCAAAGTGAAGTTTAGCAGAGCAAATCACGAGAACAATCAGGCAGCAAAATGAGGGTTCATTTCAGAAAACAAAGTTGGCGAGAAAGAAAAAAAATGGTTTGAAATATATGGCAATATATCACAAACTTAGATCTGCTACCTTGAATCTTTCAGCTGCCGAAGGCTGGGCATGAACAAGGGTGATGAACAAAACTCTGAAAGCTCTTATAAGTTCTGAAATCTCATTCTGCATCTAAACTAGTTCATTGCTAAGTCCTAAGACTTTAGCTGAACCAAGCCAAGCTGTGAGGAGACACTCCATCTTCCCAGTTACAGTTTAACACTCCACTAGAGGAGCAACGCATGAGCCAAGATCAAGGTGCAGGTTCTCCCACGAACTGTGCGTACTTTGTCTAAATAGTTGTCACCATTTTAAAAGAAAAAAACCAACAGATCTATTTGAAACCTAATTCTCATGGATCTACCCGAAACCTAATTCTTATGGATTAGTTGTTAGTGTGAGGATATCAAACTAAAGGTGGAATTCATATTGCAGTGACTCCTTACTGAGGGCGTAACTACTTCAGTCTCCTACACGCCTGCTGATTTTCACATGACTTGAGAGTTGCAATATGTCACAAAACAGCATTTGCGCTGACTCGCCTGGATGAAAATGGGCACTGGATTAAAAATTCAACAAAGAACTGAACTGGTACGGAAGGTGCAGCCCTTTCTTTTTGTCTCTCACACACAGAGGGCACCAGCTACCGTTTTACTGATGTGCACTCAGTACATACAGAAGCACAGAGCCTGGGGGGGGAAGGGAGGGGGATACAGAGGTGTTGGGACAGGTTAAAAAAAAAAAAAGAAAGGAAAAGGCACTAAAAGGAAGGCAGGGTCAGAAGCAGAAAAAGAAAGAAAGAGCAGTTAGCAGGGAGAGCTGAAGTAGCAAAATTTGAGCAGCAAGGATTCTTCTCATAGAAAAAAGAAAATAAAATGTTTGAGAAATATTTGAATAAGAAAAGGCACCACTAACAATGATTGACAACAACTGTTCTTTAAAGCTAGGTCGAAATCTTAAAGAAATGGATAATGATACTTGTATGTGTCAAGAGATGTAGGGTAACCTGCTTAGTTATAGGTTGGGAAGAGGTGAAGGGGAGAGGGTGCTTCAAGATACCTGACTCATGGAAGACAGAGAACCTGACTTTTTTGTATAGGTGAAGAAAAATATCCCTGATGTAATTTTTAAGACTACCTCACTTTTAAAAGCTAGTGTTGCTATTCTTATTTGAAACGTATGCAAATTTAATGTCAAATCTTCAAGGGCTGTTTCTTCTCTTGAGAATGCTACCACAGCATGATTTATAGTGCACATCATTGCTATTGCTCAGTTTGGGTATGAATCTCAGAAAAATTAGAACACAAAGTTATTGTTTTCTTTATAAAATATTATTAAGCAAAGGGAATTCCATCTGATTAAATACTCGAAAACCTTAAGAGACGGTCTTTCCCAGGACTTCCTATTTGTTTCACTCATCATCATAGTAGTCATCAACTACTACCTCATGAAATAAAGGAGCAGATGACAGTAAAAAAAAATAGTGACAAATCAGAGGATTTATTGGAGAATGGCCTAAACTTGAAGTAGATCTAGGGAGTCAGGGTGACTTTGCAATTTTTCAAAACTACTCAACAGATTTCTTCTTTTGGTATCTCCTCTAGAACAATGTCTTCCTAGGTGAATAGACCTTTCCTTCTAGGTTTTTCTGTTATTATATCATTCTTCTCCATTTTTCTTTCTCTCCACTCATATTCTTTAAAGTTCTTTTTAGGTAGTTTTCAAATATATAATCTTGGCAGACCATTTTTCCATATGGGATCAAAGCAATCTTTCTCAACATTTTCTTTCTAGTTTCTTCAGGAAACTGCCATCTTGTACTGCTGCACAAAACTTTCTACTCTTAATGATGTTATGTATCTATTATTAATCAAGACAAACAGGCAGACACAGATATACACACATGTGGAACTGGAAGAGCTTCTCAACTGGAAAAGCTTGTAAAAAAAGACAGCATCTATCAATACCTGCCTTCTTTGACTAATCAATAAACTATTAGAAATACAGTAGGCGTGTCATTTTTTCACAAAATACACCAAACTAAACACATTTGACCTATTAAGAAAAATGACAAGAAAAATATTCATTAGCTATAAACTTTGTAATTCTTTCTTCATTGGGTAAGCAATGGGCTATTTTTGTCGTTTTGTAAATGACATTGAAATGGGCAGCCTGTCATTTTGCCACTAGATTTTTCTGCTTTGATTAGAAAACAGCAGCTCATTAGCTCCTCTTCCTGTATATGTCCCCATCATCACTCTGAAGAATGCCAGCACTTGAAATAGGACAATTATTTTTATATTTCTTTTTTCCTAACTCAAGTGCATTTCGCCTTTGGACTTTACACAAAATTAATTATAATTTTCCCTTCTAATCTCTAGTACATCATTAGGACTCTGAGACTGGGAATCTGTTTTCTCTAACAAATGGCTAAATGCCAAACACTAGTGGCATTTTAAAATGGAACTGAGTAAATGCAGCAAAATGTATTCTCCTTCTCTGGCATGTCCCCCCTCTTTTTTCCTTGTGTTTCTGAGAATGTCCTTTAGAATGACTTTACTAGCATTTACTTTTTTCCTAACTAAGAAAAAAGGAAGTATTTTAATAAGAACATGACTTTCATGAGTGGGCACATGGAAAAACCCAATGAGAGTATACACAGACACAGAGAAACTCCTCCATGTGTTTGGACAGCCCAGGATCACTTAGGATTCCCATCCCCAGTCTACCTTAACTTGCACATCTGTTTGTTCCACCTTTCACAAACAATCAAAAAAACCCGAGCTCTGCAACTTTCCCTCAGGGTAGCTAGATATTACAGAAGGCGGCAGAAAAGAATGACAAAGTTGAGGGCTCTTTACAGGGCTCTGCCTGTAGATATTTCTCTTTATGAAAAGAGCCACCACCTCCACGCTTCGCCTCTGTGAAAAGCTGCTGCACTATAGCAAGAAGCTGTGATCTCTGAACTATTCCTTAAATTTTTTTCTCTCTCTCCTTTTTGGTTCTGGGGACTTAAGCAAGGAGGAAAACAGAGATTGTTTAGAGAGGAATTTAGCTCACAGGCCACAATCTTGTTCAGCTTTACAACTAAGAGCCTCTACACACTGCAGGAGAGTGACACGATGGAAGGCTCTAGCACTTTACAACATTTTTTTCTTACACTCACGAAGGAGCGTGTTGACACTCTCTTTGCAGTTGCACCAAAGGAAAAGGAATGTAGCCACTCCACAGCATTCAGAAAAGTCCACCTAAAGTGGTAAAACAGCAGTGCATCATAGCCAAGAATAGGGACCTAAAAGCTGACACAGCTAGTAGATTTGGATGAACATCTAATACCTATTGATTAGACAAAAGGATAAGTGTGGATTGTGCATGACACTCAAAAAGCAATGGGGCTTAGAAGGGCCAAGGAGTCTTTTAAGCAAATAATTACTTATAAAAGGAATAAGCTTTTTTTCATCACCGTATTCTCCCTAAAAGAACACAAAATCTGGCCAGCTATTGATCCTTTATCAACGCCAAGGGATAAAGTCTTGAACACTTTTAAGCAATTTCTGTGCAGGATCTATTGATCCTCTGTGTTCTTTACTCTGGTTAATAGAATTAAACCAGAGCGCAATTCAAATAAACTGGAGGAATAAGAAAAGGTTAAGTGGAGCCTGCTAGCAAGTACGAAGGTTTTTTTCATGCTTTTTTCAGTATTTCAGTAACTGTGAATTTATTTATTCTATCCAATAGATCAAAATTGATATATTCAGAAGGAAATATCAGGGATGTTAAATACAGGAAAGAAAGAAAGCATGAAGAAAGAAGAAACACGGTCTGACAAAGCCACATACATAGCAGCTTGTCAATGACAATTAAAACCTAATTATTCCTGATAGCTGTACTTTTCTTTCTCAAGGGTATAAAGATGACTTAGTTTGCATCCTAAACGTGAGTTCAAATATAACTTCATATATTCTGTAGGAACGAAGAAGGTATAGATTGTTCAGAGCACCGATAAAGAATGGGAACAGAGGGCAAAAATAATACATAGGAGACAAAAAGCTTAAATTAAACAAATAATAGCCCAAGTGCCACCTTAAATTACACACTGTGAAACCTTATTCAAGTTAGTATGACTATAAGCCAAGGAAAAATACATCGTCGTACTTGCATACACACATTCTTCATTCTAATTTTGAAAAGTGAGCGCATATTCCAAGTGTGCATAAATACTCAGTACACCATATATACACATTTTTCCCTTCAGAAATTTCCACTCATCGTGCTAACTTGTAAAGAAAAGGGTTTATCAAAGTTACCATAGTATACTAGAAAGCTGTTCTGAACAAAACATTCTCCTTGTAGATCACATTGATAAATGCTCTCATTAACCTTAGACTCAACAAGGTTAATTTAAATGATACCCAACAGCATTAAGATCTGCCTTATTAAAAGCACAGCAATAAACTAAAATATTGCTGTATTCATTAGAAAACAAAGTTTGCTTTTTTTTTTTTAATGAGCAGAAATGGATTTATACTAATACTGTCTTAATGCCCAAACAATTGTATTAAAAGTTCTAGGTACTACCTGTCTTTTATTGTCACCTCTTTTGCTTTATTGTCTCTAACATATTGGAATTCCTGGTTGCTCTGTTGCTCCTGACAATTGTCAGAAATACAATATACTCCTTAACTTATATTTTTAAACAGTATGATTGAAATAAGGTATCTAAAAGATGCAAAGATCGGAAAGAAAAGAAAAATGCAATATTTAATTATCGTTAGCTACTTTACACTATGACCTTATCAAATCCTACTCCAGGTTATAGGACTACATTCAATGCTAAATGAAATACACATCAATGTTTCTATTGTCTTTAATTGGAACTTGAAGGATAATTTTAGATTAGATTAGTAGATACCACCAAGATTTCACTCCTTTTGTTATAATATGAAGTCAGTCCACTTTTGCTTTTGTTTGCATGCTTTTATAGAAATACCTTCAGCCACAATAACACGTATGACTGGATTAATTCTATTTTCTTTGTTTTAATTCTTCATGGATATATCAATAAATGTATTTGCATACAAAATGCTTACAAGTACATTGCTGAATCTGAAGGAGCAATGAGTTTAGCTACTTATGGCCTTTTGATTGAATTATAATGATTATCGCTTTCCAAACCATGAATTATGCTTTCCTTCCTTTCTATAGGTTCTGCCAAAGGCCAATTTAAGACTCACACTTCAAAAGACAATTTGAAATATTAAGATCTTTGCTATGTGACGTTTGTTATTCCTATCCCTGCATATCACCAGTAACTATGATAAACTGTTACATCAACTACCAACAAGTATGTGTGACATTGAGGCACTGCTCTTTTATAAAACCGGCCATCTTCAAGATATTCTGATCTGGAGAGCTATTTAGAAATCAGTCGGATGGCTGGTGCATGATGTCTTTTAAGAAACTTCCACGTGTTATTCTCTAAAGATTACAACACATAAATTATATTTAAATCACCGATACAGAGGAGATTCAGTTAACATTTCAATGAACTGCTCGGATCCAGATCCATAGGTCTAGGGTACCTATATGTTTCAGATCCAAAACAAGTTCTTGAAATTCTTATTGATAACAAAAATTAGATGAAAAACTAATCACAGTCTTTAAGCCTCTGCAGAGTTTTCAGCAGCAAACTGCAAGGCTCCTAGAAACTGCTTCTCGGCATACCTACAGGAATCCCATTTTCAGGCATTTTTCTTGCAAACCAAGCTCTCTCAGGAAGCACAGAGGGGCTGCTCTTCCATGTATGATGCTTCAGATGCATAATCCAACAGGAATTCTCAGCAGACGGACAACATCTGCTCTGTTGTCAAAGGAGAAGGATGCTCCTCCACCTAGCAAAAGAAGCAATCTTTACCTCTCAAAAAGGTTTCAACAGACAACTTCTTCCTCACTTGTGATTTTCATTTTTTAGCTATGTTGTAATTTCTCCTGATTATTTTCTGATCCCCTTCTAGGCCGTGATGCTTCCCGGCCTTAAATCTATGCAGCTATTCAGACACAAGCTATTAGTATGGAAGTCCGTTGTGTATTTCTCTCAAGTATACTAAGAATTATGCTGTCTTACTTTTTTTCTAAATATCTGTAAAGATACCAGACAGATTTTGAGCCCTTCAGTCAACAAATTAGACCACTGCAACTAAAACTGAGTGCTTGCATAATTTACACTATCACATTTCACAATTCACAGTCACAGTAAATGCACCAGTCATACGGAAATGGTGATTATTTGCAGTGATTGTTCTAAAATCAGTTGTTCCTATTATTACTTTATGTGATAAACATTTGCAATCATCTGTTTGCATTCTTGATTTATTTATAATGTGTTTTGGTTGAAGAACCACATCTATGACTTCTTCACGTGCATACATCTTCTACCAAGTAAAAGTATTTGGCAGCAGAACGGAACTGGCTGAGATGTATCATTTTTAATTTTCCTCATAGTTTCATTCACATTCAAGACAATTTTTATTAGGTTTCAAATACCAATACTGTTTTAAAAATGGAACTTACTGATTTAAGAGGCCAGAGTTTAAGTCATATTGAGTCATACAATCGTAGGTCACAGCTTCAGCCAGGGATTTTGAAGCTATTCTCAAGTGCAATTTTACAGATAGCTAAAGATTCAGAAGCCATCAGGAAATACCCTTCAGATCTCTCAAAATGCAGTATGATAGTAACTGGGCTCAGGTCAGCAGGGTAAAGATGCTGTTTAATGCTGTCGTTTATAGTACCTCCTCAGAGTGTACACTTCTGACTTAATGAAAGTTTTGATCGTCTCTGACTACTCCTCTGAATGAAAGAAATGAAGAGACTATGGTACTCCAACCCAGACACATTTTTGTCCCTCGGTGGGCAACAACCTTTTGCTTGAAATCAAATTTTTATCAAAATAGGATGAGAGACTAAGAAATAACAAAATGAGCAAATGTCACGAAGATTCTTAGGCATGACAATATGACACTTTCCTTTAAGATTTCAGTTGCTGAAATGCCTGGAAAAAGTGCTCCTTACTCCAGCCCACTGCAGGCATCAAGCGTTAAGCATTCCTATGCTTTGCTATATACAGGCATGGCAGGCTTCTCCTTTGCTAACAGTAAAACTCCTTTTTTTGTTCAAGAAGAAATCCTAAATCCTAGACTTCCTTACGTTGCCTGCTCCAGGCAGTGTGGCAGCTTCCTAGTAGGAAAAATCTCCACACTGCATAAAAATCATTCAAACCAACATTTCATTGCATAAAATCTATTCTATCCCTCACAAGCCAGTGTTGGCACCCTGGCTAGAAAGCTAACCTCTTCTGTTCTCCTCTGTCATTTTTTTTGCTGCTTCCCTCCAAACTAGAGCAATTCCACTATTATAAAGTGTAGCATCATGGATCCTTATAGAGAGTTCTACAGTATTCTGTGTAGGATTATAGAAATAAGAGTTTTGAGCAGGAAAAGAAAAAGGTGAACAGAGTAATGAATAATACAATCATCAATATAGGAAGAGACTTCTTTAAAGGTTTCTGTTCATGAAATAATCCTCTTTGATTTTTTAAAAGAAGTTTGAACTTTATTTTACATTTGCCGTTGAAAAAGAGACACAATTGGCCTGTTTTCTATACTAATGACTTTTGCTGACATTACTGTCTACACTATTATTAAAATCGGTACTTTGATAGAAGCTTGATTCCTATTTTGTTATGTATTCTACCAATATAATGTACACAAACATTTCTAATTAAGCAGAAATACATGGATTTCAATATATTACGTAATGAGCTGTGCAAGTCTAGTTATGATCAATAAGCAATTTGAGTAATCAAGTCATCTGTGCATTGAAATACCGTAAATATAGAGATGATTTCAAGCCCTTTTTCTAAACATATACTACGGACAGCAGACAAAGAGGTTCTGCCTTTCAGTAATGCTGTCTTCAGATTTCCACTGCTTAATATGTTTTTTAAAAAAAAAAAAAAAGACTGACAATATAATAATGACTAGAAAGAAGCCAAGGTCAAAAATCTATAGATCTTCTTTCCCCGTTCCCCTCCTCTTTCCTTCCTGTCATGTAATGAGTTACTATTTATTTTCACTCTTGAAATACAGAAGTAAAAGCATCCACAAAACATGGGTCTGCATTCCTATTGTAAAGGAGGCTTTGTCTCAGGAAAGAGAAAGAAAGTACAATGTTGGTACAAGTTCAATTGTTAACTGAATCTAAAAATACATTCATAAAATTAAGAAAAAGCTTTTAAAAATTCGAACTAAAATAAATGGAACAGCTCCAGATAGCAAAAATTAAAACTACGCACCTTTCTGAGTCCAACTGTGAGCCACCTGGTGAGTTCAAGTATCAGTTCAGCATCCTATATATATAAACTTTTTATTTTTGTACTATTAATTCCAGAAAACAGCCTAAGTCCATTTGGTTAACTGTATAACTTACAAACTGTTCTGTAATCTTTATTTGGTTCTTAGCTACTCAGACACTCTTACTTTTTTTTTCCCCCTGGTTATAATTCCAGGGGTCTGGCATCTTCATTACATCTCTGGGTTCTTCCTTTAACTATTGTTAACAAGAAATTCCTTTTGTTTTCTGAAAGTAAAGAATTCGGCTAATAGCAGTCAGTCCTAAAATCTCATTCTTCTGTGCTAGATAGCTGAGAAAAGATTAAATCCACTTAATTCAACAGAAGGAGCACGTGAGAGTTCCTTAGAAATATTTGCATATTCTTTAGGATTATGAAGTTGACATAATCACATTTAGTGAAAAAAATTTATTTAGACTAGAATTTGGGCCTCAAGAGAAATATATCATCAACGATGTACTAAAAACGTCTGAAACAAGATAAGCACATCATTATCTGATCACTGATGTCAACATCATTTGAGCAAATTCAAATTATATGCAGTAAATGTTCTAGGTGAGTCTGTTCTTCAGATAATATCTTTGAAAGAATCAAGTTAATGAAGTCCTGGACGGTCTTAAAGTCAACAAACACAGCATCCCTTTCACAATGATACATTCTGAGACTTATTGATTAACTCTCTTACTGTGAACACTTGTGGCTCATTTTTCTACACAGCTAAATAAATTATGCATGTAGATCACTGCATACGTGCGAGTGCTGCACACAACAGAAGTGCTTAGGCTATCAAGAAGGAAAAGTATCTGTACGTTTTACATTTTATAAGCATAATACATTAGAGATTTATTAAGAGTAACAAATTAATGGCCTGACAGTGCAGAATTGTTCCCTTCAGTACTGCGTATTTCAGAATGTGTTATGCAACCCAATTACAAAATGCTAAGTGATACAAGTATCATTATTTCCCCTTGGGAGATTATTCCTCATACTTAACTCACAGGAATTGCTTTTATCCCTCACATTAAACCTATCTTCCTTCCTCTTCTTAACTACCTTCATTTTTTAATATTTGAAACTTGAAAAGAAGCATTTTCTATCTGTGATTTGACAACCTTTCAATAATTGTAACCTGTTTCTGTATTTCGTCTTTTGCTGTTTGGTCCTATTGTGCAAACTTAATCCCAGACCTCTTTGTGAGTGTCGTGCCAGTGACTTCATTCTTGGTGGGACATCCCTGTGATCTGGATGATCCAGGTACCAAAAGCTGTTCTACCTCTACATTTCTTCAGAGCTTAGAGAGCATGGAAAAAATATTTTTTAAGTCTACCTTTGGTTATTAGTAGTTCTTCACTGCTTTTTTTGTTGTTCCTGCTCTAAGTGAATGAGAAAGGATGTTTGTTTAAACTGAGTAAGTAAATCACGTATTTTCCTGGAATGTTTTCATCATCTATAATTACTTCCATAACTCCGCAACAAAAGCAAAAGGGTTCTTGCTTTGGGTATACTGATCAATGTTCTTTTTAACATTAACTAATTGCTCCTCAAGTTTTCACTTACTTTCTAATTTCCATTTTACATTTGAATTCCTACAGTTTCTACGCTTTTCTATTGGCACTGATGACTACAGCTTTTGTGGCAAAAGACTTGAGCACCTTGCTCTGTATTTTTCTATATATTATTACCTAACTACAGGCTTTTTGCCTTTCTTGCACCTGCCTTCTCCATGTAGCAATATTGTCGATGATATAAAAATCTATTTAAAAAAAACCCAACCAACCAACCAAACTCTTTTTTTGTGTCAGAAAATTAATGTTCAGTAAAATGGATTTGAATTTATAGTGCACTGTTTCTCACTGATACTTTGTTCTCTAAAACAGAGCAGAACAGGTCATGACGGAGAAATTTTGAAGTTGACAGAGACCTTGTTGCGTCAATTTGTTCCAAAACACAGGACTGTCTAGCCTTAGCAGCCACGTCTCCGTGAATTTTATAAATTTTTTTCAATGTTACAAATTTTAGCTCACGTCCAGCACTGTGAATCCAGACAGATGTTGTGTTTGTGTGTTAGGCTGGCAGAGCTAGCACACCTGAAGCCTACAAAAGGTGGGTCTGCAATTGCCACTGCAGATGGGTTAACAAGTGTCACCTGTTAACTTGCAAGGAACCTTGCAGCAGTGTGGACTGGTACTATAATTTTAACTGCCCAGTGAAATAATTTTGCCCCATGGCGCTTCACACATTCACTTCCTAGAGCAGACGATCCGCTTATAATATGAAAACCTGATTTATAGCTACCATAGGAACCCACTCCTTTATATAATATTACATGCATAGGGGAATATAACCTCTGCTTCTGTATAGCAAGTAGTCATTTAAAGTACCAGCGCACTGCCCCTCTAAATCATGTCCTGATGTGAAAGAAGGAATTTGATGGATACAGTCCCCCTGCAACCTATATATTGTCTTCTGCTCCTCTCCTAGGAACCAGCGGCACTGAAACACCCCTGGCTTCCATGGCCAGGGAATCAGTCCATCTCCGTGAAAAATGCAGGGCACGGCTTTCCATCTGTTTTAAAAGCAAAAGCAGAGAGCTACAAACCCAAGGGACATCATTGTTGTTTTAGGCATTTCAGGGCACTTGTTATCTCTGGCTTAGGTTTGAATGAGGTTATATTTCTAAACTTAGCAGCAGGCATGGCAATTATTTTTCTTGCCACTTAATTGTCCAGCAGCAAGGTTGATAGATACAGACTCCTTAAACAGACAGGAGTACATACTACTCTGATTAAGACACCTTATTTTATCATGTCGTGGTGTACTATCATTGTCCTTGACTGCACTAATGAAAACTGGACAATTCCTACCCACTTCCATTAACTCACATTCCACAGTGTGCAGGTTCAATGTTGTCCAACTATTCTTGTCCCTCGATACAGAGGATTTAATCTCGATTTTTCTCTCAGACTGTTTTTTAGTCTTATCGCTACAAGACCAGTATAAAATTTTCAAGTATCCAGACAGTTTCCAGTAACTTTAAAGAGAAAAAAAAAAAAAAAAAACTTAAGCAAAGACCTAACTAAAACCCTGCTACAAAAATATTTCTAATAAACTTTTTATATATAGTAACTTTATCTTAAGAACCGTCTGACAAAGCACCCAGACATCCTAAGGATGAACAAATCTCCTATCATGCCCCAAACTTCCCTCAACTCCACATCCTCTTTCACCTGGTGGTCTTTGCAATACCAGTCTGAATCTCTTCCTAACGTGTAAATAAACCCCAACAACCAACAGTAATACGTGTCAAACTTTACAATTCTTGTTTTTAAGGAGCAGAATAAAGCTGTATGCAAGGCATATTAACATATTAAACTTGAAAAGAGTACTAATACCACTACTAAGGATACTGTTACTAGTGTCCCACATTTGGATCTGCCTTGAAGAAAGAACATTAATAAGCTGTATGCTTTTCAAAGACTTTCAAGAACAACTGGTAGTCCTGAAAACAATTCAAAAATATTGTTGAAATTAATTATGTATAGAAATTTGATTTTCCACTGCTTGAAGTACTAAAAAAAGTTAGGTTTAGTTTCTAAAGATGTGTCTTCAATCAGTCGGAAGTAACAGGGATAATGTGGAAATAAGTAAAATCATACCGTTATTACGGTGAACATCAAAATATCAATCCCTTCTGTTCTTCAAAAAGACAAATTTAAACAGAATGGCCACACCATTGACAGAATATTGTGCCAATATCATGAAAGACTTAAAATAACGTAGAACACATTTTTCCTCTTTCAAATGCTATACTTAGAGTAGGCCTCTTGCTACACAGGTTTCCCAGGAAGGGACCTCTGAGGAGTGCATCTTGTCCAACCCGCCTGCTCAAGCAGCACCACCAAGAGCTGGTTGCCCAGGACTGTGTCCAGACAGCTGCTGAGTATCTTCAAGGAAGGAGACTCCATAGCCTCTCTGGGCAACCTGTGCCAGTGCTTGGTCACCCATGCAGTGGAAAAGTGTTTCCTGATGTTCAGATGGAGACTCCTCTGTTTTAGTTTCTGCCTGTTGACTCCTTTCCTGTCACTGGCCACCACTGGAAAGAGACTGGCTTCATTTTCTTTGTACCCTCCTTCAGGTATTTGTACACATTGATGAGATTCCCACTGAGCCTTCTCTTCTCCAGGCTAAACAGTCATTTCTTCATTTTGTAATCGCTTATCTACATATTTCCATTGCTTACCTCTTATGTGGATGATTACAAGACATTTTTCAAAAGTACATAGCGTGTGAACAGTACTACTACTAATATTAATAAAAACGTTTAGACTACAGCTATGAAGGGGATCTACAAAAGAGGTCACCATTTCCTACCTTAGTAGTGAGAAAATAGAGAAAGTGACCTATCCAGTCTGTCAATCTGTCACACACGCAACACCATGGCAGTGCTCTGGCCAGAATCCAATACTATGGAGTCCCCAAGACTTTACAAACATGGTCACATATACAATTCTAGCCAAAAATTGCTTTACAGGTGACTCAAGCTTTTGTTCACTTTTTACTGGAGCACAAAAAGCTTACTTTGGGGTTACGGTTTTTTGATTTGTCTCCTGCTTCTAGATGCAAATTCTGCAATTCAATCTAAAATCATGAAGTCAAACACATTCTTGCTAATTCGAAGCATACGGGCGAATTAATAGACTAAGTAACTGCTGGTAGGTTGCTATCATAATTTTACTGCATCAGTGCAGTGGGAACCAAAAGCAAATTAAGGTTTCGTTGTGCCCAGCAACACGTAAAAAGCAGGCTGAATACAGTTGCTATCTAGGAACAGGATCACCTACGTCCTGTGTCACACCAAATGGTGCTCAAGAGTGTACAGGTGTGTACAGCAGCTCTGTACTTCTGCCAGTGCCAACTACGGTCAGTACCTGCAGCTCCCTAAGAACTCCAACTGTCAAGGTGATGCTGTGCCAGGGCAGTTCTCATTTCAGCTCCTGGAATACAATGCTCAGCAACTTGCAGAACCTCTAAAGAGTCTCTCCAAGGATCTCCTGTTAATTCTCTGTCTTTCAGCAGATGTATTTCCAATCTCTAACACTGTATAACAGAGGAGGTAATTGCCACGCTTACCCCATGGTCTTATTTACAAAGATGTCACAAGCAGCCGATTATCTAGACAGACTGGACAGATACACAAACACAGTAGCATGGCATCATCTGAAAATATGCGCTGCACCAGGGGACAGAGGTATCCTGCCCCCAGAAACTCCTTCTCCACTGTGTAAGGTTGCAAACCACATTTTTTCTCAAACTCCAGTTTGCCAATACCTTTATAGGACCTCAGATTTGTACCCTATGCAGGCTTCAAACTAATCTGGGGTTCCACTGGGTAAGCCAAAAGAATACATCAAAAATCTATATTTTCACGTGGTTGAGAAGCAACTAATATTTTATCTTAAGAAGTTCTAATTGTATTTCAACTCCATGCTAATAGCACTTACTAGTTACTATTTTAAACAGTTCTGAACTTAAACTTTTTTAATTATTTTTTTGTGAAAGGCCTTCACTACTCATTACAATAATATAGAAAGTTTGTAAAGAAGATAGGAACTGCACAATAGCAAGGATTCCAAGCTACCCAGACATTATCAGCTATTCATTTTTTCCTTTTAAATGACAGATAATTGTTAGTGGTATATTTAGGGTTTTTTAAGTAGCATAAATCAGAGCAATATAAATTTCATCAATTTTGAGCTGGTAAGAGCTCACTTCTCTTCAGCAATTATAAATTCCCAAAAATTTATTTTAGGGCCCCAAAAGCGACTCCGAGTGTAGAAGCAAAACAGAACAATTGCTGTATTTGTTCCACGTTTCCAGTCATAGCCAAGCACCAATACAGAGACTTGCACTGTCTTCATCAACATCCAGAAAATCAGTAAATCACCCACAAACGTAACAGAACAGAAAACCTTACTGGCAGGTGTTCTTACTGACAGGTTTGAGAACCTTGTCCAGTATGTTGATAACTCTGGTCCAAACTTTGAGTTTCAGCATAAAGAGTTAGTAGGTAAGTTGTCATTCCTATTGTCATTATAAAGCTTGGGTTTTTCTTTTAAGAAATGCTTAGCAGAATGCAATATGTATGATCGCAGAGCTTTTTTTTTATTAAAAAAAAACCCAAAACAAAGTAGAGCACAAATAACTCCCATCAAAACTGATATGACAGTGGGATTTATTAGCAACCTATGGCAACTAAGCAGGAACTTTAAATGTTTATAAGCCTATGCTCGCTGGAACTTCTCCACGAAAAGTGGGTGTCAGCTGTGTAGAAAGAGACAAATTAAGAAGGTTCTGTTCTGCCCTTGACGTGTGCGCAGACTTTAACTTCAATTAGTATCATTAATCAAGAGGAGAATCGGCTCCCAAGCCTACCGTAATTTGATGTTGGTGTCTCATCAGGTACCCCATGCGCTGAGAAAAGACACACCCAAATGCTGACAATGACGTATCGCCTTGCTCTTAGCTCAGTCATATGCCATATGCTTAAACTGAGAGATAGCTGACAACGAAGACAGGACATCAATTACCGTCATCCAGCCATGCACCAAAACACACATGGGTTCATCCTTGCTTCCCTGCCATATCGCTACATGAACCCATTAAACGTTCTGTATTTAAAACCCTTGCTTTTCTCTAGAAACCATAATTAATCTAATTGCAGCAGACACAGAGGCTTAGGTCAGGCAAGGATGGAGCCTGCAGGGGCGAGTACAGTTAAAGCTGACACCACCATAGCCAGCAGCCTGAAAGCCACTCCTCAGCTGCTTCTGCAACTTGCACCTCTTTGAATTTAAATGGGGATTTAAAGACACACTTTGACTTTCTAACTCCTTATATAAATAAACGTGAGAACCAGATGATCTACAAATTGTTTCACTGTCTTGCGTGAGGATGAGTTTTGATTCCATCCGAAGTCTTTAGTTGTAGCTGGGGAGACATTCAGAACACACCCCACGCATAACACCACACCTCGAACTCACTGGGGCGGTAACGTGGGAAACTGAACCCAAAGCTCATGTTTCACTCCCCTGACTGATAGTGACCAGTTAAAAATGTGCAAACCCCACTCCCAAAGACTGTTTCTCATGCATGAAGATGGGTGCTTTAAGACTCTTACTCCGAGTATTTGATTATTCCTTGCCTTTCTGGAATACATTTTTACCATTATTCAAGGATCAGAACTAGAATTAGAAAGAATATTACACCAGATCTCTATTCCTTGTGTCCACTGATGTGACTTCTCAGACATTATATCAGAGTGAGCATGGAAACTGGAAGTGACATAAATGCAAAAAAAAAGTCATACTTAGGATGCAGAAAAAATACCATTAAAACGTTTTCTTACGTGACATAGCTATTATACACCGGAAACTGAACCTTAGAAAATCACACGATAAAAGATATTTATAAATTTCCTGTATTGGAACAGGACAATCTATTTCAATGATTTTGGTTTCCCCAAAGTTTTTGATGATCCTTGAGCTTCCCATTTCAGCATTAGCATTATTTTACACAATCAAACATATATATTGTAGCATTAATCTTTAAATCAATCATTATAAAACCTTTAATATTCATTGTTTTGCTTCTAAAAAAACCCCACAAACCCTCTGCAGATAAAAGGCTGCTGAAAGCCATATGGAAAAAGAAAGATTTTTTGTAATTTATAATGGAAAAAAGTATTTTTTTTCCTGATGGAGTCTAAACTTTCTTTCTCTAGCTTATAGAACGGGACGACTAGATTTAGTAAGTTTTTGGGAAGTTTTAAGTTTGTAGATTCATCCTTGAAAACTTGTGTCAACTGTTTTAATACTACAGATTTAAGCAACCTATGTTAAATAGTATGAAAACATATCTTCTACATTAGATAAAAATGCAACTTTGTTTGCATGGTATTTGTGTTCTTGCATAAGGATTTCTTCCTTTTCCTACATACTAAGTAAAATATTTGTATTAAAAGGAAACATTAATGAAATTTGGTAATAAATAAATCTACTTTTAAATCCCACTTTCAAAAAGCAATTAAAGATACTTATCTATTGATACTATAAGGAGTATTTGTGAGCCTGGCTTTAACAAGTTCAATTTGGTATCTATTTGCGCTCTTGAAATGGAAGTTCTTTAGAAATACACTTACTATGTACAAACAAGACAAACGGAGAAGTTACTGGATAGAACTGACAATGGCAATTGTTGCCTGCATCGTGTGTGACGTCTCCTTGGTGTTCTAATTGTGGGCCGAATTATCTCAGAAGGCTGTGCATTTGCTATGGACTAAATCACAATTATTGCAAAGTGAAGGCAATTACTGCATAGCAGCTGAGGCTTGGCAACATATGGCCCTGAAGCAACTTCTCTGTGTAACTTAGCCCTAAGTGATATTGAAAATCCATGTGGTTAAGGCTCCTTAAGGGCTTTGAAACTAGGATGATGTTGCCTAGTAAAAAGTAGGTGCTTTTGAAATTTGTAACTTTCAGTAATACAGATGTTTGCTATTACTTTTTGGGTTGTTTTTTCCCTTTTCTCTTTCTTCAGCTCTCAGTGTTGATCTTACCTACTTGTAGAAGCATAATTTTAAAAATGTTCTCCGCCATCTCTATAGAATTTTTATTGTTATTTTAATGTTATGTGAGTTTCTCACAGTATTGAGGGTTGGTTTTTTTTTTGTGAAATTAAAATGGAAAAATGCTTGATAAAAATGATAAAAACCTGTATTAAACTTTGAAAATGATTTGAGAGTTGAGGGTGACTAGTAATCTAGTCAGCATGTTAGGAATTTGAAAGAAAGAGAGACATGCTTTTGTTTGATATCTGGTAAGGATTTTTTCATCTGTCAGCCCTGAAAAGTAAGCATGAGATCTGCATCTCTCAGTGGATTCTTTCTTTTTCATGCCTCATCAGTCCTGGTAATAAAAGAAGACTTGGATTTTACTTTTATTTACTTAGTGGTAGGTTCACTGTTTTTCATTGTGTTTCCTTTTTTTAGTGTCACTCAAATACACTCATACTGCTCAATGGTTATGGGGTTTACAAGTATGCAAGCATAATAGTCACAGAACAATTTTGAATTACCAACAGAAATATACTATAAAAGAGAAGTCCACAGGAAAAAAAAGGGGTGTCATTTCTTCATTTCTTTTAAAGTACCTACTTATTCTCAAGGCTTAATTTTTTGTTAGGTTTTTTTTGGTTAACTTTTAGATTCATAAGGAAGCCTGAAGCAAGTTTGCTAGTTTGAAAAGATGCTTTTACAGAAGGTTTTTAACAGGGTATTGCTTATTTGCTTTTTATTTTACTAGCCTTTATTTCATTGCACACATTGAAATAGGATAACATTGGACTGAACAGGAAAAGCCTAAAACTGTCCCTATTTTATGTGGAAGTTCATTCTACCATTTCAGCCTCTTCCCAAGAAGTCACTCTCTCTTGAGCACAAGGTCTTCATCTTTTTGATAGAATGTACCTGACACATACAACTTCGGATTACTTCCTACCTCACAAATATTTGGTGATAACTGAAATTGCCACCTGAGAAAGCCACACTGTAATGACACTTACAGCTCTGATTTCACAAGGTCTTCATGTCTTAGTAAAGTACATTATTACAGAATGAAGATAAGAAAGGCATGCAAAATTCACAATCAGACGTGGCACAGGGATTCTTAAAAGACTGAAATCTTAGAAAAGAACGCATGAAAACTTATGCATCAAATAGTCACGTGTTAAATTCAAGAGGTATCCTGGATCCCTCCAAAAGGCCTATAATGTGACAGATTACCATCACTTCTGACCACAGACTCTGCCTGCTCTCCCGTTACGACCTTGCAGATCTCCCATCCCTTCCATTGGTTCCTTTGAGAATCCCAGCTGGCTTCCACTAACTCCTAATAGGGAAAATTATGTTTGCTTGCTTTATCTCACCAAATAGAGGTAAAATGCTGAGATTTAGCGAAGCAGACTACACAAAGAACGACTTGAATTCAGTTATAAAAGGTCAGCAGTGATTTTGAAAGCCAAACATGGAGGAACAGACAGCTGACTACTTTCTGATTGGTATTTTTAACTGTCATGCAGATACTGCATACAGCACAAAAAGTAGGTCTAGAACAAGCTTATTCTATTTACATGGAAGAATAAAAGCACTCAATAGCTTTGAAAAAGCAAATGGCTTCAGAGAACATCCTAACGGATGGCTCTTGGTGAGGAAGCGGAGATGACCATCTTGTATAGTGTTAGTGCCATGCTGCCTACACGCTAATTTCACTAATTACTGACTAATTCCTGCTAGCTTCCACATGTGCTGGGTTGAAACACAGGGAAAGGCATAGAAAATGTGTAAACACACAGAAAAATTTACCAGGATATGCCTACTTGGCAAGATATCCTACTTTCAGGGGACTTTGTCCTAGTTTTGTATCGAAGTTTTTGTATCAACAGCTGCTTTGTTACACAAGTTAATAATATCCTTAAAAATCCTATATATCGTCAAAAGTTTCACCATAGCAGCAGCTATGAGTGAAAGAAGTGATTAACGGTTTACAGTGTACACGAGTGAGTGGTAAGAAAGTGTGTTTGTTGGCCCATGCTCAGCCATAGGCCTGAGTTAGCCTGAGTAGGCCGACGCGATATTCAGTAGTGTTAATAGCTGGTGAGTAACAGTCTACTAACTGCACCACTTTCAGACAGAGTCTGTAGATGTATTTCTGTGCTTTAACATCTACGCTTTCAGCTGGCTACCGAGAAAAGCTGGATTCTACATTTGAAGATGTACCTTTCAAATCTTGATGTTGTACTGGTAGATGGCCCAGCTGAGAGTTAGTACAATAGCAAGAGCTATTTGTAGAACAGATTTTTATTCTTGAACAGATTTTAAGTGTCAATTATTAAACAGGAAAATTTTGTAAGTGTCCACATGTGACATGATTAGAGCATATACCACTAATTAGTCTAATGGCAGCCACTATTAAATATTTATAACCATTAAGAAGGCTAAACCATCAACAGCAATATGATTGAGATTCACGGTATTCAGAGCCTAGAGATGACGAACACTTTCTGTCAAAATTAGGTACTCCAGGGATGTGGACAGAAATAAAGTAGGAAAAGGGAGCAAAAACTGATGACTAAGAAGGCTCGAGGAAGAATTGCACTTTGTATTCTGGTATTACCTATAAGAAGATGAAGTCAGCAAGTCATTTTTAAAAGCAGTTAAAAGTTTAGGCACCTTGTATGAGAAGAAAAAAGTCAAGTAAAAGGGTCAGGAGTGAATAGTAGTTTATCATCACATATGTGCTAGTTTGAGAGATCACCTTTGTTTGAAAGACCCTTAAACAATTATTTAGCCTTAGCCGCGTATTTAGATTCCATTGTGATTTCAAATGTGATGAGGTAAAAAAGGGCATAGGTCAACTTAAAGTTCTGAAAATGAAAAAATTGAGTGGTTTCATCATATATCAATTTAATGTACTACCAAACACATTCAACTGGTGTAAGATCAATTAACCAGATGCTGGTGGTATAAACACATTTTGGATATTAATTTCCATCTTCATTCATTGAATAGAAAATCACACGTTCCCTGGTCAACAGTTTGCAAAGTCAACCCTCCTTAGAACACAAGTCTTTGCTGATGCATTTTGATAGGCTAATGCTAGTAAGAAAATTATACACAGTACATCACCTTTATATGTAAACAAATCCCAGTGGCAACCCCAATGTCTGAGCAGGGATCACACAGAGCCTCCTGTGTTTCAGCTTGTGCCCATTGCTTTTTGTCTTGTCACTGGGCACCACTAAAAAGAGACTGGTTCTATCTTTAGACCATCACTAGATCCATGAAAATTAGCCTTTTAACTGGTCTTAGTGGATTGCTATTCATACCGAAAGATGAATTACCCAGACCAAAAAAAGTGACTGCTTAATGGTAATGCCTTAATGTGGGTATTCTATAGAAGTACTTGAAATGACTATTTTTCAATATCTGTGTATCAAGTAGCATTTTGATCTACTTTACCAATACTGACAAATTTTAAAAATCATCCACATGACTTCTTTGTAAGAGTTATGCTCTCACAAAGCAAAGATCTTTTGCTTTATTCTTCCTGCAATATTTGTCAGAAAAACTTAAGTTTCCCTTCTAAAATTCTCCATGGTCAGTGGCATTGCAAATAAGCCCACTAATATGTTTTGCCTTCTGAAGTACTACATTTGTTCAACAGATTTAAAAATATGTAACTCCACATGCTCATTATCTTCTTCAGTTTGGTAAGGAGGCTGTCAACCTTGTCAATTATATTACTTCACAGACTTCCCTTTCATTTTTTCCTCCCATGTTTTCTAACCTTTCTGATCATGATCTACAGAAATTTTCTCTATACCCTCACTTTGTCTTCAAATAGCCCCTTTTGAAAGAATCTCCCCTTTACTTTTTCATCAGACTTTGTAGTGCACAGGTAGTATATCTTTATTATTCCAGTGTTGCTTTCCATCTTTTATGGATTCAATTTTCACTATGTATTATATTCTGCAGAGCTATTGTCCTCTTCACCTCCTCAGTTCATCCTTCTGTTCTGCCTCTTTTACCTGTAAGCCCCTTCTCCCTACTGTGACCTTTCCGAGTCCTTTGAAATCTCCTCAGTTTGTGCCTGTCCTTCAAGTCACACTGCTCCCCTTCAAAATAATTTTGCTGACTGCAGCCTGGACCTCTGTTTGAACATTTTATTCTAAACTACCTTTCAGACATATTCTAACTGGAGACAACCCAGAAAAAAAAAAAAAAAATCAACTATCTTTTAATCTGAGAACCTACCAACCCAGGGAAGCAATGCCATGCCGTTCTGGCCTCTGATTGCTCCCAAAGAAGTGCTGCTTTCTCTGAAGAGTTTCAATGGTCAGGAGGTAAAAGGGCTGAATTTTATCAGAAAGAAGACTGGAGAGAGGAGAAATGAGGATATAAAGTAACTTATTTAAAACGTACCTATTTAATCAATGTTCCATTTCTTATTTTCACACAATCCGAGGTGAAGATTTTCAATCATTTCTGAAAAATCTATATGTAACCTTACTGATGAAGAGAAGTAATAAATCATGGGTTTACAATTTTAGCCGCTACATGCAGATTAAGCAAGTTTGATCTTTAAGCTTTGATTCTATCAGACAATCTTAGATGCATTTAAGCAATAAGCTTAACTGTATTTTACGGGATGTCATACCACTTTTCTAGGACACAAACTTCATGCTGAACCTGCGTTCACCAAATGTTCGTAAATGAGCAAACCTTCTTAAAGGCTGTCAACCATATTCTGTCACTTCTTCTAATTTTCATTTCATGCTTATCCTTTCAGTCCGAGCTGCAAAAATTTACAGGTCAAATACTGAACAAGGAACATGCTTTGTCTCCAGTAACAGCCTGGCAAATCCTATTTCCTCCTGGTGTTCTCCCACTCGCTGCAAAAATCATATTTTCAATGTACAAAATCTTGTACACGCCTCGATACCTCAGGTTTTACTTTGAACAAATTTGCTCCTTCCTCATCTTCTACGGTACAAGACTGATCTAGCGTCAAATGAATAAAGTATAAGAGCAGGAAATAGAAAAATCAATCTCAAATACACTGGAAGTTTTTGGAGAATACAAAACATTGGCCTAATACAAATTTAAACAGAAATAATTTAATAATAACTGTTCCATTTCTTTAGTCATTGATTTTACAGTAGAAGATGCCAACTCACAAATGTACATATGGCAAAGTTGTCCAAAGGAGTAAGAAAATTCAGCTTTATTTACCTTCATTAGCCTTCAGCTTTTGGACTTGCCCTCTTACTAGTTGTTAGCATGTTCTTTTCAACTCCTCTTCAGGAATGTTTACGAACTGTTTCTTTGTAATTAAGAGCTATGTGCATACCCCTGCGACTCTTACACATTTTCAGCCACATTTACTTAATATCCCTAGGAAGCTACAGTCTGGCGGCACAGAAGCTGACAATAGTTGGAACTAGACTTTTGAAATTAATGAAAGCTATGCCGCTTCATGGTGAAATCATTATTCAGGACTAGGGACTTCTCTGATACAAGAAATATCTTAAAAGCAATACTAAATAAGCACTTTCT
Source organism: Charadrius vociferus (assembly GCF_000708025.1). NCBI lineage: Eukaryota > Metazoa > Chordata > Aves > Charadriiformes > Charadriidae > Charadrius > Charadrius vociferus. The sequence goes on from NW_009649940.1 coordinate 53,631, forward strand.
TATGTCCTTAAGGATTTATTTTTAGGGTATCACTGAAAGGAAAGACAAAATATTAATGAATAGCTATCATATTCTCAAGTTACAGTTATTTTCAAGTATTTGTTTTAAGCATTAATTGACAAAGCAGTGTCATGTCATAACTGGCTCTAGTAGTTTAATGCTAAGATAGGAAGAGGCTTCATAATAATGGTGCTAACTTACAAAAAGCTCTGCCAGTCCCCTTTGTTAACAAAGATGAAATTTCAGTTCACAAGGAACATGATTTCAATACACATGCAGTGATAATCCACGTAAAGAGAGACGTATTCAACTCCATCTATTGAAGCTGCAAAGTGCGTTGAAGAGCTCTAACACAGTTTATTCCTTTTTTGTGAAGGAGTAGCTAGGAAAATGAATTCTGCATTAAGAATGTTTTCAGGCCTTATATGGAAATTATTTTGTTTTCTTTCAAGATTTTATATCCTGCATCATATATTTCAGTGCAGTTAACATTTTTCCAAATGGAAGGGAATTGCTTCCCCCTTTTGAAAGTTTTAAGCTGTACAATGTTGTTAGGCCTGAGTAAAAAACTAATCTCAAAATTAATATAAGTTAAGCTACACATCTATTTAAATCAAATATCACTAAAGGAAACTTTACATGGCATATTCAAGAACATAAATATCTCAAAAGTAGGTCGATAGCTCTTTCACGTTGCAAATGTTTTGTGAACTTTTAAATCCTATTTACTTTTTTAACCTGCTTAAGATATACACAAAAAAGAAAAGTACTCTACTGTAGTCCACGGTCAACAGGAGCGTCTCAACTCCTTTCTCTTGCTCCCAGAGAGCAAGATCCAGTGTGTAGAACTCTGCCTCTTTAAAGGTGATGCTATAGAAAGGCACCAGAGCGCTCTATCCTCTTGCAAACCTTGTTTGGAGAATACCTAATGTATCCCCTCTGTTTAGGCTGCTCAGAGCAATGGGACAGTACAGCTTATAAGATACAGACTGTCACACGGGATAGCTTATAAAACAAGGTTATTACGATCAGTTTGATCTCAGCAGCTGAGATCAGCAGACACAACGATTTAGAAGAATCTGTATTTGAAAAGCCTTGCGGGTAAAAACATTGAGTTTACCCGATCCTTGCTTTCCACTGCTGTGAATAGCCAAGGTAGCATGTAGAAATAATCAAGGTAACATGTAGAAAGTTGTTTGTAAGAATGTGTAAGAACACTCATTGTTTAATTATTCATCCTGAGAGGTATGGAAACAGTTATTCATATTTCCCAAATAAGAGGTACAGAAACAATAAGGCTCATGAAAAGGCTTGGATACTTAAATCAAGGCAGACGAAGTCCAAAGACCAAGAGCTGGTCCCTAACATCCACATGCAACCATCCACAGACATTTTCCTTACATCCAAGTGGATCTAGACATAATGGACTTATTCAGGAAGCACATTGTACTATTTTCTAGCAAACAGTCTAGCAGATTTAAGAGAAACAGCAACAGGCATAGAAAGAGTCCGTAAAATTAATGGCAAAATTCCATATACTGCAATTTAAATTACTATCTTTTGTAGGTGAAGATAAAAGCAGAAAATTGAAAGTGTTCTTCAGCTCTTCAAGAGGTATTTCAGTATCTCACCGAGAAAAAAAAAAGAAGCATAAACCAGTTCTTTTTAAATAAGTGAAATATATAAATCAATGGAAACATTTTAACAACCAACATAAATAACTGCAGATCTTATCAATAAAGCCAGAAAGTACAATTGAACTCTAGCCTATCTCTTAATACGAATCTCAGTGTCCTGTAAACCAAGCTTGCTATTTCTAGTCCAGTGAATAAACTTCATTATTTTAAAATGTAACTGATAAAATTTTATACTATGCAAATATGTAACACTTCCCTTGAAAGAATTCTGAAAAAAAATGGGAAAAGATAGGCACTAAAATTTCTTCCTAGATTCACTGAAAATCTTTTATACATACCAGTTACACCATCAGTTACTAAGGTACTTATGAAAATTGTTAGTCATTAACCATTTATTATAATTTTTAGTCGTGAATAAATTAAACTTTAATTGAAGTCTAACCCTTAAATATCAGTGAATAACTTAATTTTCCTCCAACTAATAACGTACAATAAGCTATTACTCTAGAATATTATTACTTTTGCTTCCTTTTGTCTTACAGTCTACTCTCATTTCTAGCGCTTTCAATATCCCTCAACATTCATTAGTAGAAATGCTGTCAGTTTGCTTGGTTTCCGATCCAAATTTTGCTCTGATGCTCTAACGCACATTGCATCATTGCCTACAAAAAGTCACTTAAATTTAATAAGCAGCAAGACTTCTTCCATTCATGTACAGCATGGTATTGACTCAGCATCTTAGAATGAAACTGTAATATATTCCTGTTTACGACTGGGAAGGTGAGTTGTGTGTTTATGCTGATACATATAAATGATAAAAACATAAATGTGTTTTCCTCTTCAGATGAAACATTCGTATACTTGCAGTAAACATTTAATTCAGCTAGTAAAATCCTGACACCGCTTTCAACTACTTTATAAATTTATCTCTGTCAAATGACATTTTTCATACTCTATTTTACTTATTCTGAATTATTTATGTTAAATTACATCAAGAAGAGATTTAGAATGAATGACAATAAGGTTCCCATGGAATAATCAGACATCTGTTGTTGTTTTTCACTCAAAGGCATTTTTCTAACCTCAGCTTTTTTAAAATCCCGGTCCATCTTTCTACAATGAAGGCACAATACAGAAGTGATATTCCGGAGAAGATTTTTTTTACCCCACAAAAACATAGATTGAGATGTGAATATATTATTCTGAGATTGCCGTTCAATGAATTTGGAACATAACTAAAAGGATTTTCCTTCTTCCTCTGTGGATTGTGATTGAAAATGTGTGCTGGAAAAAGGCAGGCCATAGCTGCTAAAGCAGAGGACAGTCAATTTAAGCATCATTATTTCATAATCTTTTCTTTCTTTTTTTTTTTTTTCCCTGTTGTCATTGCAGTCCTTCAAACTTGAGTTCATTTTCAGTGACTTCTCTTCCCCATCACTTACAATTGAGTAAATCATCATCCAATCTCAGCAAAGTATAAAACATCTTGAGGTATGCTATATTTGCTTGGGTTTAGCTTCTTTTCCCAAGGAAAATGTAGATATCCTCCGGGTCACTTTCTCAGTACAGAAAGTATACATACTGCAGGCACTTGTATGCATAATTGATAAGGTGGGAGAGAAAGAGGAACAGATTCTTAAGAGAATTCATGTAATCTAATCACATTTTCTCAGGAAATTTAAAAAAAAAATATATATAAGCTATCTCCAGTCCTCTTTCACTTCTCACTGACACACACTGGAAATACAATGTTTTTCAGACTCTTTTTGGATGTGAAAAATATTTGTATTGTATTAAAAAAAATAGGCCAACATACCACAAAAAAATTACCCAGTTTGCACAGTAGGATATACTTTTAATGTAATGCAGATTTTGCTTATTAACGATCATTTTCTTTCCCAGAAAGGTGCATGAGCTCAGCCCTAGACTGACCCCTAGTCCTCTCTGGGAATTGGATCTGCAGAATTGACTAACCGTGAAATCCATACCAAATAAAGCACAGACAACATTTTCAAAAAGGCAAGCAAATATAAACATTTCTTCTTAAACACATTAGGACATACATTTCATATCTGAAAACAGGTATCAGAATTGATAAACTTTTTTTTTAAAAAAACTGAAATCCACATTTAATGATCTCTGAGTTACAAACATTTGCCATCTAAGTATCTATCAGCGGAGGAAAGAAAAAGCTGATTTGATTTTTTCATGGGGGTCATTATAGATCAGATGATGATATCTCGTGGCAGAAGCCTTCCAAATGATGCTGGTACGTTTCCTCTGTACCACAGCTGGCTTACACTTACACCACTTTTGCCTTTGTAACAGTCAGTGTTGATGTTTTGATCATTCTCCAAATGCACTGGAACTCCCAGCACAGAAAAAAACCCCACAACATCGAAATGTGGTATCTGTGCCTTCTTGGGCTTGGTCATCCTGTTGGGGTTTGGTCAATAAATGTAAAAGAAGAGGAGCATTCACTTAGCTCAATCTTCTGAGATACACATGTGAACCATGGAGCTCGCCTTGGGAGTTGTATTGTACAAGAATCTAACCCTGGACTTCTAATCCGAGGAGCTGCCTGCTGTTTAGAGAGCCACAGAGATGCACCTTCAATATCACATGCTGGTACCTACAGAGTAACCACTCCCTCCCTCCTTCCCTCTCTCCACAAACAATATGTAATTTCTTGCCAGCAGGAAGCTTAGCTTTCTTTGAAAATTAAAACTGAGGGTAATTTTGCATCTAACCCGTTTCAGAACTTAGTTATGAAAGAAACATTCAAGAAAAAAAATCAGAAAATCTTAGAACTTGGCTGATACCAAAACATAGACTTGTTAAAAGAATCTCTTTGGTTTCCAGAACTATGGGGATATAAAATTAACCACTGTAGTAGGAAGCAGGGGAAAAAACTGTGTTCACAGACTGCGTAATTTAAAAGACTGTGCAATTAAAGATCTGTATAATTTTTCATAACGTTCTAACTGCACTTTCCATAAAACCCATAAACTAGATGGTAGCATATAATTATTGGGCCAGCATTTATGGCTTTACTTATTATAGCACTCTTATTTTCACACCATTATTAATAGAACCAACGCTAAGTAAGCACAGCTCTAGGTAGCAGTAAGCATTTGCATGACATTCTGCAGAAGTAAAAAACGCAGTTCAGTTCCCGTCAGTGCTATTCAATCCAGGCTTTTGGAGAAGGGTAAGCAGGGCAAAGGTCTTTCTTGGGAAACAAAATGTGTTTTGGCTTGTTTTTTTTTTTAAGAAAAAGCAAACCTGTTGAAGCAGTAAGTGGTACATAGCAACAGGGTGGTGGAAAGCTTGCAATTTACCGTCACTAGTTGTTAATGCTCAGAGCTTAAGTGGAGGAAAGAAAACAAAAGCAAACAGGGAAAAAAATAATGAAAACATCTGAAGGCATGCTTGTTTGCTCCCAGTGAAAATCACAGCTGCTTTGTTTGGAATCTTTAAACATAACAGGAAAGACAGTTACATACTGACATCATTTCATGTGCCCTTTCATGTTTTCCACTATTTATATCTAACATTATCTTAAAAAACCAGAAGTAGAAAGTAAGAAAATTCTCATTAACTATGAAGAGAAATCCTCCCGAGCAACATTTGCAAAACGTATCCTTATTTCTATTATTTTTTAAAATACTTATGCTGCAGATTCCCATGCTTCACAGGCAGGACCTCATTTTCACCTGGATTAAAATTTTCAGATCTCCGCAAGTTAATCTGAACCCGCTCGGCACGGCTGGACAAATGTCCCTCATGGAGGTGCTACGCCAGCCACAGAGCCCACGTGCCCACCGGCTCCCGAGGGCTGCTCACTTCTGCCAGGCTCCTCTCATTAGTTGCCAGAGGTGCCAGTTGGATTGCCATGGGATTGCCCTTTGGGAATGACAGGTTTAGTGCCCGTCAAGTCCTCGCTCATTTTCTCGCACGGCAGTTTGAAATAAAATGTGAAAGGGTAAATAATAACAGTTAATCATAAACTCAGCCCTGTTCTCATCCGCATTTAAGACAAGATGACAGTCTTCACTACTAATTATATTTCATAAACTGGCATAAAACAGCCAAGGGAGATGTTGCTCTCACCTGACTTCAGCCATCTTCCCTTACGAACGTGACACCAAGAAAGGACTGTCACTGTGTGACTGCTTTTGAGTAAAGAATAAAGGCAGTTTTAGCAAACGGACAAAGACACAAGTCTACCCTGACTGGTGGTACCCTCTCTATAGCAATTGTTCACATTCATCAGAGAACAAAGAAGTAATGCCAGCCCAAACTTAGGAACCTTTAAGTGATTTTATGTTGCGATTGCATGTGCCCAAACCTAGATGCCACCAGCACATCAATACCAGAAAAATCACCTTGTCACTGAGAACTGAAATAGGCCCTACCAAACTGTCCTCACAACCATAACGTATACTGAGAAAGAAGACAGAAGAAATCTTTTCTCCCTCTCAGACTGTGAAGCATTTTTGCAGTGACTATGCAGTGTTTGTTCCAGCCTAAGGCTTTATTCACTACCTGGATTCTGCAAGTCTTCCTCCAGTAAATATCCCAGTGACGCCGACTGACGCCAAGCCCTGCACGTGTTACCTGATCTCACAGGTCCCTCTGACTCAGGTCTGTAGCTTTTGGTTCTCAGTGTACATGAGAAATTCTTACCCTTTTAACAGCCTATTTTCAGCTGAAAGACAAGTTGAACTTTTTTTGTTTGCTTTGGTTTACAAGATAACAACTGCCCAAAGAGTTACTGCTGCTAACCTGAATTGTGATATCTTACATTTTCCCTGTTTTATTTGCCTTGTTGTATGTATTCATTTCCAGAAAGACTCCTATAGAGGAGTCGAACAGACAGACAATGCCGTCTAGAGAAAATAACATTGGGAACAGTAGCCTCCTCTTCCCCTTCTCCTTTTTTTTCAGCCATGTAAAATATGGACTTTAGTAAAACATAAGACCAAACTAAGTCTAACCGATCTTTATAGTTTTGGGAGCTTCTACATACTTTTTTTTTTTCCTCATGTGCATCTGAAAACTTAGCTCATCTACACTGTCTGAAAAGCACAGCCGTTATATTAGGACAGAATAATATGTCAGATGTAATGATTATTAATAAACCCTGCCTCACTTTTTCCAGATGGACTGACAAAAGCTTTTCATGCAAACTGTACTCACCTATTTGCAAGGCATTTTTTAGGATTTTTGAAATGGCTATTTTTATTTTCCTGTTAATTTCAGAGGTGGCCAAAGAATTAAAAGGCTGATCTTATAATTTTTCACCTTCTCAAGGTTTATGCAGGAGTAACAACATGATTTTGAAGATGGCTTATCTCACAAAAGATTTATTTAATGGGCTTTCTCTCCTGCAGTCTTTTTAGCTGTGGATGAGGCAGTCAGTGTTCATTACTTGATGTGTGGTTAATTTTCATTGCTGTTCTTTATTCATGGTGTGGAAAGATGATGTAATTAGATAAATGGAAGTTTTCTTTGGAAATCTTTGCTATGCTCTGTCTAGACTCCTTTAAGTAAATTTGCATGTTTCAGTAGTGCTCAGGGCTACAGAAAGAGGCAATTGGTCCTTTCTGCCTTCAATAACTGGAATAATCAATAATCAATGTATTTTAGTATGATCAAACCCTCTGATGAGAGAAGTCCCTCGATCTGTTACTTTTTGATAAACTGCAAATTCAGCTAAAACAAAATAAAGAACACGGTATATGATATTAATGGCTCAAGGTAACAAGATAAAACAAAAAAACCCCACCTGGTTTAGTAGAAGAAAAGAGATTATGCAGGCTGCTTGGTGACTCAGAAAAATGTTAGCCATAAACACTTTCACTATCATGGGTGAGGGACAGAGTTTGTGGACCTGAAAACCCGCCTGCATTTTTTCCCTCCAATTGTATCAGCTCATTTAGTAATGATATTTATTTTCTCTACTAACCTTATGTCTTTTGCAACTGTGGTTTAGGCAAAATGATCTACTAACCAAAAATTACCAATTCTATTAAAATCTGATCTCAAGTTATTCTTTCATAGACTTAAAAAGCTAACTCAGGGCTTCCAAAGAATAATCTTTATATATTTATGTTAGCATAATTCAGTGTACTAAAAGTAATTTAAAATTTTCCTCCTCAGAGCAGGAATTAACTGAAAGCCTCACAAGCAGCTGACTATTAAGAAACAATACAAAAATATTTGATTAAAACTCAACTCTACTGAATTTTTAGTTGCAGTCTTACATCTATGAAAACTGTATTTTATCTTTTTTTTGTTGTTAAAAAAATACACCTAAAATACTAAGAGGGAAAATGAGTTTGCATAGAATGGAAGAAACAGCAAGCAATGGATATAAGCAAAAAGTACGTGTTATGGACTGTCTATTCCTTCCATTTTATTACATTAATGTACGTTGCAAAAGGAAAAGACAATGAACAAGAAGCAATGGGTAGCAGGGGTGAGAATGGAAGTCAAGCCTTATGCCTGCCTTGAATTTAAAAAGAAAAATTTAAATCTTACATTGAACTAATAAAAAATTCTAGAGAGACTTGTAAGCCAGAATCAACACTGATATTAGTACTGCTTGCTCTACACTTCACAGATATTAGCTAGAGAACTTGAAATGCAGCTCTGTGGTTACACAAATCTTCTACCTTCAGATGCTTGTACCTACACAAAATATCAGGCCTGAAAACTGAACTTTTCCAAAAGACATTTTCCTTTCAGAGGGAAGGTATGAAAACTATTTGAATCAAATGCAGGAGGGAAAGGAGAAAAGTAATCCTACTGTATTTATCTGAACCTGTTGAGAACTTATTGATCACATTTCTAGTTTTCAATTACGCATTGCAGGATTAAAGGCAGACAGTAATTTGCTGAAAAAGATATTCTATGCGGAGAAAGCATCTCTTGAGATCTCATTTTATGAGAAAATAAGGAGGAAAACAAGAAAATCTGAGAATCTGCTAACAACACTATCAGAGCTATTCTGGACTAGATCTGCGTGTGTATGTGAATTTCTTAAGAGCGCATGGAATCACACCATGGGGCATGGAATCTGCACCAATGTGCAGAAACAGAATCTGCTGTAGGTTTCTAGTTGCCTATCTCACTCATAATTGAAAGAGCATTTCCTGGTGGAAATTAGCACGAGAAAGTCCCTGCTGATGAAACAGCAGCAGCAGAAAGACTGATGAAGAAATAGCGGATGGGGCAACTCCTGCGAAAAAAGGATAAAAGCTAAAGTCCTAAAGGACTTGGATGGACATGGGTGCTTAGGTGCAACGTATCTCTGTCTTTAGGACAGGCCTGCATTATCCTACGCAGAGCCAGTCATGAGCCAACTCTATCTTGATGAGTGCGCAGACATACCGTCTCAGCTTCTAGATAGAATGGGTTTTGCTACTAAAACGTTGTGCCCAAACCAATGATCTCTGCTCATTATCAGGGCCAACTAGTATGCACAGCACACTACTTTTACATAGCTGTGTCAGTATCAGATGTGAGTCTCCAAACCTCTTTTGGAGACAGTTTGAGTGTCCTTGGATGTCCTACTACAAACACCCTCTAAACACCTTAAAATTCTTGAAAACACAGAGTTAAATGTTTTGTCCCATTACGTAAAGCCTTGAATATTTAGGTATTTTCTCTCAACATTCAGACTTTCACTGATGTCTCAGATTGGGCACTTGTATCTTTTCAGAAATCTTCAAGTCTGCCTTTGAAGAAACTCCCACAGAACCGAATTCAGGAGGAAGAAGATGGAACTTTTTACTTAAACAAAACCAGCCTGATTTTGTTTCAGGTGTCAAACTTTCAGTACAACATTCTCGTGGCAAGGTAGTTTCCATCTGCATGGGGATGGCTCAGAAATAATATTCTATTTTGCAGCTGCATTTATTTAAATAGAAATCAGAAAATTAAACTAATTAACTTAAACAACTGACATACTTAAAAGCAAAACGGTGATTTAAAACTCCGAAGGTGTGAGATTTACTCTTGCCTTTTGAAGTAGCATTTTACATTTAAACTTAAAGAATTAAAAGGTGAGCGTGTATTACTTTTCTCATTTTTTTTCAGTTTAACTGTTCCCATTGTTTCATTTAGAAACTCTGTCACAGATGTCTGAAACTGTTAATTTATTTATATATTTATTTTTATCTCCAACGTGCAGAATAGTCATTTACATAAATTGACTCACTTCCGTAGAACACAATTCAGCAGCAAAATGTATTTCTAAAGGGAAAGAAACGATTTTTAAATACTTCAAACAGACGGAAAGGCTACTTATAAAAAGGCAATGAACCTTCTGAAGCACACACCAGGATTCATCTCACCAAAACTGAATCCACACTCTTAGCACCATTCCTGATTTTTCTGGCTAATGTGAAAAAAAAAAAAAAGTAGTTACAGTAAAGATGTAGATAGGAGAAAAAAAAAAGAAAAGAGAAAAAAAGAGTCCTGAGTCCTATTTTGATAATCCTGCTTAGAACTGTTTCACAAATTAGTGTAGTAACTTGCCTGACAAGCATGTAACACCCTATTGTATACTATTGGCACAAGTTCAAAGTAGATAGAAGAATAATGAAGACCAAAAAACCCTGAACAAACAAAAAGTAGCATCAATTGCTTTTACTAATCCTCCCTTACAGAAGCAATGGATACTCTGTGCAACTATACGCAGTAAACTGCTGATCTGCTTGGGGAAGAAAACCAGCTGCAGAAAAGACCCTGCACACCTGAAGCAGGAAGCAGAAGGAATTTAGGTACCTCCTCCAGAAAATCATCTTTGCTCATTTCTTTCGGGGTAAGGAGGGGTAGGAAAAAGAGAGAAAAAGATGATGTGGCCCACTTCACAAGAGGCTTCAAGGGCTGGCAGTCTGAGTGAAGGCGAGAATTTCTGATAATTCTAGGTTGTTTCCTAAGTCTTAGCAAAATAAAGAAAATACAGAGCACATACCTTTGCTCTTTATTTCCTCCATGCTATCATTAAACAACCTTCAATCATCATATTTTCATTCAGGATTATATAGTGTTCTACTTGTTACACACACACACTGTATGGGAAAATTATGAGCCTAACACAGATTCCTTGATTTTCACATTATGGCTTAATACCTACCAGTAAAACATGGCAATGCATAATTTTAAGAGCCAGAAGTAAGGTATATTCGACCCTCATTTTAATTATATATTTAAAGACAGAAGTCTTTCTTCAAATAAATTAGTATATATATTAATTGAAAGGAGCATACATTATACAAGTGTGAACTTAGAAACATCTGCAATTTCCATGTTTACTTAGTAGTCAGTGTAGGAAAATCTCACCCTTTTCACACACCTAAGTATAATTCCAAAATATCTCAGGTTGATTGCTGTATTTATGTTTCTCAACAGAACAGTGAGTCCACTGTGTTTGATATCAAAACCATTCTGGAAAAAGAAGACAAAGGAAAGTCTGTTTGCCTCTCACCCTCTACTAAACTGAATTAAAAAGGGTGGGTTTTTCTGTTCTCTTTCAGTGGAAGAATGTTAGGTGTTCTGAAACAGAAAGCATGAAAAGAGTTACCTACAATACACTATTTTGCAATGCAGTATGTGCCATGAAGGAGAGATGTTTGAAACCCCCAGAGCAAAATTACACAGCTTTTGTTTCACAATGGACTTAGAGATAAACCAATTTTTTCAGGCGGCCTTACTCACCGGGTATCATTTAGTAAACGTCAGAATTACACACGAGTTTCTCATCTATATTAAATGCGACGAGTCAAGTAAGGTACCCTTCAAAATGATCCTAGGCATATCTTTCTTGTGTTTTTTCATGGTTGCATTTTTGGAAAGTTAGTTTCTGGAAGAGCAGAAAGAGGCACATCGAATATCAATGTGGTAAGTCTGTAAAGCTCACAAAGCAATAGTTCTAGTATGAAAATTGATAAATACGGATTAGAACTGGAAAATAGCATCTGAATTTTGCTTTGAGAAATTATTAGTAAAGCAGAAAATGACAATGAAAAATCCTATCCTTTTCTATTGAATTTTAATGATTCTATTTCATTGCAAAACCAGGAGGGTATACATTGAAAAAAATATTCATGTAAATCTAAGGAACAGATGGAGCAGAGAAAGGATGGGACTGGAATCATAAGGCAAAGTTGACAAGAACACAGGAAGGCAGCAGAAAGCAGAGGCAAGACAAGGTCAAGAATATCAGCAGACAGGAGATGGTAAGAGAGATTTACTGCAGACACAAATGTCTATTCCAGGTACTGGAATTTCACAGGGTTTCAAGAGTCACACCATTCTTCTGTTACCTAAGAAGTAGTTTTTGGTCTCAGTGGAAAAACGTGCTTCTTGTTCCTGAGATATTAAGAAATGCATACAAAGGAGAATAATTTACTGGCACCATATTATCTCACACACAGACTTCTGCACTGTTAACTGTTGAGAACATTAGTGCAGTCAAGTGCTACACTAGAAACCTGGACTTTATCCCACAAAGCTGCCACTTAATACTGGGTAAGCATATGAATCGAAGTTATCGTAAGTATGCATTAATTCATTTTTCAGGGCGCTTACACCGAGAGGTAGAGATTTGGTCGAACTGACTATTCACATTTCCACTGGAAGAAAAGGAGGTCAGTTTTTAAGCTCGCAAAATCACCTACTCCAGACAAGCCTGTTCTCTGACTTGCCAACTCTTCTACCCCAAATTTTCAATCTAAATTCTCAGCGTCTCCCTTCTAACACCTCTAAAAGGAGGGCAACACTAACTTGCTTAGAAATTCTCCGCTGGAGTTGCTTGCTTGTTGTTCCCTAGCGGCAAGTGTCATTTTGTCAAGCTTGAAACACGTCGAAGCGGGTGAAACGGCTGCCACTCCTTTCGACAGGAATGCTTCCGTGCGCACCCAGCCCCACAGGTGAGGCCCCAAGGACCACACGCCAGGCTCCCCACCGAGCTCCTCCATTCCTAATGCAACCACCTGATCCCCCAGAGGGTGGAATCCATGATCCATACAAAGCTGTAGCTCCTGACTTTTAAACCAGCATCGCCCTTTATGTCTGTGGGATGATAATGGCAATACTGTGAATATCTGCACATACAGTAACGCCCTGCGCCCTGTGCACGGACTCTTCAAGTGAAAAATAGAGAGCGATCATCCAATTAAAGAAGTTAACATACATGGAAAGACCAACTAAGCTTGCATGGAAAAAATCTTCATTCTGGTATTTCCTACATTTTAAACAAGTTACTTGGCTATATTAATAACATTCTCATAACATTTTTCCCTGAATGTATATCTCTGTATATTACATGTACACATACAAATTATTCTACTTAATAAAGAGACTCTGCCATTAGATATAAAACAGAATCCTTTCTGCTATTAATACCAATTCAGTGACAGTAAGTGAGAAACATCTAGGGAAGCAGAAGACTGAATTACAATTGTGTCGGGCTAAAGAAACCCTACAAAAAGAAAAAAAAAAAAAGCTGCGGTGTGACAAAATCAAACTGCTGCTGAAACTAACGCCCAGCAAAAAGAGCAAAGCATAAGATAAATCAAAAAAATCACAGATTTCAATAGCATGCCAGTCTTTAGGATCAGTGAAAACTATCTAATTGACAGATGATTTGATATTCTTGAGGTGAGCTACCTTTAAAATCGCAGGCAAGATCACTGAATGGAAAGATAAATGTCAATGGATGAAACAGATTAAAAATTGAATTTGATGTATCCCTCTCTCCAGTTACCAAGCTAACTGTTCCAGCAACAGGCATAGGTAGACATATGACAAGATTCTGTGTGAGACTGGTAATATTATCTTGGGCATTTTAGCTCAAACAGAGGAATAAATGAAACAATGTCCTCAAAAAATAAGATGTATAACAGAAGGCTTGATATGATTTTTAGCAGAACCAATCGTATACTGAGCTGCTAAAATATGTATCAATGTTAGAAGCTAAATATACAAGACTCTCATATACCTAGAGTTGAAAAAGCAGAGAAAGACCATTAAACAAGCCTGAAGTCATCTGTTATATTCCTTTCTTTTCACATTTACATGAAATCCTTATAACTTTGGTGGCAAGAGACTGAACACGTATACCATTTCCCTTGATAGATGAATCACTACCCTCTGTTTAGAACCAGTTGCCAGTGGAAATATCTGCATTAGCGAAGAGTCTCCTATAAAAACATGTTTGAAGTAAGAAAAACTTCTTACAGCCGACCAGATGTTATCTCTGATGAACCAAAATATTTCCTAAATTAAAGTTCTGTAGAAAGCAAACATTCTCATTATAGGAATTCCACCGAGTCAGTTCCGTGAATCAATAGTCTTCTTATTTATGACTTAAACTAAAACTTTGTTTCAATAGGAAATACTGCTTGCCCTTTTGAATGTTTTGTGTAAGGCTACACCATCTATGTTAATTTGGGAACGAATGAGTTTTTCTTCATAAATATATAAAAAGGAGCCATGTAATTCAAGACAATCTAAAATGCCTAAATCCTGTGAAGGGTAGTGAATGTTCAGTTCTGTCTGAAATATTTTATTTCATTTAGCAAAACTACCGTAAGATTTAAGAGATCTCTTTCACAGCCACTATCTGCTCTGGCTCCCTCTTACCCCTCCCCAAAATCTGTAATTTTCATGTATTTCATATCAGTTATCAGTACACACTCCAAGCACGCGAGCCACTGTTGAAATTACTCCATTTAAGAGAAATGTTCAGCCGGAAGCAGCTGCAGGGCTGCAGAAACCATAGGAACAGAATGACTACTTTTTCTGGGGAAACAAATACCTAGCAGTTACTTGCTGTGACACATTGAGGGAAAAAGTAGACATGTAAGGAGATGTCTATTTTCTGCTTACAGGCGTGAGGCTGCCAAAGAAAAACGATCAGGAGCCTGGTTTTAGTTTCAGTTATGGTTTAATCTCCCTACAGCAAAGTTGAAATAGACTGGCTTTATTTTTAGATGCTGAGAAATATTGCTAAGTATTCTAATAAAACAATGACAAGTGGCTGTTTTTAAGGAAGAATATTAGTTCTAGATTTTTTTTTTAACTTCTCAAGACAAGATAACAAGTCTAATCCTCACAGCATCATCATGATGCTCTTCCCTTTCCCATCCCTCCCTCTCTCTGCCCTGACACATGAGCGGTTGCATCAGTAATTAAAAGTGCCAGCACCCAGGTGGTATGTAAGGCTTTTGGTAGGAGGCCAGTTCTTCAACAGGTGGACAATAACATTAATCAGGAAGCAATCCAGGCTTCCACCAGAGAAGAATCATGACCTGCCCTGTTTGAATTAGTGCTGGATACTTCCCAGATGAGTTAGTACAGCTGAAGCCTAATTAAATCATATTCCTTGCATCTTCACTGTGTTCCTGTGTGTCTAGGACAATGAATGAGCACACAGCTTTTAGGGATAGATCTTTAAAAAAAAAAAAAAAAAAAAAAAAAGAATTAAAACCCTCCTTTTAGATTAACTATCAGTCAGAGCGCAAAGATTTCAGCTGTAGCTGTCATGATTTGTCTGTCCAAAATGAACTTCTCCAAGGAGATGTACTCATAACAGCCGGCTCAGTCAAAAGTTCCTATTAAGCTGCCACTGAAGAAAGACATAACTTCAGAGGAAGAAGCTTTTAGTTCTAGCACACAACTTGAGGAAGTTAGAGAACTGCTGAAGGTCAAGGCTGCTAGAAACTTTCATGAAAATGCCAAATAGTGGTGTTAAAGAAGAGATCATCCACTAGCATCTTTACAAACCGCAAAGAAATCCAGCTTTATTTAAGAAGGGTCCTTCAAAGAGCCTTCCAGGCTACTTAGTTAACAGTAAGACAAAAGAAGGTTTCAGGGTTCAGGAGCAAAACCAGGATACAATTATACAGAGAATGAAAAAATAACAAACTCTGAAGGAGCAGATGAAGCTAATCCATAGCTAAACTAAACTTCTGAACTTCATCTGTGCTTACCTGGGCTGGTCTGTCCCAGAAAAGCCTCATGCTTGCGCACCCCTATCTTACTCAAATTACAGCTGAACATGGACTACAATCTGTCATCGCTCCCCACAAAAGGTGGACCCTTCTGCAAAGGCTCACAGGCCGTGTTGTCCACCTGATCTCAATCAGAAGACACTACATGAAGCACAGACAGCATATGACGTAGACACTAATCCAGGCAAAATTCTAGGCCTGTCCAGCCTGCGTGAAGCATGTCCTCAGGTGAGCTTTCCATCACAGGTGATTCCCTTCCTGCTTCAGCTCAGCTGCCGCATAACTGACCTAAGAATTAGCAAACTGTGCAGGCGAGGTTTGCAAATACAGCAGCATAAGGTAGCTGCTAACTGGAAAGCCATCAGTACATGGCATTCAGCAGCAAGAAAAGTTGTTTTACAGATAGGGCTAATAGGAGCACAAGGACAGGGACGATGGGGCCAGGCAGGCGTGGATGCCACAGGAGGAGCAGACTCTGGAGAAGGGCTGTCAAAGCAGCAGGAGCTAACAACACCCACATCAGCCAGTCTGTAAGTCCCAAGCACCACACGCCTCATGTGCTGCTTCTCCGGACATCCAGGGGACTGGCAGCAAGGAAATCCTGATGGCTCTCAGGAAGGAGAGTCATCCCAATCGGCTCCAACAGGGGACAGAGAGGGTCTCCCTGACCTGCAGGTGCTGCCAGCCTGGGGAAGCCCAGGATAGTGGGCAGGGCTTGGCACTAGGAACCTCACGCTCCCCAGTGTCCGGCAAACAGATCTGGACTGGGCAGGCTGCCTGGGTGTGATGAGCATCTGGGCACCCGACTTCCAGCCAGGGCAGGTGGAGACATGCATCCTAGTGCTCAGGACTACATAGAATGGTTTAGTTTGGAAAGGACCTTGAAGATCATCAAGTTCCAACCCCCCTGCCATAGGCAGGGACACCTCCCACTAGACCAGGTTGCCCAAGGTCACGTCCAGCCTGGCCTTGAACACCTCCAGGGATGGGGCCTCAACAACCTCTCTGGGAAACCTGTTCCAGTGCCTTACCACCCTCAAAGTAAAAAAAGTAAAAAAACACGGGTGAGGATCAGTGAGTCACATCAGTTTTGTTTTAAAAAGGAATCCCCATTCGCCTCTTGGAAATCCTTTCACTAAGATTTGCTATGTTGTTAGCGATGCTGCAACATCAGGTGCTATGTTTGTGCCATAAACCTTTTCCACAGGCAGTTTTGAACTGACCACCTAATAAAGATGGGACCAACACGCGCCAGCCGAGAACTGGCATGCTGCTCCTGAACAGTCCCCACCTCCGAAAACTGCCTTTAGATTGCAGCAGCATCATTTGTATCGTTACACAGAAGTATTCACGCATGCTAATTCACATTTTAGCTAGAGAGATGAGGGGAGAAAAGTTCACATTTTTATAAAGTCTGCCCCAAGAAACTGCAAGCTGTGAGAAGGCCGTGTAGGCACACTGCTCAACGGTGTTTGCAGCTACCACAGCAACAACGCTCCCAGAAATGCCTTTGTCTGCAGCGTATGTTGCCCATCTTGAGGAAATCTGAAAGGAGGATGCTGAGATGAAAATTTAGCAATAATAAAGCTTACAATGTTTGCTATGGGAAAGTATTCCTTGAGCTGACCAAAGGTAAAGGGTCGGCCTTGGCTCAATTCCGATGTTCCCCAAGACGATGCATGTTATAGGCTCATCAGCCAAATTAAGTCTGACTTAAGCTACACAGGCACGCAGCACTCGGGAAGCCCCGAGCTACAAGTATGTTGTTGGGAAGAGTTGTAAATGAAAGCACATTGCAGAAGACCAACACTATCTCCTCAGAGCTCTGAACTTCACAGTAAGCAAAAGTACCTCTCTTACAGTTTTGAGATGATACCATTTGAAATTGTTTTTGGAGAAAGATTTGGTTTGGGTTAAAAAAGAAAAAAAAAATACTTTCTTGCATCATTGTCATTTAGTCGTTTCCAACCCATCATTAACGGGTTTCTAAATGATTTGATTTCTATACCAAGAGATATATAAAGTTAAAACTATGAAGCTTTGGTTCTTTAGTTTCAGGCCTTTGGGGAGCCTTTGCAGTTACTCTTTTCCCAGAAGTATGGCTGCTCAGCCTGAGTTTTTACTCCACAGAAGGGAAAGAAAACAATTGTCTTTTAATAAGACAATTTATGAGTCTGTCCCTTTAATTCTTTGTAAGTTCTAGTCACACTTCCTTATAACCTTGCTCTTCCTTATTAGTGTTTGTGTGCATACATATATTTCTAACTTGTTTTGTTAGATTTAATTTACTTGTATTTGACATTTTACTGTAGAAAGTGTTAAAAAAACTAATTAAAAAGGTTCTAAAAATTCATTGTTGTCATCTGGAAAACAGTAATGCAATCTCTATTTAGAGTGCACATTCTTAACAGCAGCAGTTTCGGCACCAAAAGCTTCTTTGAAACATCTATAATGTCATGGCAACCTCGTATTTATATTGCATACAAATTAAATTATTTAATAGCTTTGAGTCTACTATCTGCACAACCCTATTAATCATTTTATTAAACAAAAAAATCCTTTGTCTGTACATGTACATTTCCAAAATAAGTCTTAATTCTGCATTACTGTTTATAATTAATAGAGCAATGCTCTTTAAGTCTTCATTTAACTTTCAAACTTTGCTTTTTGTAAGCAATCTAAATATCTGAGCTTTAAAAACAAGCTTAACTATATTATTCATATTATTGGGGGGGCAGGTAAGATACAGAATTGAATACTTGTGTTGGGGTTACTGAATTTTCCAATTACATCAATATTTTCAAAGGAAATGCACTTACAGTAATGGATCTCCTGTAATCTTCCTATATTTTCAGTCTCATCCATGGAGACATACAGCACACAACCACACACGTGCTACTTGGATTTCTTGAACAAATATAACTCACGACAATGCAGATGACAACGTTGCCTGTATTATCAGTGAATCAAGCACAGAAGCGGTTTCACGTTTTCATCATATTACAACAGCATCAGAACACACAGTTAGACAATGATGTTTCTGGATTAAATTCAATGTTCTGAATAAAGCTCGTGCACTGTTTCTCTGTATTCTTTAGGAATATAATCTGTGACTAAACTGTATTCTCTAAATGAATCATTTTACCAGTCCTTACTCTTTTTGCCTCAGAGCGAGCCTCTGCACTTCCCAAAGATTACACCTGTGTCGCACGAACATTCCCACAGCCTTCTCTGGAGGTTGAATCTTCCTATTTTCCCTCACTCTACAGAAAGCATGTACTTATGTGAATGATTTTGGTCTTTGAATCCACATATTTGTGTTACGCTATTACAGAAAAAAAACAGGCTGAAATAGGTGTGCACAGGAAAGTAGGAAATCTCGTCTAACCTTTCCAAGATGATATAAGTACAGATGTATATATGGAGCTGTAAATGCATTGAGGAACTTATGCTAGGGAAGGCTTTTGCTGAGGAATATCTTGATCAAATAGCACTCGCTCACTTTGACAATAGTTCTAGACCAAAATCAAACTGGAATGGAAAGAACTTAAGGAAGGAAACCTAAAATTCATCAGAATACCTCAGAAGACAGGTATTAAGGTATGCTGCTGCCTAAGCCACATATTCACATTTGAAACAGCTCTTAGAATGAAAAAAATCATACTTTCTTGTGTATGCCTGTTTCAATACATTTCTTTTCACATCAGTTTAATATAAATTGATTTTTAGATCCAAACTCCATCAATAACATTTTCAACATTATTTCCCAAAAGGGCAATGTATGCCACATGCAAGTTAATAACAACACTGAGGTATTAAAGAAAATGTGATTTCAAGTTCAGTCCCAAGGTACACTCAAAACAAGCAAGGAGCTTTTTTCTCAGGTGCAGGAATTCCATGTAATTAAAATGCTACCGAACTATGTTTAACAAGAGAAAGTGGGATAGTATGTTTCAGAAAATATAGTTATTAAAAAGCATGTTTTACGGAGAACTTCTTCAGTTGTCTGTCTTCTTCTGTATTTGGGCATCAGACAATGAATAGCAGCCTGCTTCCTCTATGCATGGAAAATGTTACTGATGTAATACTCATCTGAATAATATGATTCACTATAACTCAGTATTATAATTTTGTCATTTGGATAGACATGAGAACACAATGTGTGGTGATTATCTCTCCTACAGCTATTGCTGTTACTACATTACATATTTTAATACTTATTTATTGTAAATAATTCTAAAATGTTTTCTTCAAAAAAGCTACACTCTTCACCCCCTTCCACACGAATATCTCTTGTTTTGACAAATCATCATTTTACACACCAACTGTGTTAGGAATAAGAAGTACTAAGTCAAGTTAGGTAGTAAAACTTATCCTGCATTTTTAACACGTTTGTAAACATTAAAATACATTTTCAGGTGTGAATTTTGAAAAAAAAAAAGTAATTTAAAAATGTTTTACTGGCTACTTTTATTAGTTGAAGCATTTCAGATAATTAAAGTAACTCCTAGAAAATCAGTCCTTTTCAAGGAACCAGCAGGTTTGAAAAACTTCAAGGAGAATACTGGCTCCCCTCTGTATAGCGTATCACCTCCTATCATTAACATTTTCTTTCATACGATTAACTAAAGCATTACTAAAAAGCCCTATCTGCATGAAGTATTGATGATTGCTTTTTGTAAAGTGCATTCTGATTTGTGGATGAAAGTATTGTAGACCATAATTGCAAGGTTTGCTTAGCCAAAAGGTTAGCATCCTTCAAGGAATATTCAGGCACGCTTCAAGGACTTTAAACATGAAAAGTGGTGGATAGGATTTGTTTTGAATGTGGCCCAAAATCTTAATATTCTTTCTCTCAACTATTACATAGAGAAAAGTGTTTTATTTTTTCTACTACAGAAGTGTATTTGACATAAAAAGGTTTTTTATGCTCTCAATTATTTTAAACGAGCGCATTCTTATCTGACACTTCCATTTAAAAGCAAGTGAAAGTTTACAAAAATAGTATTACATAGCTACGTATATGCTGATCATTTGATATTGTCCCTAGTTACTAAAATTAATTATTTAAATACAGAATACGCTTGCATTCATTTATGAGATATGCAGAAAATTGAAGTAGATTCCAGAGAAGTAAGCACTGCCACTATAGGTAGAGGGCTTCCTGCATGCAGATTAAATCCAGATAGTTCATATGCCTACACCATGTAGACATAGCAGCAGCAAGCAACACAAACATTTTACTTACTAACAACGGTTCAGTGAAAGATCTAAACAAAATCTGCATGTAAGCATAAGGTAAAAGTCCAAATTATGATGTTCATAAACACCAGATGTTCTCCTGATGTGTGTGCCTTAGAAGAAAAGGTACTGATGAGCTAAAAAGGCTCAATGAATTAAATTAGAAACAGATACCCAGAATCAAGAGAGCTAATGTCTTAATATTCATATTTTCTCACACCATTCGGAAGAGAAAGCAACAAATAAGATTGCACTATACCAAATCAAAGGCTAAAACTCTAACAGTGAGTAGTTTGCTAAATCATGGTTAAAAAAAAAATAGATTCTCGTAACACTTACGATACAATTGAGATGAGACCTCTAAATAATTCTGAAATGCTTTCTTCAGAAATCTTGCACCCCTCTGGTATTAGTCAAAATCACCACCTTCCACATGAACATCTCTTGTTTCGACAAATCATCATTTTAAACACAAACTGTATTGGGAATAACATCAAAAAGAAACGAGAAAAAAATAGGGTAGCCAGAAAAGAAGTTGTCCTCAAACAGGAAGAATGAATACGCTGGCAAATAGTTATATCTATTACTCTTACATCCTGTTATACTGCTAATTCCATCCTTCATCTTCTTTATATTCCGTACCAAAATTAACTACCGATCCCTGGGCCTGGGCCATTTCCATCCAGCCACAATGCTTTCATTAGCTTCTGCAACCTACCAAAACTCTGTAACTCAACCTGACCTCAGTCTTCAAGGAGCTGAGCATCCCCACCCAAAATGGTTCAAGTACGGATACAGCTGCAGTTAACGTACTTTTCTGAAGACAGCAACTGCTTCTTTAAATACAGTACCATAAGCCTACGTGTAAAATTCAGGTTGGTCTTACTGTGAATAACATTCCCTTGCCTTGGACAACCCCCGGACAAAATTATAAAAGTAATAAATTCAAACAGATGGTATCTGAATGGAATTGTAGCCTACTACTTTAGCTACTGCTGTACTAATCCCACTTTTGAAACCAAGGTTTTCTACCAGCGACTTTTCTTTAGACACCTCCTGACAATCACTTCGTCCTATGCGGTTTGCAGACATATATCATCACAAGGTACAACTATTTTATAGACCCACAATAGCTATAAAGTTATAGCTGAATAGTAAACAGCACTCCGAAAGGGTTTGAATAGAGACATACTTTAACCTGTACACGCAGAATAAAGTAACCCTAGCCCCCTTACAGTGGTTCATTCTCCTAATTAAGGCAGATGTTATCTGCATCACTTAAAAGTTTCAGTCCAGAGGATGCAATACTCGAGACAACCTGTAAAAATGTATACACAGCTGAACACAATATTCCTCTTTTTTTTCATCCTGGGAAATACTGCGGTAAATTCACGTTTCTGGTCAATAGAGAAAGGTCAACACTTCCTGAGAGACTCTAAAAAGCAATCCAGATGCTCTAAATAAACTGCTGAGATAAAATGGGAGCCATCAAGATACAATTAGGAAACAGCAGGTTCAGAAACACCGGTAGAATTCAGGCCATTTGAATACAGCTACATTTTCTCTTTTCATTTGAGTACATTTGATCTCTATTTAAAGCTGCAATAAAATAGATCCAATGACCGTGTACATAAATTAATTACGATTGCATTTTTCCAGTTTATTTGATGCACAATGGTAGGCCATGATTTTTACCTATAAAAACGTACTACTCATATACATATTACATTGAACAACAGCCTTCATGTGACAAACACCAAGAATGATGTATTTTATAATGTATATGGTAAATTTAGAGGGCTTTTTGTTTTAAATCCTCAGCTTACCATACCAAAGCAATGTGAGTTTCTTGAGACTGACCCTTCTTAAACTATTACGTGTATTTCTCTACCATGGACGATTATACAAAGGAAAAAATTCAGTGGAAAACACTGAAAATATGAAAGGTAGGGCATGTTACAAGTTACAAGATTTGACATACAGTAGAAAATATTTTTGAATAGTTTGGATTTACTTGATTTCATTCTTTCTTGGTCTAAAGCAGAGGAATTATGGACTTAAGCAGAGGAATTAAGGTATATACACACACACATTTGAAAGAAATACTATTTTCTATTTCCTAAACAAGAGCAAATCTAAACAGCATAAAAATTCCACTGTAGGTCTACAGCTACAAAGCATGAAATGCACCTTACTTAGCAATCACAGTCTCTAGCCTATCTATTATCCAAAAAGGTACCTCAGTTATCTACATCCCCTAGAACATGTTATGTAGGAAAGAGAGTGCGCATGGTGCTAAATAGACTCGATGGAACGGAGGACAAAAGTGTGATCTCCTCTGTGCCAAAAATATAGGATTTTTTTCTTCCCTATATTTTTTTAATTTCATTTTGGGTTTCTATACTTTTCTTTTGCTTAGGATTACTTTTATCTTTTTCAAACAGGCCCCAAGTTCAATAAGACCTTCCAAAAAGGCAGCTGTTGGTTACTTTTTGTTTAAAAAAGCTTTTAAAAAAACATTGTAATTCAAGTGCAAACATAGCAAAACACATCGCTCTATTTGATGCCATCTTTTCTCCCTTGCAAGCTGAATTACATAGTGCTAACAAAATAGCATCATCAGTGCAAGCCTTCAGACAGCCGATTTTGTGTAGTGGATCAGTAAGAGTATAAAAGATTGTCACAAGAGGTCATCAGAATTACTGGGTAGTTCTCCTAAACCACGCGAAGCAAACACAACAGTCATCCTGTAGCCAATGAAGTTAATCTCTGAATGTCAAACAAAAGGAAACAAAAAAAAAGACATTTGGAAAACTGATTTTTTTGTAATGTGACAAGAGGGTACACATAAATATTGTCCCGTGTGTGTTCAGAAGGCTCACCCATAGGAACAAGCTAACCAAAAGCAGGCGTGTGGTACCTACCAGAGGAATTGCTCTGCACAATGGCATGTCTCTCATTTTTCTCCAGGTGAAAGTTGGAACCGCTTAGGTTGGAAGGGACCTTAAAGACCATCTGGTTCCAACCCCCTTGCCTGGACAGAGCCACCTTCTACCAGACCTGGTTGCTCCAAGCCCCATCCAACCTGGCTTTATGCATGAAGTCTCAGCAAAGTAGGTTATTCCTCCAATTTTAAGATCATATTTTATGAACTGAATATCCTGATGTCTAAGGCAGGAAGCCTAGAGAACTTCTTGGATGATTGCATGACTTTTCCATGGCTAAGGTTAGATGAGATCAGCCCTAATTTGGGTGTCTGATGCTTCTGAATATGCATTCAGACATATAACGCATGTACGTTCTAGGGAGAAAGAGAAACATCAGGAGATGCCAGGTACGGTGGGACATTTTGAGACTGATCAGCTAGGGTACACACTTAATACTGCCTCTTTACAGATGCTACAAAACATTATTTACAAAGGTGAGAGGGGGGAAAGCAGTAGAGCTGCTGCATAAAGCAAAAGCACTGTTACTAACCTTCGGTGGTTAAGTGGATTTCCCAAGACAACATGCTTTGTTACCGTCTTAACACTGTAACTCATGGCCGATTAGAAAAGACAGCACACTACGCAGCATGGAGGGAAGGGGATGAAGGGTGAACGCACCGTGATTGTGCTTTTGTTCCCACTGTTATTAATCCACTGGATAAGCATCAGCACCCGCAAGTCCCATCCACTTTTGAGCCGCGTCCATCAAGAGCTGTGATAATTGGGCATTTGTTAGAAACAGAACAGTTTTCAAGCAGAGCAAACTTAACCTAAAAGCATATATATATATTTAAAGCAATAGTTTATTCATGAAAATACCTGACAGCACATATATTTATGAAAGAGCAACTGAGAAAATATCCCTAAATTCCATTTTATTACATACTGCTACATTCTTTAATTGACTTGACGGTTGCTGTAGCACGGATTCGAGACAACTATCAATTACGAGTCTTCACACTCTCCTGCTAGGCCTACCAATCTCACCGAAGAATCAGTCTCTTCATTAAAATATTGATTGTATTCCAGCAGTTCTAATTTAAAGCTTTATTGAAGAGGTTATAAAGATATTCTCAACATTCAGGCACGGACACATACTGCTCAAATACGAGCTAACTAAAAAGAATACAAATATTCGTGTAATAACATGCTCTATAATCTGCTGAAATTCAGTGCCTACAGTTTTATTTAGGCGAATCATGCACAAGTGACAGGAGCATTAATTGACACAAACATTCGTCATTTCTAAAGTGGCTCATTTGGTGGAGCCACTATCAAATGTAATTCTATAATGGTTAAATTAGAGGGCATTTCAAGGCAGCAAATTGATCAAAGTGGTTATTTTTTTCTTGCTTCTACCAAACAGCAAATAATTTTAGTGTGGTGGTGTGCTTGCATGCTTAGTACTTGAAATGTAATACAATCAGGATCTGTATATTGAAGTAAATGAGGATCCCTTTTTCTTCCTGTTTAAGAACAGTAAGATTAAGAAAGATGTGAAGATATATAAATATAGTGATCCTGTCAGAACTTCTACACTTACTCTTTCACCATTTAGATCTCCAACACACAACAACAGAAACTATCCATCTGAAAGCTTTCTGAAGCCCTGGTTGCAAGGTAGTATTCACAGTAGGATTTGCATGTTTTCTTCCCAAAAAAATCTCTTCCTTTTCTAATTTTTGACTGAAGGTTCATCAATATTTCCATTTGTCAAGGTTTCCATCCACGCCATGGTCACTAAGGCCAACAGGATTGCAAGGTAGAATTTACTCATATCTAAGCAACATTACAGATCTGATTTTATGTATTTCTCTAATAAAAATCTTACAACTTTCAGTATTGGTAATGGTAAAAATTGAATGCACCAAGACACTGCTTTCTAATAGAACAAAAGAGACTTCAAACCAGCAGAAGGTGATAGTAGGGAAGAAAATATTCAGTTACCTCAGACATCTGTATCAGCCATAGTGCTTTAACGTGGAAAACTGAAATTCTTCCCCAGCTTGCAAACAACATCAAATATAAAACCACTATAGATTTAAAACACCAAAGTATGCCTTCTTAATACCTGGCTTCCTGAGAATATTTCTTACTTTGTGTCCCACACATACATAGGCATCTGAAATGTGGCCTGTATGCATGTGCTTAAGCACAGAGGCTTGCAAAAAACCAAACAGATTCTTGACCCATATCACAAACTGCTGTGAGATGATAGCTCAGGCCAGACAAAAAACAAACAAACAAATCCCTCGGTGGAAACATAGAAAGCATTTTCCTGGGGTATCCTGGGCCAAGACAAAATAAAGTGAAACATCTACACAGAACCATTCTTCTTTTTCCAGGAAAACCAATACATTTCCCTTCGCCATTCAAATCTGCCTGTGAACTTTGCTCCATTTCACGCAGCCACCATGTCCCGGCTATTCCCTTCCCTGAGAAAAATAAGAAATGGGAAAACACTGGCTGACAGTACAGAAGAGAGCAAAGAATTGGGAAAACAGGGAAATGGCTGCAAAATAATCAGGAGGAAAATGAGCACCAGAGAACAAGGCCCTCTAACTGAAGGAGGTCCATTTCAAACAAAAATGATTCTAAACTGTGTCCTGTACCTCTAGTTGTATAACTTTGCTTTACGAGTTTTATGACCAGATTACTGCCAGTCAAAAAAACCCCTGGCATGTTGGATGTTGATCCCATCTTTTCCTTTCCCCTCTACCATCTCTCACTCCCTGCTTTACTGAATACCAAATAATTTCCCCTGGGGAAAGGGAAGTGTTTATCTGAAATAGCTTTACATTTTTATTTATATAACAAAACTCTTGATACTGTTTGTAAAAACTCTACCGGTTCTGTGAAACCCCAAATTATATTCCCTCTAGTCTAAAATGATTTGACTAAAAATGCATTTTTCTGATAGCTTTCCAGCTAGCAAACTCTCTTCTTTTTTTTTTTTTTTTTTTACATTTCCAGACACAGGGACCCAAAAGGGTTTTTAGCTAACAACAGCTCAATAATTACCTTTTCTAACTTCCCATCTCTCCACTATTGTTTCTGGCATATTAGTTTTCAAGGTCTCAAAGTTCATGGCAGGTTTTTTTTTTGCAAGAACAGTGATAAAGTGCTTGCATTATGAATAGTAATTTTATTCTCTACTACTGTAGCTGAATACAGTGACATACAGGCTACCTGGTTTCAATATTCCATCGCAAATTCCTTAGGGCTCTGTGTCAGCAGCAGCGTACCTAGCAACCTTGAAGAAACCTTTTCTTTATGTTGATGGTTTTATTTATTTAAAAACCATGCTCATCAGGGTAGCCACACGACACGCAAAGACGCACCGACAGGAAGATCCAGTGCTATGGTAAACGTTCAAAAATTCTCAACAGCTGCTAAATCAGATTAAAAAACTAGCACAGTTTCAAACACTGGTTAGATATTGTATTTCAACAAGACAAGCACATCACATAATTATTCTGCTTTCAATGTCTTTTGATCTGGGATGTAAGGATCTGAAGGATCTTGCAAACATTAATATTCTAGCTTGCTCTTGCTTAGTTGGTGTTAATTAATTAATTAAATTTTGTTACACTGAGCTACTGCTATCTCCGATTTAAAATTTGAAGCAGGTGCTTTCTTCTTTATACAGACTACAACTTTAGGTTATACATATATTTTATTTATAGGTTTATGTTGATTGTATGGAAATACATGATCTTGCCAAAATCCTAATTTAAAAGAAATATTTTCATCATTCATAAATTGCGTATGAAAAAGAAGCAATATCTATTGAAGTTATTTTGTTTCAGTTAGCAAAATAAAGTATCAATTTTATGATTGACCCAAACCTCACACGAGACATTATTTAATTTACTTAAACATAAAAATATTTTATACTGTTCCTTTTTCCCCCATATACAGTATATAATGGAAATAATTCACCAGTCTCCACAAATCATATTGTTAAAACTATCTATCTAAAAAGTGATTTTCATTATACAGATTTCAATTTTGTGATTCAAATACAACTTCACAACAGTTTTTCCCCAGTATACTGTCTACAAATATATACATTTGTAGTTTGAACTATTAAACATCGGGTTTTTATACTAACTTCCAACCAATATAATATGAGAAATTCTTCAACCCAACAAAATTTTTAAACTCAATCAGACAGACCTTCTTAAAATAGCACCTTCTGTAAACATGCATAAGTGGCTAATGGGAAATCTCTCTTTACGTGCATCCCCCCCTACACACATTTATTACTAAATTTCAGAATTTATCCTTGTAATATGTTTCCATAGATCTCCAGATTTTTTAAGACAGTAAACTGTTATTGTTTTTAAGTTAGAAAACAAAAAAATTCTGTAGGAATCCATTTGTTGTATTTCCATTGTCAATGCTCCAAATAAACTGTACAGATTTTTTTTAAAAAAAAATCTAGTTCCTAAACATTGAATTATTTCTGCTAACCATAGTTAAGTTAGTCTTAAATCCTAATATTACTAAGTTACTTACAGGAAATAACTTTACGTTGAAATCAGCTACCTGAGTTTCAACTTTTTACAACTCCTTAGGAATGCTTATTTGTTAACATAGTGCAATTTTTACTGGCTTTATATTTATATCCTAATTCAGAATTTTAGTACACCCTAATTCAGTGTAACTGGATGGACAAGGCAGCAGGTAAGAAGGGCTTCAGCTCTATGAAAGCCTTCATGACTCCCGCGCTCATGCAGCAAAGAATAAAACCTGCAGCTAATTTAAATGGATAGAATTGCACAATATCCAAATGAGCATATTCTTTGATCAGAAAGTGACAGGCTTTGAAAATATTATCTACAGTAACGGTGAGGATACTATTGCTCTTCCTTATGCTTGATGGGCTATGCCAGTTAACGTGCCTAATTTCACGTTCTGAAGCTCGGATGGCTTCCCAAATTAGATAGCGTGGAAAAAGCATTAACTGAGTCAGGTTATTCTGTTCACCCCCCTGTTACAGACAATAAAAATAAATATTGAACTGGCTAGGCAGAGAAAATTCACTAGCCAGGTTTTACCACATATCAGAAATGAATGAGAATGAGTTCTTTCAGCTGTTATCTAAGTTTAGAAGTTCTTTCATAACAATAATTTTTACCTGCCTCTGGCACACTAAAAATAAACTGAAACTACAATCACCAGGTTAAAACAGTTCTTACCCCTCAAGAGTTGGAACCCAAATTCAGGAACACTAAATATTTGCCCTGAATCACAACACAAGTTCTAATTTTGAATATTGAGAATATTATGAAAAGATCTGAATCTATGCGCTAACCGTGCACAGGAAATACATAAACTAAGGCTTAACAGACACTTTGGGAACCATTTGTTTAAAAAAGCTCATTAATAAATCCAGATGATCACATTTTTAACCATTCCAGGCCTGCTTATGTATTTGTATTTCTTGTGTGGGATATTTCAAACTTGAACAGAAACGTTAGATGTGCAGTAAGCTGTATTTTGGTAGAAATCCAGACTTTACAAGAGCCAGAAAAACTGTACATTTAGATGCATGGTCATTCCTTAATGAATATGAGCTTGGAAATTCTACAGTGTCTACACATAATTGTAAAATTGGCATTTCATTGAAGCAAAATGAACATCACATTACATTAAGTTTCTGGACTCTTTATTATCCAGGTATATTTTTTGTACTGTACATTCACAACACCAGCTTAACCTATAATCACTAGTTTAACATATAATGATTTTGGTGTCATTGGCCCTTCTGAAAACTTCTTAAAATGCAAATATACTTGCATGAAAAACATATATTTTCCGTCATGTTTTATATTAATCATCACTACTAGTAATAAAAACGTATTAATCAT
This sequence comes from Charadrius vociferus, assembly GCF_000708025.1. Classification (NCBI taxonomy): domain Eukaryota; kingdom Metazoa; phylum Chordata; class Aves; order Charadriiformes; family Charadriidae; genus Charadrius; species Charadrius vociferus. The sequence goes on from NW_009649940.1 coordinate 83,399, forward strand.
TAGAAATAAGTTAAAACTACAAGACTATTTTGGGGAAAGGACAGGGAAGGGATAGATAGGAAGATTTTGGGTCTTTGACGATAAGAAAGGATAATTAGAGATTATTAACATACTCCAATTTTTCCCCCCTCCAGTGAAATTCTTGTAGAAATAGGTCAACGGAGATTGATTTTTCAGTGGCTTTGAGCTGTTTTCACACCACGTGCCCATCTTTTTGAAGGGCAGAAGTACAATCTAAGTGCTAAAAAAGTATTTACAGAGGGCAAAGTAGCTTTTTCAGACTTCTACAGTTAAGCAAAAGTAATCTATCCACATAACTCCGGTGCTGTATCTGCAGTTCCAGGTCAAGGAAGGTTGATCTCCCATCATGAGTAGGATGAAATATCCAGCATATCCTTCCAGCAAATATCTCTGCATATACATAAATTTATTTCTACACTACTTTATCCTTGGAAATTTTCTTAAGACTTTCAGAAAATATGTTACAATACTCAGAAATTTTCTTAAAGGTTTTTAGAAAATTTCTTCCTGCATTACTCCAAACCAGAGAAACTATCTGAAAAGTTAGATGTAAGGATTAAAGGAGAAGTGCAGGTACACAATTTAGGCCAGAAGAATTAAGATTATTTAGGTCAGAATAACTAACTGCACAGATACAGGCTGAAAAACAAGAGTCCAAGACACAATTTCTTTTCAGGACATTACGTGTGGGATATAACAGATTACGTGAGACACGCTGCAATGAAAAAGGCAAAAACTCTTCTTTGCACGTATAGGCAAAGAGTCTTCAGAACATATAAAGTTATTTCCTTCTGCTTTTCTCAGCTCAGTACTGCATTCAATTTTGGACACTGCACTTTAAGACTGATACGAACAAATTGGACAGAATCCAAGAAAAGCACTGGAAATACCAGAGGTCTAGAAAATAAGATCTCTCCTATAGATTGCGCAAACTGGAGTTATTCATAACAAGAGGAAAGAGCAATAGGGAATATACTGATACTCAAAAATATAAAAAGGCCACAGAGGAAAGGAATATATTATGTTCTCCGTGACCACGGTGAGTGGTTCAAGAACTGAGGGGCTTAAGAATATATACATTACATGATGAATGGAAAAAAAAAAGCCAAAGAAAATTCACGCTTCTGAATTCAGAAACAGATTTCAATTGTCTAAGAATAGAAGAGATTTAACCGGAACAGTTACCGAGGACTTCAAGAGCAGGTTGGATTACCATCTATAACATACTGCATGCATGTTATTATGTCACTTTGGAATCAAGAGGAAGACTAGCTAGCCTCCTGAGGTCAACACACAGTTCCATCTCCTTATGTTTCAAGAGCTTTATAAAAAAAATGGGTAACATCCCATTGGAGATAAATCCCACTCAGCTCCCACTTCAAAATAATCTGTTCCTAAGTAAGATAAACTACATGCCACTGCTTTTATTTTGCCTGCAACTGCCTGTAGGAAAGCAAGCAAAACATTCCTGAAAAATTCCTGCTTTCTAAGCAAACAGGATAGAATAACTTCTTTTTGTGAATTTCAATACACTGCATATTTTTAATCAGAACATGATGTATATTACCATTTATAATGACATATATAACGACATTTATAACGACATAAATGTATGTTACCATTTATAACGACAAGGCAGCTCTGTCTGGAATGATGACTAAAACCTGAACACTTGCCACAGTAATTTGCCACACTAAAATTGTCTACTGATACAGCAGAAAGAATAAGGCAAACAAACAGAAGACAGAGTAAGTCTTTTGAAAACCTTCAGATATGGTGGAAAGAAGGACAGGAGGATTATAGACAGGGTTTTGGAAATTATCTTCTGGGAGCACTCCAGTTATGACTTTTCTTTCACATACCTGCCTTACTATAGTAGCGCTCAAAGGGCAGAATCAAACTGAAGACAATGAACCCTCTTCCCTGATTAAGGACACGAGAAGATTAAAGTAATAATAATTAAAATCAGGGCCCTACTACTTATACACTTCATCTCATTTGGACTAATCAAAGTGGCAGAATGAAACACTTATTCCTGCAGTATCAATGATTAGGTGCATATATAAAATAATTCTCAAAGTAAACTCTAGTATAAATACACCTTGACAAGGTAACAGAGACGAGATTAAAAAATAGGCTTGAATGATCTGTGTAATTCTTGAGCTTGGAAAAATAAATACTTCAAGACTACTTTAAATATTAATGGTCGATTTGTTCATTACAACTTTATAAGACTGGCTGTAAATATTAACAGAATGTTAATAAAAAATTGTTCATTACAATCTTTTTGTCTTGCACTTTCAAACACTGTTATCATATGTAAATATCCCCATTGCGATATAATTTGGCTTTGGTTTTGTGTTGTATTTGCTGAAAATCTAAGGACCGATAAATAACTTTTTTTTTTCCAACACCAATGGTAGACTACTTAAGAATTCTGTGCATTACTCATGCATTCCATTTTCTTCTAAATCATATTTTGTTTAGAATGTTATTCTTAGCCCATTTTTTGTTTCGTTAATATAAAGGCACATATGATATGAAGTAACTTT
>NW_009649940.1:86017-90486 GCF_000708025.1 Charadrius vociferus
GCCTCATCAGACTGAAGTACTCAAACCACTATTCTAAATAGTGTGTTATCAGCAGAAGCTGTCAAACCTGGCTTTAGTCGCACTAGAGTTAGGAAGTTTTGCACTGGTAACTGCAGCTTACCTTCCTAGAATTTTTGGTACTAAAAATACACTCTCAGATTTCAGATGAAAGTCAGATTGACATTTCTTGATAAAACCAAAAACCTCAAACGTTACTTTTCCCAGTAGCTGGCTTTAAAATCATCACAAAATCAGAAGGGGGAAAAAAACCTGCAGAGTTAATAATCTTACACAGTGTTATATAAAGCATTTTTGGTTTTCAACATTAAAGCCAAGCTTGAAGAAAAGAATCTGAACAGAGGCAGATGTGTATCTCAGGAGCTTTAGTTGGGAACATTTAAATGCCTTCTTGTTTGTAGACAACACTACGTGGGAGCACTTGGGACACTGGCTGTGCTCACCCATTGTAAAGACACCTTAAGACCCAGTCTGCGGATAGGTGGCTTTTGGCAACGGATGTAAATTTTAACAGTCCTCAGCCACTCTACCTTGCGGTGCAGAAGGGAAGAGATAAAAGCAGCGCTATAGCTTTAGACGTATGTGGTTTATAAACATCTTTGGTTCCCCATACCCAAGTTCTAAATTGAGGAAACCTGAGAGAGCTGAAAATCCTACCTGCTACTGTGAGAGGCTGAGTTTTTAACTGAAGCCCTTCATACAGTAAACCATAAATACAAAACTATCAAAACCTACCCCTTACTCCAAACCATAGAAACACAATGACTTTTTGCCATAGTTACGCACTGCCCATTTGCTTTTAAAAAAAAAAAAAAATCTTTGTTTTCCCAAACTCTATTTCTAATTTAAACACTACACTAATGATGGTTCTTGTCAAAGAATATTTATTATGTAACTTGGGATCTTCTCTACATGTTCTAACTTCAGAGGACTTTATTATCTTTAAAAGGCATCAGAAATGGCTTAACTTTTTTCCAACTTTTTTTACTAGATGAACTTTTCTAGGAGATTTACAGACCAGACACTCTCCCAGTCCAGATCAAGGATGAGTACCGCAATTTAGGAATGATAAACTGTTATTTGATAGGTTTGCACTTTGTCACCTTTATCTCTGTGATTGTTTAAACCTACCCAGCAGTGCCATTTGCAGTGAGCCATAACCAGTATACTTTGCCCTAATTAATTTTGTCATGATCTTACACACTGTTAGCTGACATTTTGTAACTTCCAGCCTTTTGACACAGTGTGCCATAATGAATATAACCTTTAACATGTTACTTCCAGGCTAGTGAACACAGTACTGACTTCAGTACCTCTTCTTGTTGAACTAACTCATCCTATGCAACGTTAAACTAACCAGGTCCACTGTTTATAAAGGACTGACAGACACTTTTGAGATTAGATGCATGCTACAATACACTCTCTGTATGTAGGTCGTAAAGTACAATCCATAGCTGACGGTGCATGGGTTACTTAGTGTTACACTAGAAAACACCACATATTCTAACAGAAACATCGAGATGTTTGAACTTTGTGTCATTTTTTAAATAGTCTCAAACCTCGTTAAGAACAGAATGATGCTATTGCTTCATCCTCCCTTGAAGCATAGCCAAGAAGGAATTTGTCACCTGCATAGCAGCAGACAGCAAGACTGCAATTTGGCAATGGAGATTAAAAAAAATAATGTTGTTTCTAGTTGAAAAGGCAAGATAAAAGAGATAGGAAAATGATATGCAAAATCAGAATTTGCTGAAGAAACCAGTTAACTTGCAGCCCTTTCTGAAAAGAATCACAGGGTCTCAATGCATCATTTCTCATCTGTGCACGAGTTTCTGACTGATTCTAAATAATTCTATCACTGTTTCCCAAAACTATGCATCATACAGCACAGCACAAGAAATTAATGTAGCCTCTGGAAATACAGAAATAATTTAATCTTAATCTTGTACTAATGCTTCTAAACCGTAAGGATTTCTTTTCTCTTTAAACTCAATAAAACAAATTTCTTTGTCTGTTCCTTAGAATGAAAGCCAGGTTGGAGTCTTGCATATATATCTAATAGTACAGGCCTACTGTGGTTTCTTGAAGGTATACAATAGATTTTGGGAAATGTGGATGAAATACAAGAATAACTGTAAGAAAACAGTGCTTGAATGCAGATTCCCCAAAGGACTGTCATATAACGTTAAAACTGATGTGCTCCTGTCTGATAGCTAAGGGAAAAAAAGATAAAGGAAAGTAGTACATGGTATGATTCTGATGAATTCATATTGGCTTTCTGGGAGATTCAAAGGCAAAGACACACACACACAAAAAAATGCTAAATATGATGACATTAAAGCCTTTAATGAATTCAGGTGAAGAAAAAATCTTAAAGGTTTTTTAAAAGTCTTACTGAATAGAAGTATATTCTCAGCAAAGAATTTGGAAACCTGCCACGGTAGGTACTGGCTAGTAAGTCAGAAATTTATTCAGGAGGCAAAGTTAAGCACCTTGAAAGTCAATATGTTAATCCTGAATTCAGTCTCCCCTTTAATAGTCACCTGGGGTGAAGTTCATGTAAAACTGATACGATAGGAATCGTAGAGTTAGACTGAATAACACTGGGTTTTACCCACTGGAAGTCTGAAGGTATACTATAGAGACTGACATACATTAGGGAGCATTAACCTTGTGGAACAAATATTATTCTTTAGGGAGGCAAGAAAGTAGGAACAGGAGACTTCTTATTACACTTAATGACTCAGAGTATGCTGAAAAATCAACAAATGATTTAAAAAAATGTTCTCTAAAAGGTGATAAATCAGAAACAGTTTGACATACACAGCCAGGTAGCTAGAAATGAACTTAAAAGAAAAAAATAAGTTTCACAGCAGTATTGGTGACATGAAGTTCATTTCATACGCATATTTGTCTTGTTAATAAGAATAATAACTACACTTTTCCACACATAAACTATTTTTCACTGATCACCAGAGCACTCTTTCAAGACCACAAACTACTTAACCCTACCTTTGCCTTAAGGGGGGTCTGTAAAAGTAACTTATAATTATTTATGTCACATGAAACATCAAACTCATTTCTTTTTATAGAAGGTACTAAAGACCATAATTGCATGCACTGAGCATGAGGTTTGAAAAACTCTCACAGACTGATTTACTTCACAATGAATTGTTTTTACAGAATTTCTTTTTCTTCTCAGGCAGGGATTCCCCTGGGACTCTCATTGACTGACCTTTGGACATGCATATACTTCGAATTTTTGTGGCAGCAGACACTGGCTTACAGTTGCTGCTAACTGAGATACTGTCCAGGTTGCTTCTGTTATTCTTGTCCACATTAAGACTTTTTTGTAACACAGCTTCTGAAAGGTATTAGCAATATCACTAATGTAGCAATAGCCACAGTCCATAAAATAATGGATTCAAACAATTTGCAGAAAAAGACTCTGAAATGAAAACAATTATATAGTTGAGGCTGCCAGAACATGCATCATGAAGACTGCCAGAAGTTACCAAAAGCCACTTTGATCAAAAGTCTGTAATGTAATGTTACATTACGTAGTAACAGAAGAGACGCAAGACAGAGAATGCTGGTACCCCAATGCTAGACCAAACTAAAATAATTACATCTTCCCACGATAAGAGTTATAGGGCAAAGTAATGCATTATAAAGTAATGCACAGCCCTGGGAAAACATTGGCCTGGAAATAAATCTAAAAAATCTAATTACTTGTTCTAAGCCTGTAGCACATCCTGCTAAGTAGTGAAAAACATTATAAGGCCACTATCAAATTGAAAAGCTTATACTATACAATTTGTCTTCATTAACACATATCTATTATTTTGTAACACATATCTAGGCTTTTGTTCATAATATATTTCGCTTTCGCATCTTCCAGTGTTTCAACAGTATCAGGGTTTTCAGTGTTACACTGGAGTATTTAATTTATTGGATTTTTTATATTCTGTACAACAAAAGTAAATTGTTACATTTGCCAAATTTAAAACAATTAATTCAGTGATGTCCTACTCAACCACGGTGAATTGTCTGAATCTTACTCTGGACCTTCATTTCTTGCTATTTATATTATAGTAAAACTTTTTCTTGCTGAGATTTTAACAATTAGAGTTTTCTTAAATTAATAATTACTTCTGGTAACTTAACAGTCTGTTCTCCTACCCTCTCTTTCTAGTGCTCCTTCTCACAGCTGAAGAGTCCCTGAAAGATAATTTTTTTCCTTTATTCTCTTCAAACCGATGAAACAAGCAGAATCAAACATTTACACAGAACTATTAGGTTTTATGCATTGAGTGTATTTCATGGAGTTGCATTTTAGCATGATCACAAATATTTCATTTCTACTTCATGGTGCTAGCTGCATCTCCCTAGGAGCCGGGTGCTTACCAAACATAACATGATGGAGTATTATTATGTTTTCTCTTCTGGAA
>NW_009649940.1:90531-116031 GCF_000708025.1 Charadrius vociferus
TCCAACATCCACATGAAGGAAAGAACAAGTGTACAGGTCAAAAAGGCACGCTTTAGGAAACTTGGAAAGAATGAGTAGTGTCATAAACAAAATAGGTTTACAACTGCCTCCGAGAACTACTTCATCAAATCATCCTCCTCAGGGAAATAACAAAATTAACTACTGCTCTGGACTCAAAAAAATCATTGCACGTCCCTTTAAGAAACAGTTTTCCCAAATGTTTTTTCTTTTTTTCCAGGAAAGTTCCAGAGTGTCAAGAAAATACACGTTTCCATTCATCAAAAGAACAATAAAAGATTTTTGCAAGAACCTGCTCTTTCCTCCTGTTAGGTCTTAACATATATTGAGAGGCTTCAACTGAGATGCAAATGTTAATAGATTTTTTCATATTAACTCAGGGCCAAAAATTTCAGAGACAACATCCTAGGGATCTCCTATAGAATGTAAACCAGATTCCATACAGTAAAATACACATTCTTACTCTTTCGACAGGTAATTTTCTCCATGGCACGACTACTGCAGACCCTTGTGAATCACCTCTTTCTTCAGGGGATGAAAATACTTCTCCAGCAGGTTACAATAGTTCAGTTGGTTGCAAGAACAAGCTTAGACGCATTTTGCTCTAGCTTTTTTTTCCATTTTGTTTTGTTCTTTTAACAAAGCTTGTGCTTTTGAATTTCATTATATTGTACAGGAGAGAGCTGAAGCATCACCTGGATTAAAATTGTAAATACAGATGTTGTGGCTGCAGTGCAGTAGTGTCTAGCCTTATGAGCATATTAAGTAGTCGCTCTCCCAGATACATTTTCTAAGGTCTCACAAATTAACACCTGCCAGTGTCAGGACTTCTTGACTTTAATAGGTCTCCAAGTTGTGTAGGGATATATTTGGCTGATATAAGTAGCAGGATTGGAATTGACTGACCAAACAAAGAAAAGAAAAAAGTGCTTTTTCCACACTTTGCAGATGGGAAGCCACAGATACTTAACTTTAAGAGCATATTAACAAATATTAACTTTCTTTTCTTTGGTCTAAACTGTGAGCAATTCTTTAACCTTATCCCTATTCACTGTTCACTGACAATTTTCTTCACACCGATCATGAAGGTAGTCCAGTTAAACTTCACGAGGAGGAGTGTATGTAAAGTTAAGCACTGTTCACCTGGGATAAGTACAGTTTGCTCAAGGTCATATGACATCTATTAACAAAGGTGGCATTTTGAGACTGCTAGTTAAAATCTACTGCCTTAAGCATCAGCTCTTCTTTTATTTAAATAGCATTTTCATCCATACGTACTTGTGACTACGAAGAGCTAATTGACCTAGGCCCTCCTATCCTAGGAAGAAGGCAGGAAAGTAGAATTCAAAATGCAGGCTGTGTCTTTTAATTACAACCATGTGTGTGTTCGCGTGTATATAACATACACACATGCATACACAGGCACATGGCCTGTGCATAATTATGGCACTCGAACTCTCTAGTCAAGGTACATTCAAGTCTCTTGCTTCAATTTTTGACCATTTTGTTAATGAAGAAAGATGTGTGGGTCTGTGCAGATCTGAAGGTGTCCATTCCTGATTTATAAACTCAAATTAGACCGACGTCAGTATTCACTGCTGCAAGACTGTCTCAAAGTAAAGCTCTGCAGGTTACCATTTGCATTCACACATTCGCACTCCTTTCTGAGAACACGGTGCTTGGCCATCTCATTGGATTGCTCCCGAGAGACTCCACTTATCTCTGGTATCATCCTAGAACACTAAAAGGTGCGCTATGTACTACAGGCGCTGAACTTCCATACTGTGAGTATGGAGCCCGGCCATGCAAATGCTAAGAGAGAAAGTAAGAAATCACCAATACAGTGCGTAAGGCGCAGATACCTTCTCATCCCTGCCGTGACCGTGTCAGGAATATGCCTGTCTCACGTTCTCATAAATCTATAAGGCTCCCTTATCCTACGTAAGAGCTATCAAAATTTTAAGTGCAAGGACTGGGATACAGCGCTTATTTAGACAGTCAGCTGAATACAAACCTCCTCCTTGCTCATCCATATTGGATTCCCTGAAGAGAATCTACAGTGCTACATGCAATCATTACAGTTTTTCACTTCAACAGCTTGATTTGAGAAGTCCGATGATAGCTGAACTTATTCACCCTAATTACTAGAAAAAACAATATTACAAATGCTATGAGAAGCAAAACTATCTACTGGAGTTGGAATTGCCAGAAAGTTCATAAAACACCATCATCCAGATATTCCATGTAAATGAATACTTGTTATTCAGGATACTCTTTAAACACTTGGACTCTTCAGGACCGTTCTTCTATTAAATTTGAACAGAGTACACCAGAATAAGGTCTTGCAAAATCAAAATCCAAAGCAGAAAGTGAGGTTTGTTAGCTCAGTTGATACAGTAGACAGAGTCACACCTTAACAAACGAGACCTACAATGTGTAGTAGCTCACCAAACAAACCTGTCAGCTAATTCTTCCCAATAGTTTCTTAGTGCTAAGAGGATGAGGAAGGACTCTCAGAATATTTTCTCTCTGGTGATACCAAAGCTGACCCCAGATTACGATTCTAATAGCAATTGCTGAAGTCTAGTACAAAAGCTTTGTGCTACACCCTCCCACACCTGAGCAGGACTTGCAGTTTCTGCAGCTCTGTTTTTGCGCGATTGTTTATATCTAAATTAAAGTTTGCAGTGTGTGCAGTTGTTCCACAGAACATGAGATAATCAGTTAATATTCCGATCAGGCTTTGAAGATGAGATTTTCTATGCAAAGCTACCTATTTTATCTTGCTGTGCATTCAGCATATCCATAACTGAGTCACATACAGTCATAATGCTACTATTTCCTAATCCTAAATATCTCACAAACTGGAGTTTTCCTTATCAGGAAAATAGCAGCCTTAGAACTTGAAACTCCACAAGTCAAAATCACAAAGAAAAAAGTTAATATTGCATTTTTCTAGTTATGTCCTAGGTCCCCCAGTTTCATGATGACCCTCGTACTGGACTGAGCTGTGAATCATTGTTTTCAAATTCAAAAGCACCTTGTGGGTATGACAGATGGTGAATAAACCTTTATTTTCTTGGCACTCTCCTGGCATTAAACCAGATGGAGACATTTGCAAATAGTGGATGGTAAATCCTCAGAAGGTCAGGCATTCTCACCACTTCTATATTGCTCAGAATCTGCAGGTGTACCAGTATTTCAAACACATCTTTCAGATTGAGATTTCTACTTGGGACATTTCCATATAGAATCTTTACCTGTTTCCTTTCTTTCCAACACAGACCACTGGTGTCAAGTATACTTTCCAGTTTTGTCTTGCAGTAAAATTACTACAGGACAGCTCCAAAGCGGAGCTGGTTGCCCAGAGAGGCTGTGCAGTCTTCATCCTGGGGACTTTTCAACACTAACGGGATAAAACCCTAAGGAACCTGGTCTGACCTCAGAGCTGATCCTGCTGTGAACAACAGGTTGGAGCAGAGACCTCCTGAGGTCCCTTCCCACTGGAATTATCCTGCTTCGCACAGTAACTGTACAGGTGTGAGTGCAGGAGTTTTTAACTGCTAACTACAAGTCTGTACCATTAAGTCTCTGAGTCCACTTTTGACTCGGGTGTCATGGCCCCCTAACATAACATGGCCAAACCGAACTATCAAATGTGTTTTCTGTTTTTATCTCTGTGTTTTATCAGAACTTGGTCAGCTCCAGCCTTTCTCAATTCATATTGCCGTATTTCAAATTGTATGCCCAGTTTTATGAGGCCTGGACCTGAAGTGCTTTTGTTCTTAGTTCTCCTAACTCCTCCTTCTTCCTATCTTTTGGGATCTTTTCCCTCAACAACAAGAAAAACAGTGCCTTTCAGAGTGTGAAGAACAGCTAGCTGATGTTCCACTGCCATTTTACCCCAACCTCAGTGGCATAAAATGACTTTCCTTTTAAGGAGCTCTATCGAGCATTTCTTGCCACGCTTCTCCTTAGTTCCAGATGGGTCAGGCAAAATTTTCTCTGTATCCCAGTTCTCCCTGTAATCTGTTTCTCCAGGTAAACTGAGACACTTCCAGGAAAAGAATGAAGTATTCACTGTTCTTCTGTTTGGTGTAATTACTGCCTTCTTGATCAAACCCACAGATAAGAGCAGTTTAAGCTGTCTGTGCCAATTATGAACACCATGAAGCCCGACTTCAAGGTAGTAGAGTCACAGTCCCTGGGCACAAAATGAGGAAGTTCCTTAACTATTTCCTCAATTCAGTCCCACAAAGTTTCCTCCCTAGCTGAAAAACCATCAACAAATTTATTCTGATAATCAGAAGCGCATCCAATTTTTGTTTTAAGTATATATGTTCTGTGTCAAGTTACTGCACTACAACATTACAGCAAAAAATTTGAAGGTCTCACAATGTTCCTATTCATAAAGGTCTGAAAGTAACCTATTTTACAAATAACCTTGCATATATATTCCCAGGCTACTGCTGAATAGTAGCAAAAATTTCATGGGTGAATGTCGTATCCAGTAAGGGCTTTGCCAGCTCTGACATTTTCTCCCAGACTCAATCAGCTGGTAGATGGTGCTATGTGATAGTTGCTCCACAAGCGGTGAGAGAGAGCAATCTCCTCCTTTTTCTGTACATACCTCATACTAAGCAAAAGTATAGGAACTGTATTCAACATACTCAAGAGGCAGATTTCTGCCAGCAGAGAAATTGGGTCTAAACCACTAAAAAGAAAATTTAAAGAGATATGAGAAGCTCTGTGTGGAGAATCTAAAACCAGTGAGGATTATCATCTGTTGTAATTCTTCATTTTAATTTATGATTAGGTATTTTTTCATTTGTGCTATCTACCTTAGCATTTATGTAAGTACAATACCTTTTTAGGTCATTATTACTGGATTAATCGTGGCTTGTTCATATAATTCCTCATGCATTTCCAGTTTTTGTGGGGTTTTTTTTCCATTTTGAAAAGATGCATTTGATGGTTTTAATATTAGTAATACTAAATGATAACAGAATAAATAATGAGGGAATTCTGCATGCGAGAGTTTAATCACAAAATTAGAAAAAATACATTCCAACCAAAAATTAAACGTTACTTTTTACAGTCAAGATTTTTAAGGCGAGAAGGATATCCTATTCAATTAAAACAGACTTTCCTACCAAAAAGCATTGAAGTATTAATTTACATATATTTTCAGTAATAAAATAACCATTTTAGCATTATTTTACATAGTACTGGTACTGCAGATACTTTCCTTCACGCAACTGAATAATCCTTTGGAAAAAAATCTCTTGTTTTTTCTCACAAAAGTAGGATTTTCAGTTCCTCTCAAGTCTAGAAAGTTGAAGTGATAATTCTTTATGCTAGATTGACATTTCTTCCCTGGGCAACTCTCATTAAAAAATGTAATGCTACTTCATTTTGCTAAACTACTATTTCTTCATTGTAACTTGGCACTGACATTTTCAAAACATATTTTGATGACACTTTCAATTTACTAACATTTCAGGTATCTTCTTAACCTGGTTTGCAGATAAAATGACTGATATAAATTTTTGTCTCAGAAAAAACAAACATCCTGGTTTATGACTAATAAAAGTGAAATTACACAAAACTTAAAAGCAGAAATGTATAAATCTAGCATATTTTCCCGAAACTGTAGTCTAGTTACATTGGCATTGTCTGACTTTTTTCCTTTATAAATTGTATGTTTAAAACAGATTGAAGGCACAGCATTCTTCAGAATATCATTTTGTTATTGGATAATGTTGCTTATACCCTTGTGGTTCTCATAGATTTGCCCATTCAAATCCATAGTCACAAAACACAAATATATTTTTTTTATCCTTTTTTTTGACTTCTTTTTTTCCCCCTCCATATTGACATTTACTTGAACAACGAAAGTTGTACTTTCCTCATCATTTGAGCAAGCATTGTAACTAGCTTTGAGGAAAACAAGGTATTCAAGATCTGACCATCTGCATACACAGCACTGTGCATTTGCTACAAATCTAGTGGGTCAGAGACCTCCTTAATACTCAAGAGATTGTTTGGCACATGCAGGGCAGGAGTTGCACCTGTATATTTGGACGTGGCTGATCTGTGAGCTCCTGTAACAACCCTGTCCTTATAGGAACAGCTAGTAGTTTGCCAGTCAGTAAACGGCACTGTGAATTTTATTTTTTTAATTATATAGAACACCACAGAAAAATTCAGCTATGCACTCAAAATTTTTGCAAAAACATACTTTCTGAAATAAAAATCAGCTCAAAATACAGATGGCACAGTAGCCTAAATGAATAATAAACTGACAGAACTTAGTAAAATGCCATCCTTTCCATGCAATCTGCACCCACTGACCAATGTAATTCCGTAACTTGGGAAAGCCATTCATTATCAAAAAGGGTTCAGTTTGGAGGACACAGGAAAAAGGGAGATTAAACCAATGTAAAGTCCACTAATGATATAAATGGGAAGCAAACAAACAATATTAGCATTAGACATTAGTAACCGCTGTTCAAAATAAAACAAAACAACGCCGCTAACTTAAAAATCAGAACTTGGACACATCAGATTCTCAGCTGGTATTGTCACTGTAGCTGAAGATTTTTTAAAAAACAAGGAAAATAAGAGCTAGAGAGAGTGGTTTGTTAAGCTTTTGCTGATTTGAATGTCTTATTTTCCATTTAGGCAGCAGCACTAGATGCCGAGTCTGTATTAAAAGATAAGAGCTAGAGTTAGAACCGAGGTTAATGTTCAGGTTTAGAAAGACTGAGGTTGCACAGCCTGAACCATTGCTAAATCCTGTCAGGTTGGTGGAGCAAAGCTGACAGCTGACATCAGGAGATAAAAAGTGCCTTAGTTTTAATTTTGAGTTTAGTTCTTACTCTTCCACCTCAGTGAAGGCTGGGTTTGGGATTGGAATCTGAGAAAGCAAGGGATGAAATTAGTGCTGTAGTTAGCAAGAGCTACAGAAGAGAATTGAAAGCTGGTATAAGTAGCTCTTGAGTACACAACTTCTCATTTCCAGGCTTGAACAGGTCCCTGATCTTGGGCAAAGTTTAACAGTAGAATTGGAATTAGTTTGTAAGGCAATACAGCTGAAGAAACCGTTAGTGATTAATTTTTCCAGGACTGTAATGATAAACAGAGCACTACCATCAGTAGACTCGGAAACCTTCATTTAGGAGCATCGGTCTCCTTTCGAGTGTGGGAGTATGGTCTCTTTTCAAAATGAAGTTAAGGACAGTTCACAAAGGCAAAGATGCCAAAACTTCAGTGTGACTAGCCAACAGAAGTCAACTACTGACGGGTGTGAAGCAATTGTACAGCTGTATGGAGTATCAGCACCTGGAGTAGCCATATCTAAAAGGACCGATAGAGCTACTTCCACTCTCTTTCAAATTCCTGCCCATTTCCCTCATCCTGTGATTGTTAAATGGCCCGAAAGGACCGTTCACACCAGTAGTGCAGCCTGTGGAGATTTACTATCATCGCAACGGCTGTTCTGAGTATATCTTTGGCGATTTGTGGGCAATTCCAGCTAATCTTAACTAGGACTGTTCTCATCATCATGAAGCAACTGGTCAAAATCTCAAACTGCTGGAAGATGCCTTTGGGTAGGCTCCCTTATTGCCTTTTTTTATTGCTTGCAATTCCAAGCATGAGAAAGGACTAAGTTCGAAGCCAGATTTGCAACAAGAGATTTCTCCATGAGTACCATTTGACCTCTTACCTCCTTAAGCACCTATTCCGTTTGCTTCCTCAGTAATTCTTCCCTACAACACTGAAGGAGTCAGTAAGACACAGTGAATGAGGAGACTGAAAGGTTACAGTACATTTGTTTTGCTCTTCTAGTCCAGAAAGGTAAGATAATTACAAAACCACTCACTTTTGGGGTGCAGGAGCTCCACTTCCCCTGAGTATCTCGAAGATTTTATAGATCCTAAAGGCTACAAAAGTCATAGTGGGATAGACTCCTGCCTATTCACTGCATTAAAAAAGAAAAAAAAACCAAAACCCAAAAAACACAAGGAAATAAATGAAGTGCTAGTCCAGAATACGCCTTCCTGAGTGAGTTTGTTATTAACAGCATTATTGAGAAAAGTCATATCAGCATTCCTATTAAACTGAAAAATGAATACTAACAAAGGAGTGGAAAACTTAACTCAACCTTCTTTTTATTTTTTTTTCTTTTTACCAATCTGAAGAAGTCATACAATCTTAACTGTGAGCCGTTAGAATACTATAGTGAACACAACAGCCAGATGTTTAAGGTCTCTCAGAAAGATGTGATAAATCCATTAACGGCTATTAAGCACAATAATCTGGAATGCTATTCCTCAGAAAATTGCTAATGCCACTGATTGCATACGTGAGGAAGGGATCAATGTACTCTGCTCTGTTCCTTATGTATTTGTTTATTGGATGCTGTTGAAGAGGTAAGATAGGAGAAGCGAGTCTTCAGTCTGAACGAATATAGTGGTTGTTTTGTTCTTGAAGCTCAAGATGCATCGTAACCATTAAGTTTTCTGGTACGTCTAGGACACTGATAAAAAAGTGCAGGTGATGGTAAGATAATGTGGAAATACAACAACTGGTAAGTATGTGACTCTTCAGAGAACGCTAAAGAAAAGAATGATTTTGAAAAAAAATAATTGGATATGCTGACACCTCTGTGTTGTGGAGCTGAAGATGCTAGTTCTGTGATCAGTGGAGAAGGGGCTATATCAGGATCCACAGTCACACAGAGAAGCTATTTTACTAAACCAAATGCTCGTTAAAACAGCCTGACAATTTGCTGAAAAGGAAAGTGCTAACCACGCAAATACAGCACATTTGGGAGTTATGAGCAAACCTGGAAAGGACAGGGAGAAAAAATAAATGTATTTTCATAGCTATTGTTACAATTTGGCCAAAATATGAAAATCATAAAATCATAGAATGGTTTGGGTTGGAAGGGACATTTAAAGGTCATCTACTCCAACCCCCCTGCAATAAGCAGGAACATCTTCAACTCAATCAGGTTGCTCACAGCCCCATCAAACCTGACCTTGAATGTCTCTACAGATGGGACATCGAACAACTCTCTGGGCACCCTGTTCCAGTGTCTCACCACCCTCATCATTAAATATTTCTTCATTATATCTAGTCTGAATCTACCCTCTTTTAGTTTAAAACGATTACCCCTTGTCCTATTGCAATATGCCCTGCTAAAAAGTCTGTCTCCATCTTTCTTTTGCGTCCCCCTTTACGTACTGAAAGGCTGCTTTATGGTCTCCCCAGAACCTCTTCTCCAGGCTGAACAACTCTCTCAGCCTGTCTCAGAGCAGAGGCGCTCCAGCCCTCTGATTATTTTGTGGCCCTCCTCTGGACCCGCTCCAACAGGTCCATGTCCTTCTTACATTGGGGACCCCAGAGCTGGACACAGTACTCCAGGTGGGGTCTCACGAGAGTGGAGTAGAGGGGCAGAATCCCCTCCCTTGACCTGCTGGCTGCATTTCTTTTGATGCAGCCCAGAATGAGGTTGGCTTTCTGGGCTGCAAGCGCACATTATCAGCTCATGTCCAGCCTTCCATCCACCAGTACCTTCAAGTCCTTCTCAGCAAGGCTGCTCTCAATTTCTTCATCGCCCAGCCTGTGTTGATACCAGGTGCTGCCCCAACCCAGGTGCAGGAACTTGAGCTTGGCCTTGTTGAACCTCATGAGGTTCACATGGACCCACTTCTTGAGCCTAGTAAATATGTACTGCTGAAAAGAAATGGGACACATCTGGTATGAAATTCTTGGATGACAGACTGAAATGTGGTTTAAAATATGTATGGCATGAACGTGGTATAGAAAATGCACACTAAAAATATGGTCTTTTTTTTTTTAATTGTGGATAATGAAGAACCACAGACCTTGAAAACACACACAATAGAAAAACAGAGACTATAACTGTGTTACAGTACACTGAAGAAAACTGGAGAATAAAGAATCTATATTTTAAGGTCCAGCCTGTAATGCAGAAGGGAAAAAAAAACACCTTCAACTTCACACTACAGAAGATTTCAAGTGCTAAAAAGTATACTGGAAGCCTCAGGTGACCCATAACAAAACATGATTAATGACAACCATGAAATAGCTTCCAGGTTTTATTTTTTAAGGAAACTAAGAGATACTATGACTATGGATCAAGAACTTCTTTTAGACCCGCAAGCCTCACTATTTAGTGCTTAGGAGTCATAAGTGAGTTATCTGAGGAGCTTTCCAATTCAGAGATATTAATTTTGCATAACTCGTACATAACAGGGATATTCTAGAGATCAGGAGTGTTCAAGTTATGCTTTTAAATGTCAGGCAGCATCATTAAGGCAAATATGGAGCAATTGGTGCAGCATCAACTGCAGGAAAAAAAGATAAGCGTTAAAGAAAAGTAAACTACATTTAACATGGTTTATACAGAATAGTCCATTCTCCACAGATAATGATATAAACTAATAAATAACTTTGTAACAAGTTTGATTTACTGGCATATATTGCTTTGCAAAAAAAACCCTTAAACTATAGTATTAGCAGTATATGATATTGCCAAACCTTACACTAATTTGAATTTAGAACAGATTAGCAGATATATGCCCAAATCAGCTTTCAAGGAAAAGACATTAGTCAAATATAAATAAATATGATTCCTTGGAAATTAAATTTAGGGATTATGATATGCAACATATCAGTCATTAAGAAATTAAAAAATTATGGGTGATGAGCTCAAAAATGATAACACAGTAAATGATCTCAAGGACAGGCATTATAAAGAACCAACTCAAACCATTCAGAGGGAGGTAAAAAATTTATTTCACTGCTGCTTGTAAAAATGTTCAGAGATGTCAGTCTGCTCAGTTCATCAAAGAAAATTTGAGAGGTGACTTGACAGCAGTATACGAGCACTTCCAAAGGGACAAAATACGGGTTTCTACAGGTCTCTTAACACAAAAAGGCTTAACACAACTCAGTAGCTGGAAGCTGAAGCCAGACAAATTCAAACTAACCATGAGGAAAAAACTACCAAGAAAAGTCATTCATTTTCTACCTCGCAGTATCTTCAAATGAAAACTAGACATCTATCTAAAAATTACACTTTAATCAAACACATGCTATTCTATGAGGTGCCTGAACACACTGGTGAAAGAACTGTTTACAACACATATAAAATCAAAATACATATTCACAGGTCAAGCTTGGTCTTATATTTTACACACCTGGTTTCAGCAACTATGTATACATAACACTAAACACTGTTCTTTTGTTTCATTTTCTTTGTCCTGAAATGTTTTCTCAATCATACCAACCCTTGCTCTTGGAAACATTTACAAAGAGAGACCCCCTGCAGTGATATTTATGTTCCTTCTGAGGTTCTGATATACCATTTCTTACTGTTAATAGCCTGAAAACTATATATAACTGGTTTATACTTCAAATTACCCAATTTACCTGAGATTCTTTTTTTTTTCCTTACACCAAACATGCATCCTGCAACTTTGTCATTTGTGTACAAGAATATAACTTGAAGGTTTCTTTTAACAGTTTTCTATGTAAGAGATTCCATTTTTTTGTTGTTCAGTTTGATACTTCTATTACTTTCCACCCTCAGAAAGAGTTACAGCCTGTTCGAATCATTATAATTCTTTTTCCATGACTCGCAGTTCACCCTATAATTCTATTCCAAATTATACGATGTGTAAAATACATACTCAACAAAATGTGTGAATATTCTCAGCTCTATTACAAACCAATCTAACTTCTTTGGTATTTCTTTCTCAATACCACATTTATTATGCTCAAAAATTCCTTGAGATTGTCACAATACTAGGGCTCTGAACAAGGCAACAATTTTCCCTCTTACCTATACTTCTTTTTTCAAATGTGAATGCATGAAGTTCTTCCAGTCCATTCTCCCGCACAGCGTTAACTTTGGCACACTGGAGCTGTGGATCATCTGACTTTTGCATTTACTATGCAAAAATCTGATCTGTTTCTTTGAAAGCTTAACACTTCTAGGTTGGTGAACTTCAATTACTTTATTATTATTTAAAAAAAAAAAAAATCTCTAAGAATACCTTTATATTTTATGCTGACATCATGTAATATTAACAACAAAAGCTCAGCCCCACTTCTGGTCAGTCGACCATCTTTCCTCAACTGCTTTCCAGGCACTGCCGCTGCTGTCTGCCAGTATAACAGCACGCACATGGCATACCTGGGGACTGGTGAGTGAAAAGACTTGCAGTCTCTGCCAATCCAATAGAAAAAGTCTCGTCTTGACTGAACTATACCATTATCCAAAATAGCATTATTGAACTGTTCTTTGTTCACCATGCCTTGGATATTAGGAAAGGCATTCAGGCGTGCTAGAAGCCTTAGTGAGCTAGTGGTAGACTTTCAAAGGATTCTGACTACTACTCTGCATCTGCACATAAATTAAACAACTTAAACACAAAGTTTGACTCGCTTGCTTTTATGCTATCCAAACATTTCTACGTCTCCATGCTGGAGCAGGCTCCTGGCAGGACCTGTGGCACCACGGAGAGAGAAGCCCACACTGAAGCAGGTTTGCTGGCAGGACTTGTGACCCCACAGAGGACCCACGCTGGAGCAGTCTGTTCCTGAAGGACTGCACCCCATGGATGGATTCACGTTGGAGAATTTTGTCAAGAACTTTCTCCTGTGGGAGGGACCCCACGTGGGAGCAGGGGAAGAGTGTGAGGAGTCCTCCCCCTGAGGACGAAGGAGCAGCAGAGACAACAGGCGATGAACTGACCACAACCCCCATTCCCCGTCCCCCTGCACTGCACCAGTGGGAGGAGGTAGACAGAACTGGGAGTTAACTTGAGGCCGGGAAGAAGGGAAAGATGGGGGGAAGGTGTTTAAAGATTTAGTTTTTATTTCTCATTACCATACTCTGATTGGCTTGGTAATAAATTAAATTAATTCTCCGCAAGTCGAGTCTGTTTTGCTCATGACGGTAACTGCTGAATGATGTCCCCATCCTTATCTCAACCCACGAACCTTTGGTTACATTTTCTCTCCCCCTGCCCAGCTGAGGAGGGGGAATGATAGAGCAGCTTTGGTGGGCACCTGGCGCCCAGCCAGGGTCAACCCACCACAGCGTCTGACAACTAAATCAGAATGCCAGTATCACAAGTATTTTCTCTGCTAATAGAGGAATTCTGTATGTGCTATGTAAGAGTGCGCTTCAGCAGAAAGAAGCTACCGATAGCGGAGCCTACGAGCCTTTACTCTGTTGTACTGCAGACTGAACTATGCCTTTGTGCAGGTGACCTGGAGATTTTTGTTCCTCATTTTCTCAACCCACATAGTCTACACAATGCTAACCAGCTTGCTGCTCAGACACGTATGCCTAAATATTTAATACTTCTCTTACCACTGGCATCACTGTAGTATGACTTCCGTAATGACTGAAATGTGCTGAATAAAATGAGCAAGTAAATTGTAACTCCTGATTTGATGAGACTCCTACTTTTTGCTCTTCCTGTTCACATTAATCATTTTAAAGATGGGAAAAAATTGTCACTATTAACTCCTTTGTGAAGCAGAGCAAGTTAATAATTCTGTGTCACAGACGTTAGGATTCCATTCTCAAGTTTGTAGAAAATAAACTATAACCAAATTATATTCATGTAAGATATTTAAGACTTACTTCTACCTTCAGGCATCTGAATGACTGAAATCAAACTGCATAAGTCCTAGTGTCAAGCAGGCAAAAACAGTATGATAAAAACTGTTTTTTAAAAATCAAGACAATTTTAAAATTAAATTAAAACTTGTGAAGTTCATTTAGTTCTGATTTAGCTTACACGTCTGCATGAAGATTAATATGTCTACTCCAGTAACTCTCTGTCCACACTAGGAAAATGTCAGCCTTTTCCAGGATCAGAGTCAATATTACCCAAATTACAACCACATTTTTCTCTCACAGCATGCTAAAAACTTTGGATTTGTAATAACTGAGACTATTATCTGGACTGTCCTGCCATTTAACAGATGAAGGGCCCACATGTAAATATTAAATTGGTTAAAAACCACCTACAGAAAACTCAATAACCAAGAGACATGAGCAGCCAAGAATTCTGCAAATTCAAAGCCTTTTTTTACATTTATAGAGATATAGGAAGCACGTTTCCTATTGCATGAGAACTTTTTTTATATGAAAGATTCTATTTTGTATACACAATATGCATAAAGCCGAGCTACTGTTATATTACAAAGGTTAGTATACAGTGAACAACTTTTTCTTCATCCATTGTAAATATCTAATTTACTATCCTGAAACTAAAAAGTAGATTTGCCTAACTCATACTAAGACTGACTTTCACAATACCATTATAAAGATCACTATGTCATCTTAATATCCTACAGTGATCACAATTTCAGTGAAAGAAAGAAGATTAAAGAAGGATTTTGTGCCCATTCTCTATATAGCTAAATCTGTAAACTAATGATTAGTCGTAAAAGCCGCAGTCCATTAGCTAAATACCATAATAAGGGGCTACCATCTTGTAATATTCTTTGAATGGCTGACTATAAGAGTTCAGCATTTTAAATTGATAGACGAAGACTCACTGCTTGCTACATTTTAATGCCCATCGAACAGCATTATTTTTAAAACTCCAAAATAGTATGAGTTTCTAGAACCTTTGTTCTAATTCTAAAGTCAGTTCTGGAACTTGGTACACTGTTTCTGCTTTTTTTTTAATCAATTAAATAGCAACAGATTTTGAAAAATTCGTATGTTTAAGAGTTTCCAGAGTGTTTGTAAAGCACTGACACAACTGCAAGACAGAAATCAAGTTAATTTGAAAATATCTCTGTGGACTATTAACATTACTTTTAAACAAAAGAAAGATGTTGTGAGATGGTGATGGCGCCTACTGACCAGCCAGACATAGATCTGTCCCACCACTTGGGAGAGATCTAAAATGATAGTTGCTTCTTTTAAGAGGAACTATAACGAGTTAGACATATCTGATGTCCTTATTCATTCCTCACTTGGCCATAACAGTTTCCAAACTTCATTAGTACATGCAGAAGCGCCATGCAATCCATTTCTTTGGATTCTCCAGGATAAGCTACTTGCACGAGCAGCCAGACATGTGGTAGTATTACGAAAAGGCAAAGGGTACACTGTAGTCAAGGCTTAGCCTGCCACTACCATCAAACCACTGATATCATTCTGGTAAACGGTGTTTGTTTATTTATGGTGGCAGGTTAGTAATTTTATAAAGTAGCTTTGCATTTGTCTTCATTTATTTGCTTACAATCACCTGCAACATTTTCACAAAGCAAACACACACACACAAGATCTTTTTCTTCCTTGCTTATTTGTTCCTGTCGTTATCCTTCATTTAAGATGCAGGACTGGATCTTAGATAAACAGGCAAACCTTTACCAAAGGTAATTAGAACAGGAGGATGGTATAATAAGCAACAAATTATTTCAAGTAAAAGCCACAGAATGTATGGGTGAGCAATTGAGGTATTTCCTTAAATATTTTCTAAAGGGGAAAAAAAATAGCAAAGTTTTTTTCACATGTAAATTCTCCTAATTTTTCCATAGGCATTAATAACTGTGTATTACAATGTTTCAGCTATTCACACTGTAGTTACATAAGATGGTATTTTAAAGACAGCTAAATAAAACTTAGGTCTTTGTTCTCTTCTCTATGGACTCAGCTGTGGGTTAGGCCCGCAATGACAAGTGGGTCTTAGCTCAATACACTGAGTGATAAAATCTTTGTGAACCCAGCTAGGATAATTTGTTTAAAAGCAGTACACTCTGATCACCAGGTGATGAAAAGTGTCTTCCTTCTGGATGCAAACACTGACGATAAGAGGATGAACAGGAAAGATTTAGGGCATGAAAAATAAATCTTTTTTCTTCCTCTCACAGAAATTAATAATAATAATACCTCCTCCAAATTACAAATCAAATTTGAAGTAATATATGCAGGATTTTCTATGGTATCATTTAGTTCTGTCTCACAGAACACCTTAACACAGCTCTTCATTTTCAATCTAATGTAGCAGATAGGAAGGCAGATACACAGTTTATTATTTATAATTAAAATACAAAGCATATTGCGCAACATGTGCTCGTAATTTATTCACTTAGGATGTAATGTGCTCCAAATATGTGACTGAAATCTGTAGAAGTAAAGAAAATGAGTCATATAGATAAGTCATGTGTATCTAAGAATTGGGACCAAGAGGCTACGAGCTTACTCTGCTGTACTACTTGAAAGGACTAAACCAAACAACCGTTTCTGACAGTTTTAGCACAACATCATTTGTATCTCAGTTGCATCAGTAGCATCAAATCTCTGTCTCACCTTAACGCAACCTTAAGCAAAACTGCAGAGTAGAAAGTATACTTTTGGTTAAAAAGTATGTCTGGAGGAATTTTCAAAACAATTACAAGTATGTAGCAAACAACTTTGGTAATCAAACTTTCATGGAATGGGACCTATCTGCTTCTTGGTTTTAATAATTTTTTTAATTGCTACATATTTTTCATAGGAAAACCCAGATTGTTTAATTCTCTTTGCTGTGCTCTGTCAAACCACATTTCTTGTCTTCAAACAATGGGATCCAAAAGGATTTTGTTAAGAGTTACAGGTTACTATTTTATCTTAGGGATGCAGAGAAAGGAATAATGGTGGGCAATGAATAATGGTGACTAAAAGAAAGCATACAATCTGAATAGAACTTAAATAAAAACTGCCACAAAACCTCCACAGTTCTTAAGTGTGGGAAGTGCTACTTGTGATTTCAAAAACAGTAAATAATGAACACACGACCATAAAAATCTGTAAAGTTGTGGACATATGCAAACACACCGAAGAGATTGTAAGATTATAATATTAGGTTGGTACTAGAAGTGCAAGATTCTGCAACATCAGACGAATTTAGATGATTTAGATGTATATTTAGATGAAGTAAACAAAACTTCTAGTGATACTCAATCAGAAATGTTATTTAGAGAAAAAATGATGGAAATTCCTCTTCTGAGCTAATTAAAATTGGCAATGAGCTGGAGAATATGTTAAAGGTAAAATCCTGTGCTGAGAGGTAATTGAGGAAGGATACATTGACAGGATGACAGATCAGTTTGTTCCTAACATCTGTGATTTCTAGAGCACTGTCAATATCCTGCAGGAATACACCACTAATGCTTTACAGCATACCTATTAAGGGTTAGGAGACAATACGTACCTTGCACTATGCGTACTCCATCTTTTTTCTCAATGACCAATTGAACTTTACGAATGGCTGATGAAGTCTGAAGTCAACTCCAAAGTCCTGATTTCTTCTTTGCCTTCTGATTTTTTCAGTGCTTGAATTGATTTTACTAGTATCTATTTCGGAAGCTTTGCAACTCCACTTCTCCAAACCAATGAAGGATTTTTATGGGTCTTGTAACATTTTAAAACAAGCCATCAACATGCACGTTTACAAGGCAATGTAATTTTGTTAATGAATAAATTTCTGATGTTTTACATCCTTCTGGGGCAAGACAGAACGCCACAAAGGTTAAAAAAATCCACAAGCCCTCACCCCTACTAATGTTGCTGTCAGCAGTAGGGATATAACAGAGTTGCAGCTCATAATTTCACTACTTTCAAACATACAGAAATGGGTAGAGATTCACGATGATTTGCTAGATCAGCATCAGAACCATTTAGCTGTAAAACTCACTCATTGGAATTATACATCACTCTGAACACAAAAAGCCTCGTTGATTTAAAAACATACTGGAAGCATTTCAGAGGAGAAGGACCCCTGTGCTATGGGGACGGTATTCTATGCTTCTAGAGATAAAAGGAGCAGCTTCAGCCCTAAAAATCAGCTTCAACTCCAACACAGCTGAACAGGCCATCAGCACAGGTATTCACTGCAAACACAAGGTGAGCATAGCAACCCTTTGCTTCTCCCCTGTCATGCTAATGATATTATCACAAACAAACAACGAAGCTAGGAAAACATCAGAGTCTGGCAGTTCTTGGCTGCCTTAGGTGTCATTAGGAAATATGATCATTACCTTGAGCAGATTACAACGACCCTGCCCTTCTAGCCCACTCATCTGTTTCTGGATTAGCCAACTGAACACTTAAATATCACGATAGGTTCTTAATGGTTTGGTTCATACGGCATTATTGATCATAAATTGTCACAGCTCTGTTGCATCATTTTGCCACAATTTTTCATGAGCGTTACAAGTACACAAAATTACAACTCCAGACATCTTTTTCAACGAATTCTAATGTATATCCTTGTATACTACATGCAGTACTCTCTCCTGAAAAGCTGAAGCAAAAGCCAGTACTACCAGATAGGCAATACTCTATTATAACTCAGCAGCAAAAAGGATATCTTGACAACATGTAACACTAAGGTGATACCCCATATCAAGCACTGGATCGGTTCTCTACTAGCAAAGGATAATGAAAAAAGCTATTTCTACGAAATAAATCAAATTCTAAATTTATGCCTATATCTGACATCCCCTTTTAGGCATACATGCTGAAAAAAACCTGATGACACTTGTGTTTTAGTGAAATGTACATGCATATACAGGAGATTAACATGTTTCGTCGCCCTTTTAGTCCTATGATACAACAAATCTAAATAACAGCTTCAACAGCAACACTTTCAGTTACATCTTGAAACAGAGTTTTGGTATTTATATTCATTTTCACACCAAAATAACTTACAGAAAAAGCTTTTGAAGCCTTTTCATATAAATTAGTAATCTAAATTATGAAATCAATGTAATATGCAGTTAGTAATATAGTAAACATCTATCTAGAAATATTCCTCTAGAAATTTAGTTTACAGCTACAGGCACTGTAAATTTATCACAAGTCTCACAGTATTCAACTTTTTTCTCTCTAAATAATTCAGGATACTGGAGTCCTGACTTTACATGAGAATTTCAAGTTTCAGTTAAAACCAAGCAAATTAGTTTCACGAGCAAGGAGAAACAATATTAAGATGCAAATACAGTATTTTCCTACACACTAACCAAATCTCATGCTCCCTTACTGACAAGGCAACAATCACTCATCATTTTAACATGCATAGAGATAACATACCCACAGATACAGAGCAGCATCATGTCACCAGTTAAAAAAGAAAAAAAAACGCCTTTTTTTTTTTTTTTAAATGGAGATACTGAACTCGAACACTTAATTTTCAAGAGTGTAATTTCCTGTATTTTAGAAACTTACTACTGTAGGCATTGACGTAAGATATAGCCAAACAGAGATTCTGATCAGATCTGAAACTTCCTGAACTTGATTCACACTATTATCTCCATTTGATTTCCTACAGCTGGTCTGAAGAGGAGTAAAGAGCTGATTAGACTGGAGACTGAAACATTTTCAGCAGGTGGAAGTAGAGAGCAGAAAAAAAAACCCATGCTTGCTTGTACACAAAGCAGACAATTTTGGGGTGATCTTTTCTTCTTTTTGAAAAGCTATTGCGGCTCTTGTTAAAACTGTTAACAAAATCTAAAGAATTATTTACCATGGTTTTACTAAGTTATATAAGGCCTGTAAAAGATGTAAGAACTACATATTCCACAAGAACTCAGTTCTCTCCAGTAAGACAGTCCCTACTTAAATGCCCATCTCATGTTTTCCTTCTTGTTTCCTTCTTGAAATAGCACGATTACAGTTTAAGTTATTACATGCAAAAAAACCCAAACCACCAACACCGGTATTTCACATTGAAGTAAGAACCCCTATACTGCTCTAGTATTGAGGATTTCAGTTAAATTCTGGCTCAGTCCCACGGCAATTGGGACCCGGTGCTCCTGAGCACTACAGAACGTCATCTTACTGGAAAGGGACAAACTGCCTCAAGACTACTGACATACGAAAGTACGCGATACAAAGCCTTATGATTAAATGTATGAATTATATATGCTTTCTGCTTCTTCCTTGCATTGTCACTAAAATGACATTTTATTTCTTATATGCCTGTCTTTACTGTCGCTCCTGGCTGACCTGCTACTTCAATTAATTGTTTGGCTAGCAATAAATGAACCATCACTTGAACACCTTTCTTAGTCATTCTTCAAAGTCAAGCCTGAGAAA
Organism: Charadrius vociferus; assembly: GCF_000708025.1. Taxonomy (NCBI): domain Eukaryota; kingdom Metazoa; phylum Chordata; class Aves; order Charadriiformes; family Charadriidae; genus Charadrius; species Charadrius vociferus. The sequence continues at coordinate 110,699 of NW_009649940.1, forward strand.
TTTTTTCAAAGATAATTAAAACACTTTCAAACACTAATAATTCCCTTTGTTACAACAGAGATTTGCTTCTTTGTTAGCAGCCAATGAAAAATATTGAAAAGTAATTTGCATGTGCAGTATCTTCCCTAATACGTTGAAATCAACTCCATATGCATGGAGTATTGTATAAAGCACAATTCACGCTACTTTTAAGACCCAGATAATTGTTACAATTCTGCTATGAATTCAGCAAGGAGATGATATAAAAGATGTTGTAACTCTGATCCTGTTATTGACCAATTTCAAACTACAGGGCTCGGTCCTGCACTGCCATGATTGAAAGTATTAGGCACAGACTTCAAGTTAAAAATACACACTCAAACCAAACATGCTGATCCAGATTAGTGTAACTTCTTTGCAATTTCATTAAAACTTCATTGAAATAATGCAAATGGAACAGCCAAAACAAAACAATAAACAGACCCCTTTTTTAAAAATCTAGTCTGTTTCTCCAGTTGACTGAATCAATTTATAATATTAAAACTGAAAAAAATAAAAAATTAAATCACTCATATCTACACTTCATTTCATAATGGCTTGCTTTTCTTCAGTTCACAAAAGCAAACTAGCAGTTAATCAGGTAATCTGAGCACTTCTGCCCCCCCAAAATGGTATGCCAATAAAAGCAAACAGGAACACAAGGATTTTTGCACCCTTGCGGTACAGATGCATTACAAGGCAAGGAAAGCTTCTCTCCTCTGCCTTAAAAGCAGCAGAGCCATGCTCTCGCAAGCTTTTTCTTGTGAAACACAGATCACGTAATAAAGACAAACTAATTCTCCTCAGCCCCAGAAGTCTGCATACAGATATCACCAACATCCAGCATAACATCAGAGGTCACAAAACCAAGAAGACCAGAGTGAGGTCCTCTTTTATACAGTGAGAAATAAATATCCCTTTTTTATATAGTGAGAAATAGAGAACCCACATTCAAACTTGTCATTTTTTCAGTAAAGTTACATATATAACAGAACAAAGTTCGCATTACGCAAAACAGGCTGAGCCTACAAGCATGCGTAGCACCCTGATATACACATAGACAACAAACATTTTGGAGATGGGACGGGGAAAACATGTTTCTTTTTCTCTCCAGAACTTTTGCAAATTGGAAGCATGTGTGTAGAGTCATGTCTGCCTACATTACACAGTTCAACAGAACCAAGAACGTATTCCTTTGCGGAATATTTCCTACTGTACTACTGGAAAACCCCTACTGTGGAAACAGTTTGCATTGCAAGACGGTTTGGCACGGCAGCCACGCAGCGTGGCGTTCGGCAGCTGCTGTCAAGTTGGAAATGACACCGCGTGCCTCTACCCCCAGGGCAAGTAAAGAGCAGCGGCAACTTTCATCTCTGCTACCAGACAATTCTGCCTCCAAGGCAGGCCTCTAACTTCACAGCAGGTATTTTTTCATGTCAGCCCCACGGCTCAGCATCCAAAGCCCAGCAAGACCTCCTGCCTAGAGTGACGCAGCTCTGGCTTCAGCACACAAACCCAGACCACGCTGTGCCTCGCGGTAGGAGCTACAACCACCCTTGTCTTTGCTGCAGTGATTTAACTTCTCTTTCCATCACAGCAAGGTATGCGGAGCTTTGTCTGAAGCGGGTGACCCCAATATTCCACTGACGAACCGTCCTGGCAGACGTGACATCCCCTCTGTAGCAGGATGACATGCTGGGATGGGCGCTGGAGGCCACACTGGTGGCCTGGAGGTCCTGTGTGCCTCAGGACAGAACCGTCAGTGCCGTCAACTTCACCAATCACCCGGCCGTTTTGTCAACCTCGGCAGCTCCTGCTTCAGAGAAGCTGCAATCCTGGTTTGGAAGCAGAGGGGCAAATGATGGCGTGCCCGCTGCCTGCCCCCGGCGCAGGTACGGCTTTGGAAGCAGATGTGATGTACATCACAGTAACGATCCAACACCCCTTTTCCAGCAGCATAATGAAGTCCCACCCGGGAGCACCAGCACTGCCATTTCGGCTTTTCAAGCTAAAGCTCTCATTGCTAAGCAATCTGCACTACAGGTACGCTGCAACACCCGGAGGGAAATTTGGAGGGCAGTGTTGCAGTGCTTACCTAGAAACAACCCGTGAAACTCCGCCGTGAGGTCTAGTGAAACTAATCCATGACAATCCGTGAGACTGGTCAAATCAACTGAACCTCACTGGAGGGAAGACCTTCAACAAGGCCCACAGCTTATTTCTGCCGGAAACCTCTTGTTTGGTCCGTAAAAGAGTATCAGAAATGAGAAACAGAGCTGCTTCTGCAGAATGCGGGAAGCCTTTCCCTGATCTCACGTTGCATTCATTAAAATATCCTATTTTCCATGCATGGCCTAAATTAAATATAATCTTTTGTTCGCCAAAATATGATTTTTCTTTTCTAAACCTGCAATTCATCTGTCTTTATTCAAATTAAGTAAAGCTTTGCAGTATATTGATTAAACTCATGCCATGTGAGGTAACAGCATGTGTAAAGACATCTATTTGCGTATAAAAAATTATTTCAATAAATACATGTATTTACATACACTTACATACCCACATTTAAACTAACAACTTGTAGCACCTTCATAGATAAGACACCACTCAAAATAGTTGAAACTGTAGTTATTCATGACTGGTTTTAATGCGTTACAAGTGTTACAGCTGCTACTGTTTCTCTGGCTGATCTGCTGTTTCAAAGCCACAAGGACATGATCTAACTCAATTATAACCCGCAGCTGACCTGTGAAGCTGTATTAGCTGAACTCACAAAAGAACCACCAGTACCGCAAAATAACTCAGCGCACACGAGTCTGATTTTCATGGTTCATGTGTCATATTTCACTGGTCATGGAGATACTTCTAAAAGGAGATTTTGACAGACTAAGTACAGTATGTAAGATTAATAGAGCAAACAAAAACAAAATAACGCTTTTCTTCTGGTAAGTACAACAGAGAAGTCTATTTTTTTTAGCAAATCTTTATACCACATCACAACATGTCTTTCTCAACAGGAACAAACATTTTTCCTCCCAGATGTACTGATTTTCTCGAACCACATAAAGTGCCATAGACATTAATGTCATATTGTTTGCAAAGATTTCATCAGACAGTCTATATCAGTTGGTAATGTACGGAGAAATTGAAATGACTTTGTAAGTACTGTGTGTAAACAAGAGAAAAACTACCAAATATCCAAGATAATCCTTCAATTATTTTTTTTCCCCTTGCTGTTCCTCATACAGACCTGGGAAGCAGTGAAAGAGATGGGATAAGAAGGAACTAGAGCACGTATAATTCTGAACGTTTACAATGGTGTTAATTACATGTGTTATATTGCGTAGTTCCCAGCAATCCAATGCTGCAATCACATAGCCGCATAAGCATACAGGAGCAAACACCTGGTATAAACTGGCATTGAAAAATAGTAATCATATTAAAAGCAAAATCTAATGAGCACTGGGTCTTCTGAAGACATTTCAAGACAATACAAAATGGAAGTGATGCTGCTGGCTACTAATTTCAGCAGCAGCTACTCTACAGCCAGCTTGAAATTACTGACTGACAAGTCTTTACTAGATATTTACAGTACATTTATACAGATATAAAAATACTTGTACATTATACAAACACTTATAACTTTTTCCCATCATTGATATACTTTCCTGTATGAACTGAATAGGAAGGCTATTTATCTACTGACACAGTGTTCCTTCCAATGTGGCGGCCATATCTGCCATCACAATATGGGCATGCACATTATCACTCTGAATGCTCAGATGGGCTTCTGCTCCTCAAAGACTACGTGCCTCGTGTGTGTGTGCATGAGCACGCATGAAATTGTGCTTAGAGAGGCTTGTCACAACATCCTCAAGCATTCCCACCAACCCAAGGTAGTTTAGCCTACAGACTTTTAAGAGAAACATTCGAATCGTACAACCTAGTCTACATATAAGACTGCACTACAACTTTTTAGCCTGCATTTGTAGAAGCACTATTTCGCACAGCTCTCATGGATTTCAACGTGAGCAGCGCCTGTTCAGTGCTTGTGAAAATGAGACCACATGAATTTATCACAGTATGACAAGAATTCAACCCAATGTAATCTGAGAGGTCCTTTTGAGGTGCAAAAGGCCAATAAAATAGGCTTAATTTAAACAAATGCTGCAGGACAATTGTTCTGCAGTTCCCTAAGAACAATCCTTTCATCACTGATGCTAGAGGTACTTCTCAGCAGGAAAACCCTAACTTATTTTTATTCTTTTCATTGTCAGTTAGCAAGAACCTGAATTTCTAATAGTAAGCTGCCAAAACCCCTAGATTTAAGGGAGAATTTTATTCATCATTTCATACATATGAAAGAACAGCTCCTGCACAGAAGAAAAAAACCCTGATTTTTAGATATCTTCACAGACCTATTGCTGGTGGGACAAGCTTATTATTAAGAGATGACTTACTTTAAAAGCAGATAGAGTGTATTTTAAAAATTGGTTTACTGGAAGACTTGAATCTTATGTAAAACAACATGATACTTACAGATGTCATCCCACTGCCGTTAGTACTGTAAAGCTAGAAGCTAAACATTCAAAGCAGAAAAAATATATCCCTCTCTAGTCAAAGCTCTTAGTAGGGTGATAAATATTTTGGAAGTGATTATACATTTGCCAAGAGAAACTGTTTATTTAAAGCCATTAAGGGAGAGTCAGCTGCCCATGGATACTAAGATTTATCTCACCTGGTTTCAGACTGTTGCACTAGAGACATCTGTTTTTGAGCTAATCACCCTGAGCTCTCTTTGAAATTGTTGAGGGTGTGATGTATGTGGCCTGTTCCAGAGATCTACCTCAAGATGAGATGAACTACATCTTCAAAGTGCTTATTTTTCTCCATTTGCTGTAAAAATGATGATAAGGATAATAAGCTATTCGTCTAGTTTAAACAAAAGCAATGCCTGCAGTTTGGTGGGATGTCACTTGTAAAAAGTAAAGTCAACTTCAACCACACAAGGTTGTCACTATGCTAGAGAAGACCTACTTCATACATCTGCCAGAAGGCCAACCGTATCCTGGGCTGCATCAAAAGAAGTGTGGCCAGCAGGTCAAAGGAGGTGATTCTGCCCCCCTACTCCACTCTCGTGAGACCCCACCTGGAGTACTGCATCCAGCTCTGGAGTCTCCAAGGTAAGAAGGACATGGACCTGCTGGAGCATGTCCAGAGGAGGGCCACGGGGATGATCCGAGAGCTGGAGCACCTCTCCTATGAGGAGAGGCTGAGAGAGTTGGGGCTGTTCAGCCTGGAGAAGAGGAGGCTCC
>NW_009649940.1:116231-137552 GCF_000708025.1 Charadrius vociferus
GTTGCCTTGCGCAGCGTGTGCTAGGGGTGGGTGCCCCTGCCTATGGCAGGGGGGTTGGAACTTGATGATCTTCAAGGTCCTGTCCAACCTAAACCATTGTATGATTCTATGATCTGACCTTGGTGCTACAGCCTACTGGGCAAGGCTAAGGATTCAGACACAGCAGCGGACTAGGCGTACAACACGGTACAGTTCAAAGTATAATAGAAGCAAAATGTTTTTTCTTGTTCTTAGAAAAAATAATTTTAAAACCTAATGCCACTGCCATTCAGAAAGTGTGGTAGGGCCTATGATATCTTGACCATCAAGCAAGAAGCCTGAAGTCCATCATAAGGTCCAAGTTGTTCTTGATGTATGGGTGACAAAACCCTGCTTAGACTCTCCCTCAGTAAATGTTCTTTCACATTTGCTTTGATATACAGAGCAAGCTTAGGAAAGATACAGTCACTTTTGGTTTGAGACTTTTACAGGCTACTTGCTCCTTAAACTGGAATCATATCTACGCTATTACAGTTCATTGACATTCAATTCCTAGTCATACATTATCAATTGCTGACATGGTTTGTCTGCTGAGTTTATATTATATGGAGTAATTGTTAATATGACAATTATTTCATTAACTTTGTTTACTTTTTATGATACACTGGGTTTGATCACTCTGTTCACTCCAACTAAACAAGAGGTCACTAATTGTTTTGTCTCACAGAAGTGTATTACAAGGTACGCAAGCTTCCTGACTGCCTACCTTTCACTCTACCATGTACTTTAAAAGAAACAAAGGTGGTTAATAGCCACCCCCATCCCCCCCAGCCTAGTCTGAATGGTCTCCATCAACCCCTAACATGGCTCTCACTGAGCTAGTCTGATGGTATGAGCATTCCCCGTCCAAAATTTAAAAAGACAAGCCACGTAGCAAAGATATTGTCAATTGTCAATTGATAAATATTGTCAATATTTATCAAATATTTTGCAAGTACACACCAAACAGTGTAAAGCATCAAGAGATGCTTCAACTGTCTGAACACCCAGTTGGGTTCCAAGTGGGAGTAACCTAAGTGAGATTACTTTTAACTCAGCTGTAGGAGATGCAGAGGCTGCAATAACCCACGAGTGAGCGTACTTGAAATAGATTAACCTTAAACTCATGTTTGAAAAGATTCATTTTGCTAGACTGGCCATAAATGGAGTGATATGCTTCAGGGCTGCTGGAGCTTTGATATCAGCTGTTATCAACTTGAACCGGGGGGGAACAAGGGCACAAAGCAAATGTACTGACCCAGTCTTACCATTCACTGCTCACCATTCATGTGTTCAGTGTTTTTGGTATTTTCAAATGCACAAGTGGCAGTGAGATGCCGCATTCTACTTGTTTTTAAAAGAATTGAAGAAAATAGCTGCCCTTACTGACCCTGATTCCTTTTCCCAGGAAACCACAATATAAAATTCGTAGAGTTTTGTGGGGTTTTTTTCATTAAATACAGCAAGAATGGATTCTTTTGATTCAGTCACCAAATAAGGCAACTAATTTATACTGTGGAACAGAATACCATAATATAGAGAATGGAGAATTATGGTGAAGAAGACAGACGAAATAATCTGGTTAAAATTTAAATGTTTTAGAGTTGTGTTTTTTTAATAAAGCAAAAAAATGAGCAAAATTCCAAATAATTTTAAATAAATGGTAAAAATGTCATTCTGTTCATAAGAAGCTGGTTTATCTCTCTGGGAGTTCTAATACTTCTTAGGCTAGATCAATTTTCAAACAAAACCTGCCATTTTAAAATGAGAAGTCAAATGTATTGCTTTGCATATATTGAACTGAAATGACACAAACCCTTTCTGACACAAACCATTTATTTAAATTTATTAAAAATGCTTTCCTTTTATGTGATAAGGAAGTTGTCACATCCTTGAATTTGCAATAATTTCAACCTCCTGTCCTGTAAAATGCTTAATTGTACTTCACAGACATACTTTACATACACTCATGGTATTTGCTTAAATATCCAGAAACATTGCCAAAAGGCCTTACATTATCTATGGAAGAAAAAACGTGTGGATAGTTCAAAGTATACTTTTTCTTGGTCCAAGTACTATGCAAAAATAATCAAGACTAAATACTATATTCTCACTAATAATGATTCAGAAATAAATTGCCATATTTTAAGACAAAATTATCTTGATTAAAAATAATATAGGCTATGTGGATTCAAAATTTACATTTAAATGCAGTTAATCAATGAAATGTGAGATAATGCAAGTTCAGTAATATTCAGAATGAAATATCCTGGCTCAATAGTTTAATTAAAGTCACACTTGCATTGGCTGCTCTTTAATCTTTATTCTTTAACATTTACTGAAATGTCAGCAAAAGGATGATGGAAGACTCACAATAATTAGAAATACAATAAAAATAAAAGAAAAAAATAAATAGAGGTACTAGAACAAAATTAATATATGTGCTGGGATTCTGTGTTTTTCTTTCTGAAACGGGAAGGCCACTAGATTTCGCTGTTCCACAGTCCCAAACAGCCTCCAGTATGGAGAACTCGGGTACAAGGACCGCGAAGTGAACCGCTAAGTACACTCTGAAGCCCCAATGCAGTCCTGAGTTTCTAATAAGGCTAGAGAAATGGAAAAGAAAGCTCCTTTGCAAGGAAATTACAGTAGTTGAAGAAGCTTTATAACTTTGCAGACAACTCCAATCAGCTATTTAAGACTTTTCCCACACTATTCATGCAATGGAGCCATACTTCTTCCACAGACTCTCCAGTGGCTTTTGCTACTATAAAAATGAATCTGGCTTTATATCAGGGGAAATACAATAAATGATACTATTCACCTACAAGACCACAGGAGACAGCAATGAAATAGATATTGCTAACTTGAGGAAACAAAACCAGAAGTAATCAGAGGATGATTAATACGAGAAGCCTAGAAACACATATTCAGACTTCATCAAGCAGGAAACACTATGCTGAACTGAAGAGGTAGCCTTGTAATACAGAAGAAAGAAGAAAGCCCAATTCACTCCACAGGTACTGTAGCTGTGGGACGGAAAAATTAGTAATGTGAATTCCAGTAACTCTGATGGATTATTGTTGTTCAACTATACCTATGTGGTAAGCAATGCAGCTCCAAGGCAATCACAACTTTAGAATTAGAAAAGCAATCCACAGAACTCAGGAAACCCAACAAAAAAAAATTAAAAGCAGAGTAAAGCTTTTTTTCTGAGATATAATTTTAGACCCCAGCTATTAGACTTTAAATAGGAAAATATGTGCCTTCAAAAAAAACAAACCCAAAACACGGTGGAAGCATTTAAGAAAAGACAGTTGAGAAGTTACCAACCAGAAGCTCTTTTCCACCAGCACCAAAGGGAAAGATTAGACATATTTGTAATGCCTCTTTAAAATATCTAAGGTAACTATACAAAGCCAATGAGTGAAAACAAAGAGCATGAAGAAATGAAGGTTACAAAGAAAGTACTTAAGAATTTTAGCTTAAGACCAGACTTGTCATCACAGGTTAGAGGGAAACACAAGCATCTCATACAAAGCTGTGGAAAGGACTGGTTTACACATTGTGGATAGATGGATGAGCAAATCAACAAGTAAAGCTGCTTAGGTATCGCAATGAAACAACATTGCTGTATCACGCACTGAGAAATAGCATGGTCAGTAGCAATCTCTAAGAGAAAAAAAATAATTTAAAATTTATTATAAACGTAAAATAACTTGACTACCATTGCTGAAACCATAATCTTTATACAGGAGAGCTCCATGAGCTGTGGAAAATCATAGAATCATAGCCATTATTATGTCAGCCATTATTAAATGTCTTGAAATTAGGCACGATTGTTCCTTCCTGAGGGCTAACCAAATTCTTTTCAGATTCTTTTTGTATCTTTGTGTCATTGGGGAAAGAGGAAAGTGATTTAGAGACAAATTCTAAGCCAGTTTTCCTTTCATTTTGGCAGTTTGAACTTAATAGGAAGATTATGCAAGTCTGACTGCCTTTTCCTTCCATCTCGTGTCAGTCGGAGTGGAAGAGTTTGCATTATTCAAGGTCAATTAAGCCATGCAAATGCATTCTAAATGATTTTACAGTAGTAATAATAACTCTGTCTCAGAAGGATGTGCTGAATTTGTTAAAAAAAAATTAACTCACGATAAAAATGCCGTAGGTGTTTTGGAATTTTATTCTCTGCTCAAAATAATCAAATAGATGTATGAATATAATAATCATGAACTGGTATTGGTATAGGTTTTAGGTACAAATTTCTCGGGAACTTGATCCAGAGCTCTATCCTTGGAGCTACAGTGATGTAAGTCATAAAAAAGGTCTCACATTCTGCTGATTGTATTGCATTTCAAAAAAATTGTGCGCTTATTTAGTTATCAAATTATAGCAGTTTTTTAGCTTGAAATGAGATTTTCAAAAACACGCTCTGATGACATTCAGTCCCGAATGTAAATTATGGAAAAACTGAGATATATAATTTATTAATGTTTTTAAACTCTTAAAACTATGTATTTTGGATAAATGTTGCTTATAACATAAACTATACTTGAAAAGCCCAATGTCAATGAAGACGGCTTTGCCAATATAAATGTATCATTACATCATGAGAAGACATTCTTAGTCAATGGGATTTTTTAAACCCAATAAAACTACACTTCCCCTATAGCTTAGTCAAAGTCTCTCTCCCTAGAACAAAGACAGGTATGTTGGCCAAAGATCAGTTCTGCAGCAAACGTCTTCTGTTTGAAAGGCGTGACCCAGCACAAGTAGGGGCACGTCTGTGGCACTGTGAAGTCAAGCTCTTGAGTATAAACTCAGCCATGTTGTGTTCATATTTAATAAACACAGTAATTACATAGCAATTACACTCGCAGTTACGTTGACATGGAGTCTCACCTGGAGGATCCCAACTAACTGCTGAAAAAGGTAAGGAAACCACCTCAATCCACGTCTTCGCTGTATCTGACAATATGAACACTTCTAGTCCCTTTCAGAACAGAGTTGTAGGTTGAGGCTTAAAAACACTGAAGATGGTTTGAATAAACATTTGACGTTCCCTTGGCATGGCCGAGTTATAGCGCGGTGGAATTGCCCATCTGAGAGCAGTTAACCATGTACTTCTGCCTATTTCATTCCAGTACAAACCAGGAGTAAATAAGCAACACAGAACAGACGGAAGAGAAGGGATCATACAGAAATACACTGTTCTCATCCAGGAGGGATACACCTTCCAGGTGAAACAAGAGCCCAACCGCATGATCAGCTACCTCTACTCTGTACCAGCATAAAACAGCATTTGAGAAGGAGCGCAGATCCAGTCAGGCTGTTCTTTCAGGCGGATGGCAGCGAATAGCTAATTCAGACCACCCATGCCTACCAGAGGCTGCCAGGTGATAGCAATGCAATGTGAATCTCTCCTGAAATATACAAGTATCTGCATTGTAATTATTTTCCATAGTTTATAAAGGTGTCCATTTCTTTCCATCAAACACATTACAGTGTAAAACTGTACCCTGAAAAACTATCTAGGCTAGAATTGCATTCAACTCAATCCTTTAAATAAAAATATGACACTGAAAAACATTTCTTAGGGAAACAAGGGTTAGGAATTTGGGGGGAATGGTGGTTTTGGGGTTTTTTTAGCAGGATGTATTGCACTTTTCTTTGAAAAATATAGTACAAAGACAAAATGAAAGCCAATCATTTTATATTGCTGAAATTTAGATGGGATCTTCCATGCTGATTAGATATTTAACAAAAAACACTTGGAAATTACACCTCTTCTCAACACTCATTGTATTTAGCCCGTGTCCCCTTTAATAGAGAGCTAACAATATTTACCACATATTTATGTTAAAATCACAGATCCAAGGATTCATTCACAATTCCCTCTTTTATGCAATTATGATGTTTGTGAAAAACGCAGATGCCTCATTGAATGTGCACATTTAAAATTATGTGATTGTATTCACATCTGTACAATATTTAAAGCCATATAATACATATAAATAGAGTCCTCAAGCTACTATGAAATGCCTAACACCTGGCAGATGAGATAGCGGCTCATAGTAGTTTAAATACTGTAGTTTAATTCACTTTTCTGAGGCAGCCAGGCTATGTAATTACTAAGTCATAAAGTTGAAAATATGACTGCATAAAACATTCCCCTTCAGATATATCTGACAGAACGCACAGGTAATGTTTAAACACTTGTACTTGATGTCTTATGTCTTAACATATGCTTCCTTCATCTTCTTGATTACTCTTTTCTGTTTCTTTTTCATGCCCTTTTGCATTCTGATGCCATTTACCTGGCCAATTACCTAGCATCCCCTCATTCTTTTTGATTACTCTTCCATTCCCCATTATGTTTTTCCTCACTTTACTTCATTTTGTTCTGACAATTTCATCCTGTACTTTCCACATTCCTTTGAGCATGCCGATGGAAAATGAGTGCTTTTATTCTGTATTACCACCTGAGTCTAAATTGTGGTTGCATCTGATGAATGAGGCCAGGCCTCCTTGTCATTTGGAGTGGCCGTGTCAGGGTCTCACGCTGCAACCGCAAGAAGTAGATAAAGTTTTGCGTATCTGCTCCATACGGAAGTAGGAAGAACAGGAATGACAACTTGTTCTTGAGTGTTTTCCACAGTCTCAACTGCATTTCTGTACAGCTTTTTCTGCTACTTATGATTTTTCATATAACTAAGCAAAATGTAAGATACAAATACCACTCACGAACTTGGCAGAAGGGCTATGGGGAGGAGGGGAATCTGAAGAAAAATGTGGTCCACAACTTGATATATGGAATCTTTAATGGGTGTTTATGTTATAAGACAAGTAAACATGCATAATGTTTTAGACAATGTTTTGAACGTGATTCTAATTTAGCTCATTAAAGGTGAATGAATAACCAAATTAATATTTTATACCAGGAAAAGTATTAAATATTCATCGCGTTATGGTATTTCTACATTATTGTGTGCCACATATAATACAATCAGAGTGCTGGTGGGTATGCAACATTCCAGGAGCCCTATGTAGCTACTATTCATTCCTCACCAGTGCTGTAGGACAGCTACTGTGAAGTCCACACTCAGAAGCTCATCACTGAACCACTTCTTTTCTTAATGGAAAAGCTTTAATGAAACTGTGGCTGTTGGAAAAATGCCAGGTTTTCAAAAACGTAACATTTCAGTCAAAGTAAGTCAGCTTTGACACAACATCCACCGGGAAAGAAGGCAAACCATGTTAATAATTTAAGAGCTTGACTGGGGATGTCAGTACAGGTACTTGACTATCACACATCGGTGTGTCTGAGGTTTTTTTTCTTAACGCTTGTCTCATCTCATTTCTCTTCTATATTCCTCTTCTCTGCCTATGACAATCAACTTCTATGCACACTCACACACACTTGTTAAAGCCTTTTTTCTCAGTCTTTACGAAAGATGCGGGGGGGGCAACTTGAGAAGCTGAAAAGTTTCACAGTATAGAAAATTGTTTTCCATGTAGCCTCTCTCACTGCTCTAGTTAAGAGGCTCTATTATTGCTTAGGGCGGAGGCCTGTCTTGTCAATAGAGAAATAATGTTGTAATTCCTAAAATATGAAAGCTGCATAGCAATGTAATATTTGTCCAATATAAGGAAAATCTTCCAGAATTCTTGCAGAAATGCATACCAGTTCTATTTTAGTATATTCTCCCAGTGGCTATCCAGTGGCTGCTAAAAACTGTATTGGCTTAACAAGAAAACTGCATAGTCTAATTCTATATGCATAAATTTGTTCCATTGCTCCTGCAAATGAAAAGGGTTGCTTTTGAGCACAAAGTACTGAAAGCATGTAGGGTACTGGGACAATCCTTCTGGCAGCAGTCTTTCAAACATAGGATTCTACCTATAGTGTCCTCTTGCTCGGGTCGGGGATAATATCTGCTATATACGTAATTCTTCCTTCACATATGTTTTACAATAAAAAGTTGCTATGTGTCTGTCAGTTCAGGTATTCAGAAGAAACACACATATATGTTAAATAGTAGCTGTTCCGTTGATTTTTCTTACTATTTTAAGTAGCATATTCTAATAAAGTGGTTTATAAAAGCTTTACCCTAAAAGATCCATGTTATTCCATAATGTGGATTATCACCCATTAAAATAATGAAATCAATCACCAAAACTACAGTGGAGTTTGTGTCTATATTTGTATGTGTGCATGACAGTTATAAAAGAAAGCACCCATTTATAAAAATGGGCCATTTGGGTGATTAAGCAGATGCGCTCTTTGCCCTATATCAGGACAAATTTCTGAAATGAACAGTCATCTGCTTCTGCAGATGGAGAGCTCTGAGGGAGGATTAGCGCTTTCCCATTGCTCATTGTAAACAACCTCAGCCCCAGCGAAGCACAGAATGATCTCCAGTGACTAACTGTGACCATACGAGCAACTTACTATAAAATGAATGTCTCTGAGCACATAGTAACTGGCCTACACGGTATGAGCATGCACAGAGTAAGAATCCCAATGAATTTCACACATACACGGAACAGAAACTTTTCCATTCTTGTATTTAGTAAGAAGCAACGAATGGTCTGAAAGCAAATTACTTAATTGTCATTTATTTTCCCACATAGAAAAAGAGAAAGAAATCCCCATACAATGAGCCCAACAAGCATTATGATACTGAGAAATAATTTAGTTCTTTAAATGATGCCTATTGAGCCAGGGAAACAAACCTTATAATCACTGAGGTAGGAGGAACGCAGTACAAATGAGAAAGGATTAGCAATCTGCCAGTTTACTGTCTGATCACTGGGGCACAGTTGACACTGTAGTTTGTATTAGAGATAACCACAGAGCCACAAGTGGCAAGATGCCAATTATAACGTTTGTCTAAAACCAGAAAGTAACTTTCCAAAATCATACAAGAAGTACAATGGTGCTCTCATTTGAAGAATGAAGACAGTATGGAAAGATCAAGCTGCCAAAACAACCAAATGAACCCAACCCTCATTATACAACTTTTTTGGATGAATTTATAGTGCATTTGCCTAATGAAAACACTACTGCATACTTCAGAGTAAAAGCCAGGGATTAAGGAAAACGACATTTAATCCTCGAGGAGTTTGGAATGTTCTTATTGTAAATTGTAGTAGTGGTTTCATTCCTCTCACTGTGGATGCTCTGCAACCAGCTGGGTTGAAAATTGCAAACACTCAAAAGTACTGTTAGAGACCCTTTGCTAGAATACATATACAGAAGCATAGGGCTAATGGTTTTCTGGAATCCCTGGGGAATATGTTAACATTTGGGTAGCTGACAAAAACTGTAGAGCCGTAATAGCAAAAATCAAAATAATTACTGAAGATTTTATTGAACTAACTTGCCTAATTTATTGCAAGTTGGTAATTAGTACACAATGAGAGGAGGGTACAATATACACTACATATTTACATTAAGACATTAATGAAGCCATCAGAGCAAATATTACAAAAGAAAAAAACAAACAAAAATAGGCAACAGAATCTTGCATCTATTATTAAAATTCAATAGTTGAAAACCTTTTGCTTGAGCAAACTTTCCTTGCTTACCATTTTTTCCCTGAACATGTTCATTTCTTCAAAAGAATATATACAAAAATAAGCGGTAACTAGTGTAAATATTATTTAAATAGTCAAGCATAAATTTGGAGAGCCTTCTAAAAACTCTAATAAAAAAGAATGCGATCCACTGCAACTAATGCTCATTCAGCAGTGTCAGATTTATGACTACTAAAGAGTGCACGTTAAAGCAACTACAGCAGGTAGACTTAACAAACTAGACATTTAAAGTGATAGAGTAATTTAAAACTAATTACTTGAGAGGAGATTCAGAACTACGTATGTGAATACAGGCAAAAGTCTTCAAAAGCTTGTAGAGTGCAGCTGAATGCCACAAAACTGTCAGCTAGAAAAATGCATTTAGCAAGAAATTTCAGCATTTTGAACATACTTGTTTTATAAACCAGCCATTGTTCTGTTTATGAAAGGCATTCTAAACAGAGTGCTCTTTTTTTTGCAGGAAAAAAGACAAAACTCCTAAAAGACTGATGAAAAGAACTAGAAAATATACTTTTCCTCTAGAAAAAGTAGGGAGAAAATGCAATACAAATAATCCTGCCCTAGAATCCTTTGATCGGTGTGAGGCTGGCAGCATTTAGGAGCCCATTTGGGTGCTAAAGCTGAAGCAAAAGGGGAAAGGTGGTGTCAGAAGCTACAGACATACAAACACTTGGGTACCTGACAGGTCTGAAGGCAGACTCCTAAGTCTTATGCTAAATACATTCTTATCTTTTTTTCTGCCAACGCCAAGAGAGGTGGTGAGGACCTACTGGAGTAAGACTTGGTGAAGTCTAGCATTACCTGAGAGCACATACAAGACTAGTGAGAAGATGCTGGAAGTAATTACTGAGCAATTTTATTTGTGGTTTGAATCACTTTTAATCAAAGACTTCATAGTGGAATAATTCTTTGAACACAATCAGAAATACACACGCATATGTTCTGTTTTTAATGCTTTCTGTATTTAAAAATATGCTTTCTTTAATATTGTATTGGTATGCTACCTTGCACTTTGTGTCACGCAAGCTCTACTTACTTCAAAAACAGTGAGAAAATGCTGGTGCTTCCAATCAAAATATAAATTAAGTAACTACTACATGATCTGAAAATCCTATCATAACAACACGGTCTATAACAAAAGCCACAGGGCCTCACTTTTATGCAACACTGTGGACACAGCATCTCCATAGACACGCATCTGTGCTCTTCTCCCTTACCTGTCCCCAGATTTCTCTTCTGATCTGTGTATGCAGATCATTCACTTTTTATCAATTCTTCTCTTAATTTTAGGGTAGCCTTTATGTAGGCCTTATATAAAGCCAGAAGTGAGCACACTAGGGAGAAACAACGCTCCATTATGGAGCAGCTGCATGCAATAAAATTTGTAAGATTATCTGTTCTTCCCAGCTGAGTAAGGTCTAGAGAGCTCTGTCATGTTCCAGATCCACACTGCACTACACCCTTTCATGAACAGACCTGGTCACCTAGGCTGGGACTAGCGATATCCTCCAGACTGTAAGGAAGCCATTACACTTACAGAACAGAAAGGAAACAGGTACCTAAATCAGCTAATCAGCACTTGGTTGGGGAAGAAAGTTAGTAAGTAATGCTTGACAAGTCAATAGCTTTTGATAGCCTTTGATGCTAACATGAAATCATCACACATTCAAAAGACATCTCTTAATATTTTAATTTTTTTTCCACTGATGATTGTCTAGTTTCATCCTCTGATAATTCCAGTCACTTCAAGTGGAATTTACACAAGGGTTAAATTTGACCTCATGTGTCCTATGGCTTGCAGTGAGAATGACCCACCTTTTCTGGCATTTGCTGTATTGTATAGAGAAGCATGACTTTCTTCTCTTTTGGGAGTCTTTTGAACTTGTATAAAGTAGCTATTCCCAAGTGATTACTTCCTTTCTCAATTGATGCAACAAAAGATCATCACATAAAAAAAGAGTCCCACAGTGATTTTTCTTTTGAACACACAGGCAATGCTGAAAACATAAATGTACATGAGCGACAGCTCTCATCTCTTGCCCCTTTCTGATACCTATTAGCTCCACGGGAAAGTAAAGGAAAGGAGCGTATTAAAGCTTTCTGCATCATCAGGGTGAATCACTCTTTTCACTTTTATTATTGCAAGGATGCCACTGATAACCGGAGAAAAGGAAAAACATACCTGTAGTTCTTCAAACTGTTACAGTTTAATGTAAAATCTAGAAGGAAGTCTAAAGGGGCAGAAAAAGATCCACTTACTAGTAAGTGCAAGTCGCTACTTTTTCCTGCCTTTCTATACTGCTCCAAACGGGAAAGCAAATGTCTTTCAGGCTGCTTCTCCTTCCTCTTCCCATCTGGGAATCCCTCTGTTTTTTTGATGATGATGAGTCCTGTAAATTCATGCCTAGAAACAAGCAGAATACCTGTTAAAAAATGTGGTCGAGTGGGTAGAGCTTTCTTTACTGAAAGCTGTATCTAAGTACCCTCTACATTCAGTCTAACACGAATAGGGAAGCGTACACAGCCCGTCTGACAGCATCTCCATTTCTATGCATGCTATTCACTGGAAAAATTTAGATTACATCTGAGCTTTTCCAAAAGATATCCTCTTACTACAGTAAAGTAACTGTAAGGAAACCAAGCTTAATTCAAAGAACTTCATAGGCCTTTATTATTCAGTAAGTCAAACAACTTAGTAGGCCATTAGTCTGGCTTCAGATTGGATTAGAGCCACCTCCTGCCTTCAGGTCCACACTACTAATGCTACTTGTGCATTTTAGGTATTCATTTAACTGTAAAATTCACAAAATTCACATTCCCTGAAGCTGTGACTGCCTTCAGGGAGCTGATGCTGCCAGAACCAGGCTTCCTCTACTTTCTTCTTACTCTTTAGACCCCAGGTTGCATTTCTTTCTGCTCAGCAGCCTGCTACAAGCAGCAGCAGGGAGAACGGTCCAATCTGTAGCCCCATAGGCTGTGCAGTTAGGACACCTTCGTAGCTAAGGGATGTGGTGGGTCCCTTCTCTCTCACACTGGGGAAATCCTACAGCCCGGCTTTCCACTTCTTGGGCAACTTTTCTAATCAATAGGCTGTTTTATAAGAGCTGGGAAAACCTCTTCCCTTGTTACGTTTCAGGTCAAACTCAATGCTATTTGTCAGTGTTCGTTTTGGCTTGAGGATCACAGGGCGTAATGGATTTGCTCTTTCAGCAGACTTAAAGAGGTTTAAACTTTAGAAATTACGGTTTAAGTGCCTATTTCTTACACGACCTTAAGCATCTATCAGCTAGAGCTGTAAATTTTTGGAGCATGTGCAGCAATATAGCTTTATTTACCAACTACACACAGACATTTCCAGACCAGAACACCTTAGACTGCAGTAGGCTGAACTGAACCTAGACATCTCAGTCTCACCTAATTCTTCCTTATTTATCACAGTGGCCATGAGAAGAAATACTCTTACATCAGAATCTATTTGTAAGAAGTTCACTTTCCACAGTAACAGGAGAATAAATTGGGCTATTTCTTTCTTCAAATGTAAGCTTCTCTGTGTTTGAGATTTGGTGATGGATAAATATTTAAAAAAAAAAACCTCAAACACCATTTTATCCATAATTTATGCATGATTTTTTCAATTAATTAATTTGGCAAAATACTGACGTATATATCACTGATATGATCCATCAGCTTGTCTTCCACTGTCGCAGAAAAAGAGATGGATTTGTTTTATCCAACTGAACTGCAAAAGTTGAAGCAGTATCCAGCAGATATCCTTCAGATTAATAAAATTATCCAGGTCTTAAAGGACATTGCAAATTTCTGATTCAAGATTACAGTGTCAACAGGAAATAAATAACACAAAAAAAATAAGAAAAGCATTTATAGTGCTAAGAAAGATTATGGATCAATTCCAAGAATTCTGGACATTTTAACCAGATCATGATTGGCATGGTAAAATGAGGCAGGATGAAACTATCCTTCAGATACAAAATCAAATAATCATAAATGTTATCAACTCTACAGTTGTCGTCAGTACATGAAAAACTAAATGCCAGCATTTTTCTAATAATCACCTACACACCTGCATTTGAGATGTCATCTTAGTATCGGTAATTTTATCAATTGTCATCCCCTGTCTAAACTGCCTGTAGTGAAGAAGGTGACTGAGAAGTTTATGTTAAACAGCTGTTAAGCCATCTGGCATATTTGACTTCCACGACCCTTTTCAATCTGGCTTTCAGCCTAGGTAAGGAACAAAGACTACATTGGCTTAATTGGTCTATGATCTCCTCTTGGCAAAATACAGAGGTCAAGTTTCCATGCTGATTATTGTAGATTTGTCAGCAACCTTTGTTAACATGAACCATTAAGTTTTGTTGACTCATCTGCAGACACTGGCAAGGATGGCTGAAAATCAGTGTAGTGACTCTGGTCTCTCCTCTCCGGGTGGTCTCAGAGGGTGATGTCGGACAATTGCTCGTCTGTCCAGAGGGCTCTCGTGAGCAGCCTTTTCATCATTCCACATTGGTGCCTTTCTTGTTCAATGTTTACGTGAAGCTTCTCAGGGACAGAGCAAGACTGTTTGGGGCTGTCATTTCATCAAAATGCACGCGACATTTACCTTTGTTCATTGTGCTTTGTCATCTGATGCAGATGGTCAAACTGACCCATGTCCCAGCACTTGACTAGTTTGGAGACAGGGACAGGCAGACTGGTTTAAATTCTACTTGTGCTACATTTAAGAAAGCTATTAGTGAGTGTGGGAAAGCAGACGGTGAGGCTGGCTTGGAATCTGGTAAGTCACAGCTATAGGTTTAAAGTTCAAAAGAATTATTCGGCTTAGTTACATGGGAAGGCTGCTCTCAAAAGAGCAAGAGAGCCACTAATGATACTGTTTGAAATAAGGAGAAATTAAAACAATTTCTTAGTCCACAAGGAATACTTCAATTCTGAAACTGTGAATTCAGCTATTTATCCTATTAAAAGACTTTTCATACAATTCTAAAATATGTGTACTATATTAGGGTCAAAGTAGTAGTGTGTGTTGGCTTTTTTTTTGTTAACATACACATATCCTGAGTTGGCAAAACAGGAGTTTCATACTTGAAGCTGCTTTTGAGGTATTAAATGAAGCATTAAACAGTGCTGGAAAAGCAAAACTGCCAGTGATTATTTGCTAATAAAAAAAGATACTAAATGATTATGAGAAGTTCAGGCAGTTATTTTAAGTTAGGTTATCAATAGTTCATTGATGAAAAAAAAATATTCAAATTAACAAAAAAATTCACTGACCACTCTCATCAAATAAACCCTATTACTGTTATCAAGCTATTACTGCCATCATTCCTTTAGACTTCCTTCAAAGAACTCGGAAATACCTTTGCATCACCTCATAAAGTGGATGGGGGGAAAACAGCAATATCTGAGTTGTATCATGCTTGTCAGTTACAGCCATGCAATGAAATTTGCCATTTCTTTTGTAGAAGTGTTCTATACATATCGCCTTAGGAGCTAAGCAGTGTTTAAACTTCACAGTCTTAACATTCACAGAAATTTCATATTGAAATTGGAGCACCCAGAAGCAGAGTTTTACATAAATACAATCTACAGTGCAAAAAATATTTTTAAAATAATATGCAAGCACACTGCAGGTCATTAGATAGCATGCCCCCAAACAACTATCACTATAAAAATAATATATTTCATAGAAACAGATTTTTAGGCTGTGTACAAGACCAAACATTTGCCTGTTTGGAGTTTTACCCACACACTAGATCACATGCATCAATTTATACATTTCTGTTTGACCCAATGCTCTCATTTCTCCCCCAAAGCCCTTTCTGCCCTGCTCCTCCTTGCAGAAAGCCTAAGTTATCGGTGGCTATGAAGTACCAAAGGATCCTGGAGAAGGTAAGGGCAGAGACTCAGGATGATGCGGGAGAAGGTGAAAGACAATAAAGGGCTTCTGTGCCCTCACTACTGCAGGACAGAGTGGAAACTGCTCAGTCTCTCCTCCTCTCTAACTGTCCATCATCTCCTTCACTGTGAGCTCCTGCTGCGAGGTTTTAATCTAATTCAAGTATTATGACATCCTTTACTAGCAACAACTTAAAACAAAAAAAAAAATAAAAAAAAATCTTACTTCCTCCTACAAGATCTGAAGAATGGAAGTCAAGAAAATACTTCTGAGGACTCCAATATTCTACCTGCTCAGACAGAAGAGATAGAAGAGTGTGCTTCCCTGCTCTTCCTTAACCGAGCAATTTTACAGGAGGAAAACTGAAAGGGAAAGAAAGAGTTCGAAGCTTCTAACATGAAAGCTCACAGTCTATAAGAGGAAGACATTTTTGGTGCTCCTTGAACAACACTGGCATTCAAACAACGACAGCCAGAGGAATACCATTAGTCTACTCCTGTTTCTTGGGAAATTACACACTAACATCATCTGAGCAACATCATATCCTTCAAAATCCCCAAGCCACTTGAATTGTCAACATACAGACTTCATACATTTGACTTCTTAACAGTGGTGGTATTCAAGTTTGGAAGCATGACTGCAGCACAAAGTAAGATTCGAGCATATACATGAGTTCAGCCTATTAGACTCGTCAAAACCTGCTGGATAAAACAAAACCACTATTCGTCGTCTACTCAAGATGTTCATATTTATTTGTGGCCATACTTAATGACATTTCTTTAAGTCCAATAGTAATCTATTTCTCCTGCTGCAAGCAAAGCAAGATCATGCCCAACATATAAAACATTTAATTTTCCTGCAAAAATTACACAAGTGGGTATCTAGGATACATAGACATGTTTCAGAGAGTACATCTGTGTGTTGCACACAATATAAAGGTATTTTTAGACCTAAGGTGTAATTACAATTACCAATAATTTAAAAGGTAAATTGGTAATTGGTAAATTACAATTACCAATACTTTAAACAACGTGAAAATTTGGGCAAAACGAAGCAGTATATGAATACGAAAAAACAGTTAAGGATAATGTAAAGGATTTCCAAACATGTACGAACAGATATGAGAGGCATCAGCCTGCTCCTGTTACTGATTCTATGCATTAATCATGAAGACATGATAAAAGCCTTTTAGTGACTGGGACGCCAGCTTGAAGCGAAGTGATTTTAGAAGATAAAGATTTACTTTTTCCTCCTGGTGTCACTACAGGGCTGAGTTAAGGTTGAGTGTCTCAAGTCCCTGCTTCTTTTAAGACTTCCTTCTAAAACACTTTGCAAACATAGAAAAAAATATTGTATCCTTGCCTTTAAATTACTGATAAATACTGCTGCCTAAGTTTGCATTTTTGAAAAGTCTTTTCTATATTTATCTGTTGAGGAACAGCAAATATACCTTTCTCTCTCCTCCCACCCCAAATTCCGTATTTTCCCATTTCTTTCTATTTATACTGGTATGTTTTTACATGTAGGAAGAATAATTTACTCATTTGAAAGCTCATTAATTAACTCAATACACGTGTTTATTGCTCCTTTAGAGAATTCCATTGCCCTATGTATGCACAGAAATCTTCAGTTTTCTATAGCACTTTTGACTGAAGAAATCCTCACTTACATTTTCTCCTCATGACTTCTATTGGACTTTTTTTACACCAGGTAGTCAATGTAGAAGCATAATATGTATCAACTGTAATTTTGAAAGCAGCTAAGAGTTTGGATGGACCTTCAGTTCAACATCTTCATAATGAAAAAACTTATATGCCCACTGTACTTATTTGCTAGCGTGCAGTTTTAAACATTTACTGTTACCTTAAGCAACTGACTAATAAACTTCAATGCCTTCAGAAAGAAGTTAAAGCAGGTTTCTAAGACACTGACTATGTAGGGAATACAAGAAATACAGAAAATTATAGTGATGGCTTGAACGATATTAATGTTCTTAGTATTTACTTAGACATGTACTGCATAAATTAATTATTTCAGAGTTCTAATTAAAGACTATCAAGAATTAAAATACCTTTATTTTTCCCTGGAAAAGTTTAAGTCTTCATCCTACCATTAATATTCAAACTTTTATCAGTCTGTACTCAGAGAGGTGAATACTGCAGTGTGGCAATTAACTTTTCATCAGAATAGATGGTCAACTGTTCCACTGCTGCAAACCTGAATATCAGGAGTTTCATCTACACACAATTACATATCGATTTCATAAAATATCTATGTTTCACATCAGTTTTCAATACATAGCAACACAAAGTTAACTCAATTACACTTTTTATTACAGAAGCTGATGTAACTTTTTAAAGCACTGACATTCACTGCCAAATACAAAGGAAGTTCCATCCCTCTTTGAAGAAAGACGTAAGGCCACACATTAGGCTCCTACCTGCATACAGAAGCAGATGCTGCTGTTACCTGAATGATAAAACTAATGGACTTGTACATAAACAGTATGCAAGAAAAGGTGTGTTCCAAGGAAAAGCCAGGTGGAAAGGAGGCCTTGAACTATTATTCCTTATTTATTCTATTACATTGAACAATTTGTTTATATATGATTATACTGACGGTATTTAATTCTTAATTAATTGTACAGTTAAAAATAGTTATTTATATTTTAACCAAGACTTACTTTTTTGTAACTGTAGTTTTAATTTTGGTTTTAGTTACCATTTTCTCCCAGATATCTGTCTCCCTCTAAAGGGAGTTTTCAACAGGGGCTGCATCCGGGAAAGTCACCCTTTTGTCATATAGGACTCACTGCTGGTTTAGCAAATATTTAACTTTTGTTTATCTTATCCGAGTTACAGAAAACTCAAAGTGTAGATGGGAAAAAACCTGAATTTTGGCCTGCTCACCCTATTTTCAATAGCACAGATAAATAGAATATGCAGTAAGGTAGCAGTTCTGCATATCAAGAAACTGAAAAAACATTACTGTTTTGTATTCGTGAGGTGTTTTGTGTTTTTCTGCCTCACAGTTCTTAATGTATAAACAACAAAAAAAGCATCATAATTTCTTTTTATTTATTTTAAAGAGGTTTTTGTGGGTTCTTTTCCTTCTGATTAGTGCATAGAAGGCTAAGCATAGCTGGTCAGTGAATTAATATGTCCAAGATGATATGAATTAGGAGCTTGTGTTAGTGAAATGTTTTCCAATTTTAAAAATTCTTATTGCCTGAATGCTCTATACTTCTCCATATCATACTCCACCACATGCATTAAAAAATCATATTGGCAATTGTATCATAGGTTATATTTATATGGAAAAAAACTTTTAAGTATGTACCTTCAACACATCAGCACATTTTATGTGCAAAAGGGTCAACTTTTAAGCCCGAGCGTGTGAGCAATAACATTATTTTTATCACTTAAGGAGCTGATATTTGAAAGTGGTTTTAAAATGCAATTATTTCAGTAACCATAGTGTCATATCACTCAGCAAATCACTCAGAACCTCAGCCCTAGCATCACCCCAAAAATTACTGGTTACCAACCATCATATCACGTCTCAACAGCCAGCCAATAATGGAGTGCTAGTCTTAATCCCATTTATAGGGCTGTATTAGGCATGTCTGGCAATGTCCATCTCTATATAAAATGCCAGAAATACACAGAAAGGTTTTACTCTCATATGGAACATTATCCAGGCCAATTAAAAATAACATTTTGTGTCACACTGCCTTCACAATCCATTTTTGGCTTGCCTAGTTGTTAACCTACTTGGATAGGTGACAACTGGATCTACGGATGCCCAATGGATATTAATGCTTCTACTGCTAAAGTGCAAAGAACAGTTGAAACCGATTTCTCATAATATTAAAGACTAAGGCATTCTTAAAAGAGGAGAGAGGAAGTAAATCCCCTTATATGAAAAATATGCAAGGTATACATTAAAAAGCGTGGCTCCCCCAAACTGCAATTCCTTTCCAGGAGACCTGACATCACAAGGTTGCCAAAAAATCAGATCATCAGCCTACAAAACATCTGTAAAAAAACTGTCAACTTGTCAGCTGCATGCACAGAAAGTGACAAGAAAAAACAGAGCTAATCTACATATTTAGTAAATAGGTTTGTTTTTCATTGTCCTCTGTCTGTACCTGTATAAAGATTTTCAACTGTTTATTCTGCAATCTCGTGAACGAAAAAAACAACAAGACGTTTAGTTACTTTATGTTAATCAAGACTGAGTTAAAGCAAATGGCTTACTTCATCGCAGTCTGTTGCTGAACTCAGTGACTCATGAAACCAAGTTCAGAACCGACTTTCACAGAAACCAGAACCTTTACACACTGAGTATATACAAAAAGCAACAGAAAATACTGATAGTGTAGCTCTCTGGCTGTAAGGGCTTGTTTGGGAAGTGAAACAAGGTCCAGTGACCAGAAATGCCACCCTGCAACAGCCTGATTCCTGATCCTGAATGAGCAGTGTATTTCTATACATATAATAATCCCTGTGAGGATTTGAACTTTGGAGTGATAAAGAAAAGCACTGTTATAAGACATATAGTTGTGACAAAGCATCACTGCTTTCTCTTCATAAAAATCATTCTTATATTCTTTGGATCTTCTTTAAGAGAACAGGCCAGTGACTTAGATGTTTAACAACATAGGTCTTTTGTTTGCCTCGTCAAATAATCTCAAGATCTACAAGCTCTTCTAGATCACGCTGTCTTCGTACCATTTGGTATTAACAAAACACACAAGTTGCTCAGTACAAGCAGAAATTATAGCATCTAATGGGTACGTCTGCCCACCATAAAAAGAATAAAAAACCCAACTAGAATATTAAAGGCAAAATGGATATACTGATTAATTCTGGAATCTTTTAAAAGGTGGTAGCCTAGATATCTTTAATATTTTGATGACAAAATCCAGTTGCCTGGGAACAGAGTCATTCTAAGTAATCTCAGTATTTCATTTTGTGAGTGCTATCATGTTCTTCAAACATAAGCGCAAAAACAACTAGCTTCCATAAATCCAGAAGAAACAGCTGGTCAGTACCATAAAATCACTTGAAAAGACTTAAGATTTCCTTCACTATATGCTCCTTTACAAACATTACCTTAAAATGCAAGTCCCCTTCTGAAAACTGTCTTTTTCCTGATCCACCATAATATTAATACTGCTATTAATCCACCCTAATATATTGTTCACCAACATCTCCACTTGCAAAAAGTAACCTTTTCTTTATGAGGAATTACTATTACAAAGCAAGTGACAGTTCATACCAAATATTTAATTTGGCAAGTTGGCTTAAGTTTTGCTTCTCTAGCAAAGAATTATTTTAAAGCTCTGAGCTTATGTAACCAAAAATTAAGATTAGAAAAAAAAAAAAGAAAAGAAAGAAAAACTTTTATGATTACTTTTTTTTTTTTAACATAGTCTTTTTTTATTCCTAAAATTGTTCTTCCTAACCTACACTACTCAGAGATCAAATTTGGAATAGCTGCAGTTAAGATTTAAATTTCCAGACTATAAATTTACAAACCCTTTTAAGACATTTGGATCCCTTGTTTCATTCAAGATTTTACGTTAGGAGTTGGTGACTTCATGAAATTTTTAGAGATCACCCGAAAGTATTTGTCCAGCAACATCTCTGATGACTGGATCACTAAAGCTGTAATGTAAGAAAATACGTCTTTCTCAGACACGGCAGAGGTGGCACAAAAATGGATTATACAGTGTATTGGAAAGGACACTGAGCTATTTTGCCTATATTAGAATAACCCTT
>NW_009649940.1:137810-217057 GCF_000708025.1 Charadrius vociferus
CATTACACACATGAGGAACATTCCGATCAGAAGCAGAAGAATATTCCCCTCTATGTTATTCCTTTTCATACAGTTGCCATCTTCTCCTGGGACACAAGTAGCAGTTAAAAAAGTGAGAGAAACTGCCTTTAAAGCAATATTTGGGTCTGTACAGAGTTTATCGGTGCAGAAGTTGGAGAATATAGAACATAAAAGCTCACATATCTGATAAGGTATGCAGTTTATGTGGGCAATAAATGAGATTTTCTTTTCTTCTTCCAAAGTATCTGAGTACGGTTGAGGGAGAAAAACAACACAGTTTGTATCTTTAAAGCAGTCAAAAGACTTTAATTAGCTCTGAATTAGAAAAGGGGAAATAGTACATAAATCAAGGTAGTGCTGTGAAATGTGTTTAGCAGACGTGAAGCACATCCAGTGCCATTAGCTCTTGTTCTTGACTGTTGTGCAAAATCATGAATTAGATACTCAGGACCAAGATAATCTAAGATGGAAATATCTCGGGGGGCTCTTAAATATCTCACCGGTCTGCTGTACCCCATGATATGGATTTCTTCACCAGATACAATTTCTGTCACATAATATGGCATGAAGCTATTATTTTAAACACAGTTACACCTAACAGGGTACTCCAGACCCTACTGAAACAGATTAATAGGTCATTCAAGTGTAAATTACTGTAAACAGATGACAAAAATACAATCACCCCAAAATATTCTTCAGATTTCCTGAAAATGGTGTTTTTAAGACTGGTTGGGCATTAAACAAGCTGCTCTTGTTTAAAGGTATAAATCCCTACAGTTCAGGAAAACTTCGGGAGTTACAAGCGGCAATTATTTTGGCAGAAGAAAAGAAAACCTGGAGGTGCAAGTGGTAAAAAGTAGATATTATTCCCATGGAAAAATAATAAAAATTAACCAAGATATAGAAGACTTAAGCAGATAAAATATTATAAAAACAGCATGCCACTTATCACTATTTTCCAGTGGTTATGTAAATTTAATCCGTAACACCCCGGTAAAAATAATTTTTTAAATGCACAACATGCCAAAACAAATTAAAAATTCATTAACACTTTGGGGTTTTGCCAAAGAAATATTAACTAAACAGTTTTATGTTTGTGGCGTGTGCACAAGATAATTAGGCCAACAAGCTATAGGATGACAAGGCAATAAACAGTATTTCAGCTAGTCATTTATGTTATACATATTAGTTAAAACAGACATGGATAAAGGAATGCTATTTTTGAGGAAGGGAAGACCATTTCCCCATGTTTTACCTACTCAATGAACACGTACGTTCCTCCTGCACATCTCTTCTACACTACTTCTCCATCTTAACTGCACTGATAAGACTTCCCCAGCTCCACATCGCTTTTTAAATACCCTCTCAAGCTCTCTTTAAAATGTCAGAAGTTTCCTTTTCTCCCTCCCTTCCTTCCTTTCTGCTTTTATCATGATTTTTAATCTTTATAGTATTTTAAGGGATTCCATCCTATGACATAATGGGATATGTGTGTTTTTAAGCTTGAACCCATTGCCTCTTCTGTTGCTTCACTTGGTTGTGACTGGCACCAGCACTATTGAAAGGGGAGGCAGATAAGACACTCGTTCCTGATTTTTAAGCTCACACAAATGACATCATCAGACTTTGTTTCAAAGAACTGAATCGTCTGCTTCTCAAGCACAACAAATCTACTACCAGGAAAACCAGGTATTTCTCTGCTACACTTCTGTGTACGTTCTATTTATCAATCACACATCTTCACATGGTTTCAGGTCTCCGCTTCGACTTAAGACTTTTAGCTGTAGACTTGCAAAATTTTTTCATCTATCAACTTCCAACTGGTAAACTGAAATGATGCTACTTCTCCTCTGGATTTTCTGCCACCATTTTAGAGCTGCAGGATTGATGCTTGCTATGGGTTTAAAGCCAGTTTCTGAAACTTTTTTGGAATTGCATTCGGTGCTTATTTTCCTTAGTAAGATATGATTTATTGGCCAATTTTAACCCAATTTGAGAGAAGGATAGAGATATCAAAAAGATGAAGTTTCTACAAGCTCTGTGAAAAATCAGTAGGAGTCTGAAAAACTGATATAGGGAAAATACCCACTTAAAATGTTTCCAAGAGGAAAAGGCAAGCGTGACATCAATAGTTAGCTGTGTCTTCTGAGCGGCCAACATGAATGCATATACTTGTTAATCAGGCAAAAGATGTACTCTTAATTAAAGGACACAAGGACAAACTGAGACTACTGGCTGAAAAGGGATAGTTGGGCAACTGGAAGCACTACAGAATTAGAAATCTCAAAGGGACTAAAGGAAAAGCTGGAATTACTGCAGTATGGGGATCAAGGAAAATAGGCTTTCATTTTTGCACTTCATGAAAACACATGTTCTCTATCGCTCGATGCAATGTTTCCCATTGACCAAGATACTAGACTTACTAGTATTAAGTGGTAACTTCTGCAAACCTCTGCATTTTAAAGCTCCAGACCTGCAATTTAGGGGAGAGGACATTTCTTGCATCAACAGCATGCTAAGGCTACAAGAGCTTATAATACGAAGATCATTTCAAATACCTGCTGGGCTACTGAGGAGTGACCTAAGCAATCCTATGTATTCTAAGATAATTGTGCAGCGAAAGCAAAAATGGATTCACTACAAATCTCAGGCCTCCAGTCGAGGACTCAGATTTTCTACCTACTGAAATTTAAATATGGATCAGATATAAATAAGTTCAAACAAGCATGGAAGGAGGGGAAAAAAAAGCCTGAACAAGTTTCTTACTTTTTGCTGGCATGTAATCCTATTGTTCTTTGCATTTTGGAGTACTCCCCATCTGAGAAAACCAAATTAAATTTAATAAAGCAGATTTCTCTACTGTCCTACATTGTAGATAAAGAAATGCGAAGGAAGAGTTATATGTCATTTTGTTAAAAGCACTACAGAGACCCTACATATTCTTATATTACAAGAGAATTCCTGTTATGGATAGAAATGGTATTCTACCCGTAGAATGATGCAAGATCTCCAAGGGTAAACATTATTTTCAATCACAGAAGGTTGCAAATTTTGCTTTAACTAGTGTATTGTTAAAAATATTAGTATTTAAGATGAAGAGGCCTAGCTAGGTAGCTATCTTTACTAAAAGAACTTTCTTTTTGACTAAAAGCTGACAGTCTGTGATTGTTTGTAACTCCCCACTTCTGAGCTATAATACTGGGTGTGCCACTCCCATAGGCTCCTCCGTATCATGTTATCTTCTGTATGATTCCTTCTTCGAATTGTGGCAGTTAGTGAGCTGCTTAAGGAGTTCAGCTGTCCCAGGGATGGATACCTGGCGTTAACATTTAAATGACTGGGTTTTATCACCTTTCTTTTTTTCCCTGAAACAGTAGGTAGATAGGTGGGGTGTCCGCACTCCCTTGACAGGGTCCCTTGACAGGGAACAGGGGAGCAGAGGGGAAAGAGCTGCCCGAGTGTTCTCTCCTTATCATCATAGTCAAGAAAGCTTTTGTCAGACCGATCCTACATTGTACAAGCGTTACTATGCACTTAGGAGTCCCCAGATTCCCTGACACTAGCAAGAATGACAGAAGTACTGGGCATCCATTTCTAATACAATACTTTCCCCGTTCTGTAACAGAAGTAAAAATAATACTTGATATGCTCCACTCATGTTTGCCTATTTATACTGTAGCAGCTACTCTAGGAATACACCATTACACATTTACATTTAAGAAAGATACTATTTCCCCTTCTTGCTTATAAGAATGTTACAGTCTAATCATGGTAATTCATAACTTTTTCTTCCCAATAGGTCCATTAGAACTAATATTCTGTCAAGACAGAAATTAGAATACCTTTGACATAACATTTTTGGCAGATCAGCTCGGGCTGTTTCTTCTTGCCTTTGGAGGCTTTTAAACTGCTCAATAAGTTACTTCAAAGTTTTTCTTGTTATCGACATTAGCCTGACTTGTTCAGAATTTTAGGCTGTCCTTCCCCCGCTTCCCTAAGTGTGCCAGACGACCTCCATCCATGTAGAGTCCCATGGACCCTATGATCATTTTCAAATACTAAGAATCCAGAGAGTTTTTCACCTAATTCCATGGCTAGCCTACTATAGATTTCATCACATTATCTCAGTTTAGATGTGTAGCTTATTTAAATATTTGAGACCTATTATTTTCATTGCCCTAATAGTTAATAGAAATTGTTTTGTGATCACAATGGTGACCACATGACCACCAATAATTTAAAAATTAGAAACCAAAGGCATTAAACATTTCAGCCTCATTTATTTCACCCATTATTTCCTTATCCGCTTGGTTAGGCACTGGAGCCATACTTTCCTTTAGCTGTCCCTGTTTTCAAACGTGATTTCAGAGTATTTCTAGAATCCTTAATCCTCCTTAACTTTTCCAAACATTCCTATGTTATTATTTTATATCCATTCCTAACAATATCTTTTTCCATGTTCTTGTACAGTTCTTTTGCAATTTTCAGGTCACTGAAAAACCCTGGTGAATATGTTTGGTATCTTGCTCTCCTTTACAACACCTGTACCTTTATCAACACCTGTTGGCTGTACAAGCCCCTTCTTTAAAAAAACAGAACTGTTCTAATCGAAATCCAAAAGTACCAAAAAGTACCTCCATGATTATTTCTCACAACATGAGAAAAGAAAACAGAAATTACAGCACTGACATAAGACAGCATCTGCACTTTTCTTAATACAGTTTGTCCCTAAGCAGTCCTTTAGCAATGTGGAACTATAACAGGGTTGGGTGAACAAAAAAAAAACAGGTGATAATTAAGTAATTAAGCACCATCTTGCTCTTCAGTCCGTGATCTGCTTGACGTATTCAGTGAGACTAACATATTACCTCCTGTGACATATAGGGTTTTACTACAGTTTCCAGTAGTGTTGACAGTGGAACACTCAGGTAGCTCTATACGGAGAAAGCGAAGCTATATTAATTTTAAAGCACGACTGGGACCTAACTGCAGAGCCAACTACCTGCACCTGAGGCAAACCAAGAAACACTGAATAACTTCTTTTGCCCTTTCTTAACAATCCAGTTCAGGCAGTGCAAGTAAGCACCTCATTTTCCATTTTTTCCCCACTGACAGTGGAAAAACCCACAAACACTGTTTTCAACAAAAGCAGGACACTGACACCCAAATTACGAATTAAGAGTTTACTACTTTGATGACCTCATTCTCAAGTTTTCTTCATGTAATTCACTCCTGAGAGAATGTTCTGGGACTGACGGTGTAATTTACACCCAGGCTAAGTGTAAATGATAAAACGCTAGCACTGTTTCACACAAGGAGATAATTACAATCTAACACTGGTTTGCATCCACTGTGAATAGGTGTAAATAACTAAAGAAGATATGAGGTTACAGGAAATACAGTGAATAACGATTTTTTTCCATATAAGTCCTTAGTCCTTTTAGTATTGAGAGGTTAAACAGACTGCATATCATCATGCCACCCAAAAAATCATATTTAACGTCAAGATCTACTGTAAAAATGCTAAAGGAAGACTTTTTTATAGTTATCATCACCTTTGTATATTTAGGTTATTTATGTTATTTAGGTTATAGGGGTTTTACTTATTTCATTAATAATGTTCTAAGAAGAATGACAATAGTAACACCTCTCAATCAAACCCTGGTGTTCTCACTTTTTTGATATTTTTTGCCTGGTGATTCATCCCTTCTATATCACAAAAAAAACCCAAATAAGATTCTCCCGTCCATTTCTTTGCAACACCAAGGCACAGAAAGATGCATAAGTTTACTGTTTTGAACAGGGCTAGGCAAGCTGTTGTTAGCGCTCTTGACCCTACTGCAGACCCCCCTTGTTTAAAGAACTTTGAAGCTGCAGCCAGTCATCCTGGCAGTCACAGGGAGGTGCCTTCAGGGAATGCTCTACCTGCGCTACAGGTCCCTCTCCCTCACGCTTCCACACACAACTGCTTACTACCACACACCAGCTGAGCAATTGATGAGTTAAACAGGTTCACTCCATCAGTACGGTACCATCTGAGAGTGGGACCCCCCTGATCTAGACAAGGTCTTTGAGAATAACTCCCTGTAAAACAGGGGGTCATGCAGAACTAGGCCTAAACAAATGGGTTTGTCAACGGAAGCATTTTATTTGCATTTTGACCAAGCTATTTTAGTCTTTCGGGAAGGACACATTTGCAAAGCTTCTCTTACTTCCAGATAGCTCAATTACCACCCAAAGGTACCATACTGTACAAGACCACCATGTATCTGCAGGACCTTCAGATTGCCGGGTCGGCGCACCCCGTTTCCAGCACGGGCAGGAGCGAGGGTCCCGACGCACCATCAGCTCCAGCGTGCAATCGAGATCCTGACTTGGGCAATTAAACTAAATGCCGTCAGTTAAAAGGATATGCAGCGTGCAGCAACAAGATGAAAATTAAGTACATTGAATACTAAGGCAACTAACGTGCTGTTCCACAAGTGAAAACAGAAGGCTGATAATCACCGTGGTTCAAGCAGTTTCCGCAAAGCCTAACCCAGCTCAACTGCCTCAGCTGTTTTGCTGGTGGGACTGGCAGAGCAGGAGTATCCATTTCCAAGTTGAGTTAATGGGACAGCAACTGAGGAAAAAAGGCAGATTCAGAAGAATGAAGCAAATTCACCAATACGATTTTGCTTTATGAGGGTGTGAGCTGGTCATAACAAAATCAGAGAATAATCTAGTCTGGAAAGGACTTCTGGATGTCCCCTGGTTCAGCTCCCTGCCCAAAGCACCGTCACGTCAAGCTGAGTGAGCACTAGAGGGGGAAACCGACCGTAGGACCACACCGTAACTTTTCTCCAGGTTCCAAGTGAAAATCTGGCACCATCTCCGGTTAAAGAACGGTTCACCTTTTCCCCATTTTGCATTGCCCAAATGCGTTGTGGCAGTTTTAGCTAGCATACTTGAATAATATTTATCATACCATCTAAACTAGTGTCCAACGATCTTTAATTATGTCTTTAATTAGGACTGGACACACACTATGTGATCTATAGTATGACTGGTCCAAGCAACTTTTTATAATGGTATTTCTTGAGCAATTACTGTCTTTTGAGACTGATAACTTCAAAAACAATTACCAAAGAGTCTTAGGAGAAAGCCTTTTCTGCACACATTTTTCCTATTAAGCTATTCATTAAAACAGCTGGGGCAAGCAGGGAAAAAGTATAAGCACAAGCAAGGGCAATTTAGCATATTGTTTTATTCAGAGTAAACACAAGAGGTTTTTTTGAGGCATTTACTCAGCTGTAATTATTCTGATCTTCTATTGAGAAAACATGTGTAGGAAATGTTTTTTCAATCAAACGATCAAGAAAGATAATCCAAAGCGCTCTACATCCAATGTTGCAATTAATTCTCTTAAGCTTTAGCTTTATTCTTGTTAAAAGCACTGTAAAATTCTGTGAACTATACCTCATCCTGCTGTAGGTATTATTTTGTATATCACCACTGGAGCATAATAAAGCATTGGTTCAGTTATTTGTAATGCTGAGAATGATATTAAACACAGCTAATGCTTTCTTTGCATTTAAATAAATTGTATTGACCAAGATGCTGTTTTTCAGTAGGAGGTACACCTACAAAAATCTGTTGTGATTACTAAGTTACGAAATGAAGAATGATACAACACGACAGGCCAGCATTTGGAACATACTTTTAAAAACATATGCGGCAAAAGTCAAAATATGCCTAAAGCAAAATTTTGCCACAATGTTTATTAATTAGAAAAGTGAGATCTGATATGTGATTTGGGTATACACACCATGTGTCTTTCAATATGTCACAGCAGACAGAATATTTTATAACCAGCTTGCCTTTCATAAAGTAAAACTTTAATAAGATAATGCACATGCCACTGTGTACGTTACTAGAGAATGATAAATGCATTTAATCAAACTGATCAACTTTTATGACACTATCAACATCATGAGATGTGCATGTAAACAGATACGTATGCAGACATGTTTCTTCCAGGACATCAATTTATGTTTTCAGATGCTGCACATATAGCTGGACACTAAACTCCTTTTCAAACATTAAATTTCATTTGGAACAAGTAGA
The DNA here is from genome assembly GCF_000708025.1 of Charadrius vociferus. NCBI lineage: Eukaryota > Metazoa > Chordata > Aves > Charadriiformes > Charadriidae > Charadrius > Charadrius vociferus. Next base: position 145,938 of record NW_009649940.1, read on the forward strand.
CCACTCTGCTTTAAATTGCTGACCTTAAATAGCTGATCATTAAAGTGTCAGCCATTTGTCTGAAAATACTAAAATGGAATTTGGATGGCTTCCAGAATCTCAAAGAATTATGTGTCAATGTAAAATGGATTACATATTTTTTTCAATGATGAGTCCAGCCTGTCAATTTCATTATTTCTCTTCTTGCTGTGTACCCAAGATATACATTATGCTTTGGAAACCTAAAGGTCAGCTTTAGGTGGTGCCAATTACACAGATAACTCACAGTGCTGCACCTTCCCATTTGTTCTGTTATTTCTGCTGGCAATGTTAAAAATGAGTAACACTTACTGCTCTGTCCAGTATTGAGTTTCTGATTCACTCTGACAGGATACCATTAGCAGTTATTCAGACTTTGGCTGGATACTAAATTTCGTTATATTATCTTTTAAGGTAATACTGAATAATACTAGACAATTTCATTGGAGTATTGCATGCAACTCAATTTCCTCTGATGTGAATGGAAGTCAACAATGTGCGAGAAGCCTCAACAAAGACATAAAGCTCTTGTTCTGGAGTAAGAATATTTAAACAGGAAAAATCAGTTTAAAAATAATAATTGACAGCTGCCTGTGTTATTTAAGCAACTAAGAGAATCTACGCTAATAAATACATCTATAAAGATTTTGATTTGTGGATTTTGCAGAGGGGTGAGGGTTCAAGCTCTCTTAAGCACAATAGCCCATTGAAAACATTTGACAATCAGAAAAAATTTTGGTCATGTAATCAGTGACGCAAAAGCATCCTACCAAACACAGTATTGTTGCATCACATGCACTGCAAGTGCAAATTACTTGTTGCAATATCCTAAGTATTGTATTACATTATAAAGGAACGGTATCACACAGTAAAGTTACAAAGCAAGAATCTTAACCTCTACATTGTCAGAACGCTTTCCAGTTACACGAGAAAAAGGGTGGGAAACTTCTGAAAGAAAAAAAAAAAAAACAAACCCCCCAAAACCCAAAACAAACGAGAATGGTCTGTTTAACTTTTGGCATCCTTCTAGGGTTAGTTTGTAACAATAGCAACAGTCTGTAAATACCTATCTGCATACTTAAATATAACAACTTTCAAAAGGCTCAATCTGCCTCTAAGTATTGACATGTTTTTTAAAAAACTTAAAATGACTATCATTTAGAAGATGCAAGATCAAAAAACAGCCAGGCAAGTGCTTTAGGCATTGAGGTACACCGTAGAAAAAGAATGCTCAGAAACTTTTCTCAATTCTAATCCTCAAAACCCCAAAAAATTTTCTTGATAACTTGTTGAAAATTCTGAAAACAAGAATGCTTTTCTGTTGCCTGAAATTGCTTTTACATATCAGTCAAACAAAAATATCCTCGTTTTTACAGAAATTAACACAAATTAGATAACTGTATGGAATACTCCTGACTTCCAGATCATGTAAAAGACTTAATCAAACCTGTTCATATAAACAATAACAAATCACATCGTGCCTGGGTGCAGTCCTGAATCCTTTTAAAGAAAGGAAACAAACATCCCTTCATCAGAAATGGGTTTGACGAAAGAACTGGTATAACCCCCAAATCTTTTTAGCTTTCATGAAAAGCAGTTCGAGGTCTATTTCCATCCACATTATTTTTGTAACACACATTAAATTGGGGGCATATTTACTAATTTACACATATGCATAAATGTTTCCATCTTCCCAAATATCCCTGTCTATGCACCTGTTGATACCAATAATAAGACTCCAGCAATGCACTATCAGGTTACTAGCTATTAAAATTTGTAAGAATCGAAAACTCAAGGCTACTACCTGACTAATTTTCAGCTCTTTTCATTCTAATAAATCTACAGAGGCAGGTTTACAGCTAACTAATCCTTTAATCTCCTAACTTCTGTCCCATTAACTAGACAGCAACGTAATTTTGACGAGTAATTTCGAAGTATAGTTAAAAACAATCAAGTGTTTCTGAAGCTTCTTAACAAATGCACTCTGTCATGATGTTTACTTTACTACATAGGTTATCAGGAACGATTTATGAACAACAGTTGGCAAGACACATCTGTAAAGAAGGGTTAACTTTACAGCCTTGTAATTAGAGATGTGTGAACAAGGTGCAGAAAAGTCAGTTAGAGGCCGGAAAGCTTGCAGTCATATTGATGAAATTAAAGCAAATTTGCAAGAAGTGCTTATTTATGCTGACACTTGGCAGAAAGACTGGACAAGGGATGTGCAGTGAGAAAGCACGTATTTCATTAGCATTGTACATGTGCACCTGTACTGCCTGCACATGTGGAGTCGTTTACAGTATATCCTTTTTTACCATGAACTACAACTCAGCTTGTAAAAAGTGCATGAGATGCTAATAACTCAGAAGGAAGTAGGCAACCACCACGAGCTTTTATGTTTTAAGTAATAACTGCATTACACAAAGCCACAGCAAAACATTAGTTCACTGACACATTTCTCTGCGTTCTTCCAGTGAAATACAGACTCATTCTGAACTTGCTATATATTATTATGAAATTGTAAAGGTAAGATGTGGCTTCCAGAAAGGTGACAGAAAAACAATGTTATGTAAAACTGTGCAAGACCTTCATTGATTTTCATCAGTTTTGCATTGCTGGAAGCAAAGTAGTGAGACAGCGTGGGTATCTAATCAGCAGGGAGAGAAATCTCTGTCATTATTAACGGTACAGTTCCCAGGATATTTGGGGAAGCAAATGGAGTCAAAATAAAACTGCAGGAAGTGGAGGGCAAGAAACAAACAAAAAAAAAGAATTAATTTAAATGTGCATTAAAAACCATGGCTTAGAAACTTTGATGGAAGAGACAGTATTACTGCCTCTGGTTCTGGGAAGATGAAGCCAAGCAGCAGCTCAAGAGAACCCTGTTAGAAGCGAACCAGGGTTCCTGGAAGATACCATGGACAAAGCAAAAACAGAAGACCCCCATACAGATCGCATCATCTAGATATGCTGACCTCTCAGGATCCAACAATGTCTGGAAGAAGGCCCTTACCTCTCATAAGAAAAGGCAAGCTTGCCTAGGTTTTTAATTCAGCAAAACAAGATTTTGCCTGAATCCTCACGGAAGCACAATAAACTGTGTTTCTCCTAGCCCAAGTTTTTTGGCTAGGAAAAAAGCAATGCAAATGTTTTCCTTAATTGAGAAAAATATATTTTATTACATGGCATGAAGATTTCTGCCTCAAGACTATTTTACGAAGTGTTTTAATTTCTAGCTTGCTATCAAATAAGGATAATTTTTGAGTATGAAAATATGAAATCACTATAAGCACCAGCGACATCTGTACCCCCCTCATCCCTTCCCCCCAATCTGGAGAATGCATTTCCTCAACGTTTCTGTAAACAAGCTTGCGCATGTGTACTGATCTTTCTTATATTTAAATCGTTTACTCCTTAACTATATAAATATTTGCTACTTCAAAGCCTTTTAAGTTGCACAAAAAGAGAGGAGGGTGTGGAAGACCTTTCCTGGAGGGCCCCCAACAGTTTATGCCATAAGAAAGATTATTTTAGTTACACTGATCAGATTAGAAATAGACATGGATGTCTCCGAAGATATTAATTTGACATGTAGAACCTTTTTGAGAAAACAGGTATGGGAGGCTTCATATATTTCATCATTTCTCTGACCTTGTAATCCATATTCATGCCAACGGTCCCAGTACAGAAAATGGGATCAGGGTGCTTAGGTGGGTAAAAAAAAATAAAATTAAAAATGGTTTACTTGCTTGTATTAGGATTACTCACACAAGAAATGAGTTCCATGATTATAAGCATAGCTAGTAATGTTCCTCATGTGCTTGGCAATTTCTATGATCCAGCCTTGGACAACTGGATGAGCTGGGGATTTCCATAATCTTGTCATAAGAATCTATGCATAAGAGATTAGAAGGTGGTTCAGCTTTGTTCAGTGAGAAGCTGTAGTCCACTACTCCTGCCCCAGCATCATTCTAGAGAACAACAACAACAAAAAACATCACAATACCATAAGACAGCTTTATCTCTTTCTCTTGTCAGATTGGCATTAAGATGGCTATCTTCATAATGCTGTGGAATAATTGTGGAATTAAAGATTAACTTTCTCTTTTCCTTTACAGAATCTTACTCCAACTCATCAGAAGGATGGCACTAATAGATACAACTCTACATCTTAAATGTGCGATTAGCAATAAGAAAAACAATTCCAAATTCCTAAGTATTACAGTAAATTCCCTTTGTTCAGCTTCCTCATGGTATTCCCAGAAAGTTACTTGACTTGTTTAGTAAATGTTTCTAAAAAAAAAGTTTAATCAAGTATTTTTGTCTCCCAAAGAAAAAATGCACCACTAGAGACAGGTTGTTACCCTGAAATTAGGAGATCTATTTGGGTAAGCTCCTTTTCTGTGTTTACATAAAACTTTTTTTCTTACAGCTGACAAAACAGGAAGAATGTCAAGTTAGCTACTGATAGATACAGTTGCCTTTTTCTTCCTGGTGCTACCACTCTTTGTAAGAAGTTTTGCATTACTTTTGCATTTTTACATCATAAACAAGTGCCTAAAAGCTTCCTCCTTTAGCCACTATCAAATTAAGTGCCAAATGGATCAATAACATACAATTAATATTACATCTTAAGCACTCATCTTCAAAATTCTTTGCAAAAAGTTTAAAAGAGTTATAATATAAAAATTGAATCATGGGTAGCACACTACATGTGCAAGGATTTACTCTTTGCATCCTTTGGTCTTTAAGCAGAGATGGACAAACCTAGTTTTGTTCAGAGTCAATAGCAATTATTTCACCTATGTGCACACAAGGGAGAATGGCATATGATACAACTTATTCTCCCTGTATTCTGGCTTGTGATGTTCGTGGTCTCCTTAGCTCCCTCCACATTGGTTCCTGCTGTCCAGTGTCCCTATTTTTCTTCCATGTCTTTCTTAATGATCTGCTTAGGGATTAGTGATTTTCCAGGGTCACTAAAACTGTCAATCACTCTGAAAACTACAAAGGAAATTAGACAGCAAGAATATGTTTTCAAATAATCTGATCTTGGATGTCATTCTAGGATATGCAAAGAATTGGTTTACACAAACTCGGAGTTGTTGGTAGTGCTTTGAGAGGATACACAACATGCATGAGCTATCATCAAATGACCGGGTAAGGTCAAAGACAGTGCTTAACTCTAAGAAGTGAAATGAAATATCTTTCCCGATTAAAATACTGATCAGAAGGTAAAAAGGGGTCAAAAAATCCCCAGAAGATTATCAATTGATTAAAATGGATCAACTTACTTAGTGTAGTTCTGAAGGGGTTTTTGTCTGCTGAGATCACTCAATAGTTTTAGTCACTTGTTTTTAAAAGCAGAGAATAGCAAATACTACCTTTTATGTAACAGCTTAAAACATGTTAGGGAACTCAACTACAAGATATGACTGAGAATTAGAGATCTCTCACATACCGCATGAACAGTTCAACTTCCCAGCTATCTTACTAGATCAGGGTAAATCCATCGCTCTTGCTAATATTATTAACTCCTCGTACAAAGCAGAAAAGATTTAAATCAGAGTGAGCACACCACACTATCTTGGTGCAAAGACAGTGGTAAACCAGGATATGAAATCACAGAAGAATTTGTTGCTGGTGAGAAGAGTGTCTGAAAAACATACAGATCTAAAACAGTACTGAAAAAAAAATAAATCCAGGTTTTGATAGGATAGACCATCACCTACTCCAGCAGATAGTTTAAGGTTATAAAGTACCAAGCACCAACAGGCTTTGCTCTTACAATTCCAGATGTATTTTTGATCTGCCCAGAACAATCCCTTTAACATCAATATAGGGAAAACAAACAAACAAACAAAAGTATAACTTTGTTAGCTCCATAAGCTTTTAGCAACTTTTTGGCAACATCTCAAATTTGTATTCCCTGAAGTCAGGACACCTCTTATATAACTTGCTGATTTTTTAGATTATAATGCAAACAGTAGCTTTACTAAGATCTTTTGGTCTGTACATCTCCATAACCTATGAAGTCCAACAGGTATGCTTCTGTCTAAAAATCTTGTTATTTTCATTTCATAGTTTATCTACAAAGTCCCAAAGAACAAAAGCATGTTCTATACATAGCCTGGAGGAATTTTAAAAAAGATTAAAATTAAAGCCTGAAGACATGAGACAGTCCTGAAGGGCCCCTTAAGCTGATTTCAAAACAGCAGCCCAAATTATTAACTCCTACAGCAAAAAAAAAGTGGGCGAGGTGGGAGACTGCTAAACACTAAAGCATTATATAGACCCTCCAAATTACATGTGCGCATATGTATTTTTTTCCCTGTGAAAGAGTATCTTCAAAGTTCGTAAATTTACTTCTTATTTTGGAAGCTTTCAGAGGGGTGATTTTCAAGCTGGGCCAAATAAAAGCTGATACTTTCTTTGAGTCACCTGCTTCGCAAGAAAATCACCTCACGAAATATCACAAGAGTCAGTGAAACACTGTCTAAGTATTTTATGGCGGTTATGTTTGTTGTTCGTTTTGGGTTTGTTTTTAATATAGGTAAGACTTAAGACCTCCCACGACTCTAAACTTTCCTAGTAGCTCTGATTTTACTTTAACAGAGGTGAAAGTTTGGACGTACTGTATTTAACGCCGGCAATTGCTCCTCAAAGGAGGGCAGGGCCACAGGGCCTTCCCGCCTCCCCGCCCGCCGAGGGCTCTGAGGAGGAGAGGGGGGGAGGGGCGAGGCGGCCCCGCCCGCACCGCCGCGACACCCGCCCGACATAAACAGGGTGAAAATGAAGGAGGGTAAAAAAAAAAATTAAAAAAATTAAATAAAAACCTCAAACAAACAAACAAAAAACACACAAAAACAAACAAACTAACAAAAAAAAACCGCCACCACTTTTTCCCCCCACAGCCGCTGGCACGCGGAAGGGAGGACCCCCAGCGCCGGGATGCGGCTTCTACCTGCGCGCCCGGACGCGGCGGCCTTTCCGTCTCTTCCGAGAGGCTCCGAGGCGCGGGGAAGCGCCGAGCCGCCGCTCGCTTCGCCCCTCGCCGGCCCCGCCCCGCCGCTGGCGGCTCCGCTAACGGGGCCGGGGGCCGGGGGAGAAGAGGTGCCGCCGGCGGCCGGGCAGATCCCGCCACGCCTTGCCACAGCGCAGCTGAGGAGAGCAGAACCGCACGAAGCCCGTTCATCGCCTGAGGGAAGCGCCGTGGCTGCGGCCGTCACCTCAGGTTTGTGGCTGTCGCCCTTGGCAGAGTTGAAGGGGCGGGTCGGTGGGCCTCAGCCCCTCTCGCCCTTCCTCGGGCCTGCCCCGGGCCCCCCGCCCGCCGCCGGGTCAGGGCCGCCGGGGAAGGCCCCGGCCTCGCCCGGCCAAGGGGCCCTGGTTCCCCCGGAGCAAAAGCCGTGCTCGTCTGGGGCGACGCGAGAAAAACAAAAAAACAAACCCAACAGGTGTCCTGTACGCGTCCCTTGTGTTTGAGTATGAACTTTCAAAGGGAAGGAAACTGACACGTCTGGTTTCTTGCCCCTGGAAAACCATGTTGCTTTGTTTTCTTTCCAGTGGCCGGCATAGTCGGCCCAGTAGCAGCCTGATCCACGCCGGGGGTGCACAGCTGCTCATGTCCGAGAAGGACTTCAGGAGCACCGCAGGAGTGCCTTCACCAGAGGTGCGGAGAGAAAGGCAAAACAAAAGGTATGTAACAGTAGCCATAGGGTAATGGTGCAAAAATTTTAGTCTGTACATGCCGTTTTAGGTATTTTCTGTTCCTGTAAGAGATGTAACTTCTGTGTGTTGTCTTACCTGACAGTTATGGGAATTTATTAATCGCAAGCCAAATAACCCATTTCATTTTCCCTTCTTTGGTTACCGAATGCACAGCCAGACAAGAGACAGCAGTAAGTTTCTCTGGCCAGGTTTACTGGCGATCAGTCTCCGCTGTTACTGTAGCTTGCCTGGTTGTAATGCTCAGCAGGGAGCATGTGTTCCTACATGCTTTCTGAAATATTAATACACAAAATTGTACTGAGGTTTCTGATAGCAGCAGATTGGCTTCTCTGCGGTTTTCTGATTAGAGGTGTATTGGTGATTCCGAGAAGGCAGTGGCGCCGAAATGGGTTAAACCTAATAAGGTTTTGAAAGCTGATAGCATAATTTAAGAGGGCTCAGAGTCACAAAGCTACAGACCTTGCTGACCCCAGCAAATTACAGTGTTTGTTAATGTTCTGTTATAGACATCTTCTAGTCAACCAAAAGCAGATATATTAAGTGCAAAATTGACTCGTGGTTCACAAAGATAGGCTAGCCTTTCTCCCTTGTTTTTGACAGTTGGTCGACTTAGATGTAAAGAAAGGGCATTATGGCTTCTGTTTTTACCAGGGCTCTGGGGAATGCAACCTTCAAAAACATTAACTTCAGCTTCCAAGTAAAGAAACATAATTGCCTTAAAATCTTTATCATCATAATCTTACACAATATGTGCCCCTTGGGAAATCTAAAAACAATTTAAGGAATGGAAGGCATGGGAAAAATCCTTTTACTTTGAGCATGATGATTATAATCATATAAGCTTTAGAATCAGTGCAACTGGAATATAAAGAAAGAGTGATTAAAAAAAGCACTAACATTTATATTGTGCTTTCAGAATCAATGTTAATTAAATGAAGTGGTGGCCAACTCACGGCGTTTTAAACTGAATCTTCTTACTAAATGTTTAATGACAATGGTTGGCTTAGGCACATATCTTGCAGTCTTTCGAGGAGGGTTTTACTGAAATTCTCTTTCCAACCAGGACAAGCCGACAGCTTTAAGAATCCAGTAACCGAACAGGGAAAAGGGATTTTCATCGTTACTAAGTCTAAATTAATGCAAACAATGAACAGAGGTAACAGTCTCATGACTCCTCTTCTAATCTTGTTATGCTCTGAAGAAGGCATCTGAATTCCCATGCCTCCCCTATTCAGTAATGAAAATGCTTTCCTAGGCATAGGCCAACACAAACGTGAACAGCAGTCAGCAGATGAAAAGACTGCAGAAAATAGGAATAAAGGTGCAAGATGTCAATGGTGCAGGCCTCAGGTTACGTGTTAGCTGATGTTCTTGAGACAGAAACTATAAGGCCTTTTCTACTGAAAGACTATAGCATCAGCTGCACCATTTATTCACTAAGACTGTTTGCTGAAGTTCAATTTATAACTTTTATTACAAAACAATAGTCTTGAGTCCAGGCAAGGCCAAACACTCCATTTCAGGCCCGAGAACCTTGTGGTCCTGATAGGACTGTCTAAGGAAGCTAATCTCTCACAGCAGAGGCAATATTGTCAGGGAGAAAAGCAGGTACTGGCCAAAGTCAGTTGCATTCTCCCAGCGTGCTGCCTCTGCTCTCCCTGCGTACTGCTGCGCAGACTGGCTGGACGGTCCCAGTGTTAGAGAGAAACCAGAGTGCACAGGGAAGGGAGGGGTGTTCGACACTGTCTTGGGAAATGTGGGGAGCCAGGGGCCACCAGGCACTGCCTGGACTGCTAATGAGTTTAAAAAGGGGACTGTTGCTGTGTGACATGATAATCTCTTGATATGTCTTCCCTCAATATGTTGCTCCAGAGGCAATTGATTCAGATGTAGAATTCTCTTCATTAAATAACCTTCTGACGTGCCCCTTTCAGCAAATGAAACTTTAAGTACTGTAAGCAATATGAGTAGTCTGTGGTGATCACAGACACAAAATTTGACTGTAAACTGGGATGAAAATCTAGGAGTTTCTGACTGTGCTGTCTGTGCAAAGAGCCCACCTGCTTTCAGAAAATGAAAAATACTCTGTTTGGTCTGCATTCTGCAAAAATAGCATACTTAGTGAGATTTTTACACCCATTTGATTTAAAGAGCATGCGCTGGAATACATTACATCCAACTTCTATGCCAGTGACTACAGCGTCACTGCTATCACTGCTGCCTCAAGGCCCAATTCCTTCAATGATCAAAATATTTTTTCTCTGACACTGTTTCTGGGGAGCTCATAAAGGTCCCACAATTAGCCTCAGTGAGGAAGCTTTCAGCTTAGCTCATAAGATGGCCTCTCATTCCAAGGTAAATTTTAGAGGAGGGGACCTTGGCCCATTGGAGGCAGTATAAATACTCTCATAGACTTCAAAGAGAGACCTAGGAAGTCAGTTCTCTTTAATTTTGTTAGTACTCTGTATAAAAGTTTAAAAACAAGGAAAAGTTTCTAAATAATCCATAACTTATGTCATCAATATGTGGGAAAGGTTTGCCTCTATGTTATCTGTGTTTAGAGAGCCCTCTAATTCCAAAAGCTAAGATATAAGTGTTAAGAACGCATTATTTTCAGAAAAAATAAGGGCACTCAAAAAAAACCCTAACCCATGCTACAAGTCAAAACTGAGCACTGCCAATTTGGCATTGCATGAAGATTTACAGAAAAAATAACCAATTACATGTAAAACCTTGGAATCAAGCTACTTTTATTCAATCATCCTGATTTTCATATAATGATAAGTTTCAGTAGCAGGTCCACTTCTGAGAATGTAAAAACAGCAGGATAATGCCACAATAAAAGATGAGATACATGTGTTGACACACTATTCAATGACTGACTTGTCACTCCTCCAGGTTGCAAATTGTTGACTGAACAGTGAGAGTAAAAAACTAATTGCCTTTGTCTTCTTGAAGCCTTAACTCTGCAAAGTATTCTTCCTTCATCTTTTAAATGTTTCATTCTTCGCATACTATTGAGGGATAAAATTAAGACTGCCCTGTTGCTGATGGCAGCTTAGAATTTAGTACCACTTTGAGACAATGCAATACATTTCAGTGACTATCAAATGAAATATAAACCCCTAAATCAAATTAAAGAGAAGTTGTGTGGTTAAAGCTGTAAAAGCTTATTTTGTGTGAAATAAATTTAGAGGTTTATACAGGAACCAGTTAGTTTTATCTATTCCTGCCTAAAAATATGCAGTCAGCATATGACTATAGATTTTTTCATAATCACAAGGGACTCTCTACAGATCTAGTACTGTGATGTAGAATAATGGCAGCTCCAGTGACAAAAAAAACAACAACAAAAGGGCTAGGCTGTTTCCCAAGAACTTAAAGGGAGTATGATAAGGCAAGTCCTGTGCCATTCCTCTTAAGGCTTAGTATAGGATTACATTAGGATCTTTTTTTCTTTTTATTTTCCTAAAAAATCATAGCCTAACAGGGAAATCATGAATCAATGATACCTAGAAAGATAATGTAAGTGAATTAACGCTTCAAGATGAGGATAACCTGGTGGTGTAAGCCTGAATTGCAAAATGCCCGAATGCCAGCTGTGTAATCTGCACCAATTAGATGATGCCACTTTCAGGTGTAACTCCTGTCTCGTTAAAGTTGTTACTTGAGACAGACCTAAGTTCAATAACTTCATGTATTTTTTGCATGAAGTAGACGTTATGTGAATAGATAAGGTATCATTCAAACAAGGACTAGGTATCAAGACAACTCTTAATGGTTACACAGCCAAGTTAACGCTGGCAATCTTTGCGTGACAAGTCTTGAGTTCTTTTAAGTAAAATGGAATAACTTCAGCAAAAAATAAAGGCAGGATGCCTCCCTCTGTACTATAGCTCAGCATAATTAGGATTCTCTGGACAGTTGGGATAAACAGGATTAAGAGGTCTCAGGCAGAGGAATAATGTGAATCCAGCTCTTGTATTTGGAGACGGTTTCAGCATTATGATACTATATAAAAAGCACGTCCACTCTGTGACGAGTTAACAGAAGGATAGCTCTTGTAGTTGCGGTCTGAGAAACCATGGTAAACTGAGATCTTCAGATCAGATCAGAGGTCTGGCAGCAATGTTGAAGGGTTTCCAGGAAGCAGAATCTTGCAGCTACCTGTACTCATCCCCACTTTGGCTGAATATGGGTCTTTTAAAATATGAGTTTAAAGCGCTTTCTCATAACTTTTGAAGGTGCCTGTCTGCCGTGGAAAAAAGGGAAAAATTAGATTATGAACTGAAGATTTCCTTAGGCATCTTTCTAAGAGAAGAGACACATCTTGTTTAAGGTGAACAGATAATGTATTTTATTTTCATGGGGGAAAGAAGAGAAAGAAAATAGATTTGTTGAGTGAAGTTTAGCATTTTCTTCACAAACATAAAGACAGGAATGAATATATTGACATTTCTTTGGTTTTCAAGAAGTGCAAAATTTTCATAAAGCATAGAAATGATTAGAAAATATTTAGCAAAACCTTTTTTATCATTCCTTTCCTCTTCATCCTTCTATGGCTGAACTTTACAAAGAGCGTGGCTGTTTCTTCTACTGCAATAGGAGCTCCTATCAACTCATGATTAGTTTAGCCCAAAGGAAAGCAGAAATGGAAATACATATAGTTCAATAAAAAGCATAAAGACTTGCACATGCAGCAGATACTCCCTAAATGGGCTGCAAAGCAAAGAAGACTGTGAATCTTACTCTGTAAGTATAAACAGCTTTAGGAAGGTTCACTAAAGGGTATGCTTGTATTGCAAATGACAGTACAGATCAAAATAATGGGATCTCTCCTGTTCTCAGAAAAAGCTGCAATGAACTGATTGGAATTTCACTTTGAGGTCACCTCTGGTCTCAGTTATCTTCCTTGATATGCGTATTATTCAATAACCACTGTGATGCTAGTGACAATATCCCACCAGTATTGCAAAATTCCCAGTGCAATCTCTGCTTGATGTCTCAAAATATGTGTGTGTTCATTGACAGGAAAAAATATTGTAAAGCATACTGGATTTATATAGCACCCTTTAACCTAAAGGATTTCAGTAAGTTTCAGAAACCACGTGCCTTTAGCAGACTTAAAATATAAATCGCCACTGGGATGGTTTGCAACAGCTCAGGAGCACGCAAAATGCTAGCCAACGGCTTGCTTGGTCATATATGGAGATGGTAGTAGTGGTTTATTTAGATGAAATGTTTTTTCCAAAATTTCTATGAAGTTTTCACTGCGCTTCTACAAAAAGTGTAGTAAAAGTTTTCCTATCCATGCTTAAGAAACAAGTTTATTATTTCTTCCCGTAAGAACTCCAAGTTACTTATATGGTATTCAATTAATTTAGCTTTGAATGATGAAAGTGACGGTCAGGTTTGTCTGAATGAGGATCCAGAGTTCCAGAAAGTCTGGAGATAAGATGTAGTGTTCAGTTTTATGGACGCAATTCTGCTGTATTAAATTAACTTCTCTCAATATTCATACTAATGTAAGAACAATGTCAATATCATTCTTAAAATATTATCAATCCCAGTTGTTTTAAGATACTGTTTAGTTCTCTGATGACTCTTGTTCCTGCTCTTTTTATCATTGGCTACAAAGATGGTCACCATCTTCAGTTCTGTGGACTAGTACGAAAATTGTAAATGAGCTGGTTAAGGATGCTATATCCTAATTCAAAAAGCAACTGTACATAATAGAATTGTCCAATATTGATCAACTTTTGAGTTAGCATTATATTACTGATATTATTACTGCAGATATTAAGTGAATGCTAAATAGTGAGATCTGTGAATTAAAAGGTCAGAAATGTGCAGCTAACACTAGAATAGCACTTTTAAATAGACATCAAGTACTAAAAAAAAAGAAAATAAAAGTAGTACTCTGGATCAAAGGGGTGAATTTAAGTACCCTTTAGATATTGCTATGAATTAAATTCATCATTAGAATTAAGGTCACACTTAAATGTTTTGCTACATTAGAGTCAAATCTTTTGGCGTTTAAGTATGTCTTTGCCTGTCCCTCAGCTAAAGCCAGAAAATAACCCAATTTCTTTATAAAGAGCATTTTAAGCAATCTTTTTCCTAGCTTTTAGGCACAATGATGCACAGCTTTAAAAGCATATAATTATACTACTTTTGTGGAATCACCTGGTTAGCAATGAATTTTCCTTTTTTGTAAAAAAAAAAAACAAAAAAACAAACCCAAACCCAAAAAACCCAAAAAACAACAAACCAACCCACCTCAGCATAGAATTGTCTATTATAAGTGAAAAAATGAAAATGTTTAGAGGCATAAAAAAGATCAGTCATCCTCTACTGATCTGCAAAATGTATGGTTTGAAATACTCATTTTAGAATCCAGCACTGCACTTCTTCTTTGCTGCAAACCAAAGCCAGCATTATAACCAGACATGGTTCAATGAATTACCTGTAATGTTGTTATTCAAATTTGCTGACTCCAGATTACCAAAATGGATATTGTAAAATTTGAATATAGGCTTGATCAGAAGCTGGTGAAACCACTGACAAACATGAAAAAAAAATCTGCGGAGAGCACAGATTGGCCCCAAATATTTAACTCATAGAAACTGCAGGTGATAAATACTTCCTAGCAGCAGCAGGTGGTAAAATGAGGGACAATGGCCACAAGTTTTGGCTTGGAACGTTTAGGCTGGATATTAGGAAAACCCTCTTTCCTATGAGAGTGATGCAGCCCCCCAAAAAAGCTATAGTGACCACATTGCCGCAAACAGTTGTGGACTACCTCTCCCTGGAGTTTTCCAAGACTGAGCCAGACAAAGCTACAGCTGTCCCTTCTGACATCTCTGTCCTTTTCTGAAATCTACGTAGGACTGACATCCTAAGATATCTGCCTTAATGGACTACATCCTTCCTGTGATCCTAATGCATATGGCTCTGCTTATCAAATGGCCAACCCTTTCTGGTGGCCAGGAGTGTAGAAGGAATTCATGTCCCCAAGCAATTCCTCAGATGACTGATTCCAGCAGAGGGCAGAGAAGAGGAGGAAAAGAAGCAAGTGAAGCTACTGTTGTGGTGAGTGGAGGTCTGAAATGTACAGCATTCACTTCTCTGTGACTCCTTGCCAAGAGTTATTTCACAGAGCTGAAGCCAAGCAACCACCCAGCCTGCCTTCTCCTCTGGATGATGACAGGATGACACCGAGTAGCACTCAGATCTAGCCGCTTTCAAAATCACACTTTACTGATTTCCCAGCAGGTGATGTAGTGCATCCTCCTGAGGAACATTTACACTCTGCTTGTAGGTAGCAGAAGCTTTCACAAATCCGAAGAGCAAAATTAACTCTCGTTAAAGTTCAGATAAACAAAAGCGCTATTGACAAGCAGGTACTAATAGGTAATGGTGACTGCACAGTACAGTGGGCTCTTTGATAATTAATACACTATGTTTTTCTTTCTACATGATAGACTTTGAAAGCAAATAAATCTAAGTGATAAATTTAGTATTTTTAATGGACTGTGTTGTTAGAGATAACTGACAGTCACTGGGTGAGCCTGTAAAGTTAAGGAGCAGTTGTATGCCAATACCTACGGCACAACATAATAGCTAAATCAGGAACTCTGTAATGAGTCAAGGACTCAGAAGTGAGGGTCACACTCTGAAGAGATAGAACAGGCCTAGCAAGAACAACCTTAATCCTTAAACTTTCTCTGCAGTGTTGCGCAGCACTAAGGCTCTGGGCCGCCGCCTTATAAGAGATGAATTTTAAAGTTAAGAAATTTCTCTTGTTGCCAAGAAAACTGAAAATAATGTTGCAAAAATCAGTAATGCTGAATTAAGGAAATAACTAGTGAAAAATTCAATTCTAGTCCTTTTTATCATAAAGAAAAAAGTTTCTTTCGCGTGTTTTATGTTAAGATAGTAAGAGCCTGCCAAAACCCTCAGATGAAACACAGAAATCCTGGAGACACAATTCTATGAGATACATTATAAATTTTCCCACAGTATTAATTTTGTTGCCAACAACAGAGCAACAAACAGGAGGAGTTGAAAGCCACCGTCCTGCTAGAAAGGTATGACCTAGTTGCCGTTACTGAAACTGTGGAACGAATCCCATGACTAGAGTGTGGCTATTGATGGCAGCAGGTTGTTCAGAAGGCGGAGGCGTTGATGCTCTCCAAAACAAGAAACAGTGTGAAGAGCTGTCTCTGAAGAATAGCCATGAGCAAGTTGAAGGCTTATGGGTAAGAATTAGAGACAGAGGCAAAGGGAGCCTTGTAGTTGGTGTCTGCTACAGGCCACCGGATCAAGGGGAGCCTATGGACGAAGCCTTCTTACTCCAGCTACAGGAGGTATCGTGCTTGCAGGCTCTTGTCCTGCTGGGGGACTTCAGCGACCCTGACATCTGCTGGAAAAGTAGCACAGCGAGCTGTAGGCAATCCAGGAGACTCTTGGAGTGCGTTGAGGATAACTTCTTAATCCAGGTGATAGACAGCCCTACCAGAGGGGATGCGATACTGGACCTGTTGGTCACCAACACAAGTGAGCTAATCGGAGGCATCGAGATTGGAGGCAGCTTGTCTGATGTCCCTGCTCATTGCAGGAGGGTTGGACTAGATGACCTTTAAAGGTCCCTTCCAACCCAAACCATTCTGTGATTCTATTCACATCTCTGCATTTTACATCTCCCAGCTTCTGTCAGTCCACAGAAGAACTTTTTTAAAAAGTGCTGGATTGCAAACTTTATTTAAATATAGTGTTGTAGATTTAACCTCAGTAGTTTAGATGAAAAGTCTTACTCTCACAGCCAAAACAAAGCAGGGTAATATTTTAGCCCTTTACAGAAAGCACTAAACCATTTTACTAAAATCAATACTAGAGGATACAGTACCAAGTTTTTGTTTTTATATCTCTTCCCTCCCCCATTCCCTTGAGAGTACTATACTGAATAGTTTACTGTCTTCCTGGAGTACTATACTGTAATAGTGAGTAATATGTCAAAGTGATGTTTTCAAGCGCAGTAATGCTGGGATTTTATATTAGACCACAGGTTTCAGAATAATCAATGTATATTTGTAATGACTTAATTACAGTGATGAGGTATGTCTCTGCTGCCATGAGGAAAACTGAAAGGAAGAATATAGTTTCAATTATATATAGCATAACCCAGCTGAGTTCAGTTTTACAAAGTTTGCTATTAGCAAAACCCATTTCACCTCAGTGAAAATAGCTTTTTTCAATAAGAGACTCTGCAGACGTAGAATGCATTACAACAAGTTTAGAAACTGAACTTGTTGAAGGAATCATCTCACCTGAAGCAATGATCAAGGCTTTAACTAACTGAGATGCAGTGAAACACTCACTTGGAGTATCAGAAAAACCTAGTTCAAATCTTTCTGATATGCTGCTACAAGTTGAACCTCATGCTTTGCTTTTAAGTTATGGCAGACCTAAAAAAAAGTGATAGCAAAGTTCTAGTCTTAGACTGTAATATTGATACCCCTTCTGAAATTGTTTACAGATGTTTTCTGAAGTTGCAAAACGAAGTTACACTTGAAAAATAGCCTTGGTTTTTTGGTGTTTTTTTTTTCTTAATTTCTTGACAACAAAGTTAAATTTATTTCTGTTGTTTACTCAGGTGATTGTAACTTTGAATTCCACAACTTTTATGGGTGACAACATGAAGTTTGGTGGCAAAGAGAGCGTTCAGAAAAGATGTTTTTTACGGATGCAGTTATCCATATCACTTAACTGCCTTAACCTATTTAGAAGTGAACGGAGTGCGTGAGGTGGGAAAATAGGGCATTTATTTTATTCTTCTTGATGGTAGTCCTGTAAGGAAGGAGCTCCAAAGATTTCTCACTATTCTAACATGTGACTTTTGGTTGCTCTCCAGTTCTGTGTTAGAAAGTCTGGGTTGCACACAACGCAAATCAGAGGTCTGTAGAAAGAATCCTTTAAGACAGAAAAGAAAAAAGAAAGGATCATGATGCTTTCCATGGCGCTTGAGCAATTAGTCCACAGTTAGTCTGTGTGACACAGGCAGCAGTTCTGGGCAGCAAGCTGTCTCCTTCTGCACAAGGCTGTCAACCATTCCTCTCCTCCTGGATACCACTTCCCTTGTGCGCACTGAAAAGAGCACTCAGATAACAGTGGCGAAAACACTTTCCTGCAATGTGGGAGATACCGTTTCAAAGCAATCTACCTGACTGATGTGTAGCAGGGACTCGAACATCATTTTCTGATATCCCTAAGGAGTGTTTTCCAGTACAGTGGCTGTCCTGGAGGGGTTCTCTGTCATTTTTAAAACCAAGTTTGATTAATTGCTTATAAAGCCAGACAAGGCTATGTTGACCATGGAGACTGACTTCCTATGAAATACTCTTTAGGGAAGTTCCCTGGTAGATAATTTCAGCAGAAGACAGGAAAGCTAATCTGAGTCTGATGTAAATAATTATATATTTCATTGAGGAAGTATGTGGGGAGGGCCGCTCCAGAGAGCAGTCAGTAGGGCAGTTTAGGAACAGAGTCAAATACCACTGCCAAGTAGCCCATTTTTGTAAGTGCACATTTTTGTATTATTCTTTTTGCCAGAAACAGCCAGTATAAATATCCTAGAAAACTTTCCTATTCACGTATCTCTTCACTTCTTTCTTCTAACAGATAGACTCTTTATCTAGATCTGCGTTAACATAATGTAAGAATTTCACTAAAACATGAACATCAATAAAATGTAGTAGTGAACTAAATGTGTAAAGCAAACATTTTGCCTTGATGTGCAAATGTGACTGTCAAAGATCTGAGAAGGAAGGAGGCCCAAAACTAGACTGTCTCTAGAATTGGTCTGTAAACATCTATGTCATAATGATTCTTCTCTTTTTTTATTTCTTCTTTTTCTACCACTTATGTTACAGCCATCCTAGTGTTTGAAAGAGAACTTTGCATTTTATCCACCCTCTCTTTCTTGTTTGCAGTTTACTAATCTTGCATAATTTCAATGATACCACTTATGCTAAAAGGAAGGACCCAAATTCTCCCACTAAATCGAATAAGAAAAAAATGGGTGTATTACATGACTTTTGCAAGTGGTACCCAACCTGCCTTAAAGCACATGTTGCCTCTTGCTTGATCGGTTCCCTTTCCATTTATAAAGCTGTTGGGGAAAAAAGTTTTTCATTCCCTATATTTTAGATTGATGGAAAGAAATTTCAACTACATTTTTAAGAACCAGTCTGCTTTGACCAACTGAAATATTCCTAAGTTTAAAAAAAAAAAAAAGCTAATGCATTAAGTTAATGGGATTATAATTTAATAACTTTGATCACCTTTATGTAGCAACAATGACCTGAAGTACTGTCTTTTTTCTCTTTAAACAGAGATGAAAAAAACAGAGTATTAGTAAAAAAAGCATTATGTAATTCTTTCCCCGTCTTCTTTCTGATTTTCCTGCCTGAATATCGCCTACCTCAAACTCTGATCAACCCGTTCAAAATATATGAAAATTTCATGCTTTAGTGTTTCTGCATACTGTGCAGTGAAGTAATCAAACAACAGTCCTACTTGCTTTCAAATTTGCAGTAGCTTATTATCACTTCTCTGTTCAGGATGCTCAAGGTTCTTGAAAAAGAGATGAATATTTAGTCCAATAGCTGTAATGCTAGCCTGAAGCTTTGAAACCTCAGGTAATTCTCTACTTTGCTGGAGACTTGCTGTGGTTTTTTTATTTGGGAGAGTGAAAAACAAAACAAAAAAAACCAACCTAGCATCTGAATCTAGGCTAGTCTGATACTTGATACTCTTAAAGCTTCAGAAATGTACTGGGGAAAATTGTATGTCAGGCATAATGTTATATACAGATTTGAAATGTGTGCTTTAGGATTAATTTTATTTCCTCTAAGGATCCATGTCTCTTCTCGATTTAGAATGCAGTATGTTCTTGAAAAGAAGACAAATGTTTGGTCCAATAGTTACAGTGCTAGCCTGAAGCTTTGAAATCTCAGATAATTCCATGCTTTGCTGTAGACTTTCTGTATAACCTTGGAGAAGTCATTTCTTCTGTCTATTGCAATTTGGCATCTGTAAAATGAAAATAATAGTAGTATTTCTCTATCAGTGGGGTGTTGTAAGGGGTGCAGTTTTCACAGGGATGAAAACTACATCAATGTCATATGTGCCTTTAAAATAACAGATCATTTTTAATTAGCAAAGACGTTTTGCATATATACTGAAAAAGGAGAGTGACTTTATCATTGCTGAATTTGTCAGCCTTGAATGGAGGCAGCACAAGTCCAGCTGACATTGTGGCACCTGAAAAATGAAAGGAGCAATGTGATTCATGGAAGCCCCAGAATGATGCATGCATATTGACATATAATGCAAATCAGTAAGGCAATAAATACTGATGTCACACAAAGAGCATCGGAACAAACAAATGTAGCTTCAGTATTATGGAACCTTATCACAACCCTCTTTTCTCATGCTAATGCGTTTTGCACGCAGCAGAAATTATACTTCTGAGAAGAGCCACTTTTCTGTGTTCTCTAAAGATTATTCCTTTACTCAGTGTTGAATCATGCATATCCCTTCCTGAAATCATTTTAATCTTCCCTCTCAAGCTCAGCTGCATTGAAATGTATATTCTGTATGAATGCTGCTTTGGTGCAGCAATTACTCCATTTTGATTAGAGATGTGCTTATGAGATCTCCACAAACTGAAGTCCATTTTAAATAGAATTCACTTTTGATACAGACCTGTCTCTTCCCATGAGACAAAAGTCTCCTGAGATTTCTGACATCTTTTAGCATTGGTGAACTAGATACAGAGGACGCCTTGTTTGATTCTAGATCTAACTGAAGGAGGAAAAGAGAGAGGAAAAAGAATGTTCCAAAACTTTATCATCTACTGAAAAAGGTCAGAGAGTAAAATATTTATTCTGGGAGTATTTCTGCTAATGAACATGATCAGGAATGATGAGTATGAATTCTGTGCTGTGAGAAATATGCAGTAAAGATAGTATACAAGCATTTAAAGACCCTTTTGGACAAAACTTCCTACAATAAGTAAGGAAAAGAACTGGTTCAAGCAACAAGCAGAAAGTACAGGGAAGTCTCCTCTCCCTGCCAAAATTTTCCAGATGACCAAGAGCATTTTCCTGGCACTGTAGCAAGGTTCCTTTTGTGTATATAATCATCTAAACAGCATAGAACAACACAATTTGGTTCAGTCTTTCTTCCCCTCTCATATTTTTTGGTCAGGAATGAGAAGCATGAGATTTAGAATATGAAATCAAATGCTAGGGAATCCTGCTCCCTAGAAAAAGAACCACGAGGAGTCAGGGAGAAGGAAATAAGCAAGTTATAAGAAGAAAATGTGAAGAGTTTTACTGCTTGTATGCTTCTTCAAATGAACTCTGTTGGGGAGAAAAGAAAAAAAAAAAAAAGGAAAGACCCAATCTACTTCACATCAGGAAGGAATGATCTAAACAAGAAACAGGTGTGCTGTTTTGTTTTAATGTATCTTTTAATTCCTCTCTTTTGCTGATACCGTCAGGTAGTGTCTAGCGAGCTGACAAATCTGAAGGAAACTGATAAAGCAAAAGAGATCACAGAATTAGAATTACACAAATGAAGCATAAGGTTATTTTTATATGTTCTTGCAAAGAAAATGGGCTTTTACTGTGGTGCTTGCTGTGGCCAGTGACCTTTCTCTACTGTCCAGTCATAAAGCATTTGATAGGCAGGTTTCATTTGCAGGAATGTTCTCACAGAGGCAGAGCTGAGTATACTTGCTCAAAAAGACTTGTGGAATAGTTCATATTGCAGATCTCTCTGTCATAATTTAAATTTGTCACAAAACAAATTCCCAACAAATATGTTAGCGAATGAATGCTAAGTAGAAAACAACGTCTTTTGTTTAGAATGAAAATAGTGAGACGAGTTATCTAAAAATTACTACAAAGCTCATACAGGGATAAACAAGTTTCCCACACGATTAACATTTCTCCACATAAACAGTATCTCAAACAAAAATCAATTACAAAAAAATGCACATGAAAAATCAAAAACAATTCACAAATAATTTGCAAGCAGTCAAAAAGACTAAATTCATGGAATAAACTGATCACTAGTAATAGCCTGTCTCTAATTTGGAATGACACCAGCTGTCAGCAATTTGCTGAGAATTCAGATTTTGGTGTGGAAACTCTTTTCACTTCATCGGTCACAGTCTGACATGAGAGGGTTGGAAGATAAAGGGACAAAAAGTAAATAAATTCTGCTTGTTGCCCAAGGCAAGATTTAGTTTGTTACACTGCTTGTTGCAGTATGCTTCACTTTTAATGAACTTTTTAATGAAATCCACTTATTTGATTGACTATTTTTTTATCCTGTGGAAGAACAAAAACATGTTTGTGTGCCTCTGAGTTCAAGAAGTCCCAGTGTGAATGAAATGTGAAGAATGAGACTGCCATGTTTGTTGAGATCTTGCAATATATTGTTAAGTAAGAGGTTAAGGTGGCTCTCAACGTGCTTGTCTCTGATCTCCATCAAGACTAAATGAAGGAACAATTAGTATTCTCTTGATTATCAATAAATGAAACCAAATAAACTGTTGTCCAAAGACTAAACAAAAAGAAAAAAAAAGACCAGGATTGATTTAGTTGCCATTGTGTGAAAGAGTCGAAAGACAACACAGACTACAAGCAGAAAAATGTGAAACCTCAAAAAAACGCATGTGCTGTAACATGGGTAGAATAACAAAAAGAGTGCGAGGTTTCAGAAAAATCTCCACCTCCTGTAAATAACCAAAGCAATCAACTTTGATTGCTCAGGTAAGATTAGATAAGAGAACCTCGGAGAGTATTTTCACAAGTAAATCTTGACGTTTGGAAAGGAGGGAGTAACCAACCTTTACAAAAATTGCTTCCATTTGGCCAGTTGTCCTGATGGTGGCACTCTTCACTCTTAGATCCACTCACTCACACCTGCCACATGAAGAACAGTAAATAGGATTGAGTTAACGTTCAGAAATAGGTAATTTAAAGAATAGCTTCCTCAATTTTTTACATTCCTGGCTCAAAAAACAGCTGTATAAATGTGCTATTTTAAAAAACAATGAATTTTAATAATGACAGAGCAAAATCATGTCATTCCAATCTCAAACGTTCTCTAGTCTAAAAGGACCTCTCTTCACTTTCTCTATATTTTTCTCCTCCCACTGTGAATGGCTTAGAGAACTATTTTTCCTACTCGGTGCTTTTATTTGATCTTTTCACTCTCCTTTTCATCAAGCTAAAATGTTTCTGCAATATTCATGAATTCAGCAGCAGCCCAGGAGTGGGTGTAGGGTGTTGTTTTGCTACTGTTTCTCCTGCTGGGCCCCCTGCTCAACTAGAAAGTATAATCACATTTTAGAATTTAACAGGCTTTAAATTGGGAGGGAGGGGTTGGGGTTGGGTTTTGTTGTTGTTGTTGGAGGGGTTTTGTGTGGTGTGTTTTTTGTGGGTGGAACATGCTGGTTGTGGTGGTGGTGTACTTTATACCTACGCCTGAAGGAAGAAGTGTTCTGAACACGATAGGGTTTTACTGATTCTTGCATTGTTGCATTAATACCTTCCCATATTAGGTCAAAACTACATCTGATATATATGGGTCTGGAAGTTAGTGTCAAAAATCTGTGAGCAGTTTGAAGGATAGCCCCAAATTGCTGTCAGAAAATTGGAAACTGCATGTTTCTATGTACATGTTTCCATTTACATGGTGGAAATGAGTATGTTGAAATTTACATATATATTGGAATTTCTCAGAGAAATTAATCCCATTCTCAGACAGCAGTGCAGTTCATTCCTCTACAAACTCTCGTGCAGATCAGCCAAACAATTTGTCTTGTCAAATGATTCAGATTAAACAGATACAACCAGACCAAGTATGACTGGACATGTATTTGAGCCTGAAATAAAACTGATAGATTCTTCCTCTTCTCGTCCCTTCTCGTCCCCTATCGTAACATTAAAAAAAAAAAAAAAGGGAAAAGAAGTTTCTAGCCTAATTGACAGCAGTGAGCTAGCGAAAAGATGCTGCCTTTATTTGATAGCAGTATTCAACAGCCTCCCTCAGGTGTAGAGAATGGTTGTGCTAGCTGTACAGACAAGTGAAGAGAAAGCAAACCCCGGTCTCCAGCAGGCTTGGAGCCTTAAAAGGTACAGTGGATGGATAGGTAAGAAACACAGCTACAACGTTGAAGTAAATAAAGGGAAGAACTGATATAACTATTAATTATATGTTGTTGGGGATTTTTTTTTCACTTAGAGAGAGGGTAATGGAGAGTTTAATTATAAAAAAGAAATAAGAAAAGGAAGGCAATTACTGTTACAGTCCATCACTTCCCTCAACATGATTAACAGCTAGAATTTTGTAGGCCTTAGGGCAGAGTTGAGTCTTGAGGAAGTATTTGAAAGAGATATCATTTTTATAGATCACATCAGGAAAAAAATTCAGACTTTTAAGTCATATCCTCCACAGATAATACAGTCAAAGAAAAATGACAGTATTAGAGATATTTATCAGTTGGAACAGTATTACATCTGTGAATACTGTTGCCAGTAAATTTGGTATCTGCAACCTTAGGGAATATAGGATATTTACGATAAAAACTGGTGAAAGGTAAAAGCAGCTGCATTTTAACAAGTGCAAGTAAAGATTAGGTTACGACATTTTCTAAGGTGAATGACTAGCATGGGAACAAAGAAAGCCAATCAAGCAAGGTGATTGAAAACAAACAAAAAAGAGCCTACAGGATTAAAAATTACAGAGAAGTTGATTTTAAGTGTACTAAATGAGGAGAGAACATACAACTGTATCAGAAAGCAGCCACTGAAGCGAGAAAGGTAAAACCCAGTTTGGAGAAAGGAAAGCGTGAAGGACGAATTCAAGACAAGGTGGGGTAGATATCACAGCTGAGAAGGTAAAAAGTAGAAGAGAGGCTGAATCATAGAATAGTTTGGGTTGGAAGGGACCTTTAAAGGTCATTTAGTCCAACCCCCCTGCAGTGAGAACAGGGACACTCAGAGCCCCGTGCAGCCTGTGCTGGAATGTTTCCAGGGATGGGGCGTCCACAACTTCTCTGGGCAACCTGTTCCAGTGTTTCACTGCCCTCATTGTAAAATAAATACATAAATAAATAATTCCCTATATCTAGTCTAAATCTACCCTTTTTCAGTTTAAAACCATTAGCCCTTGTCCTATCACAATGGCCATCTATGTTTTCTGTAGCATCAGAGAAGGTTCTTAAGTCTTGGGTTAGGGACAGAAAGAACTCTTGCTGATGAAGTCTGAACAGAAACATGAAAACATGAGGTTTAAAGCTGAAGGAAGAATATGAAACAGTGAAGTATGTTAATCAGCGTGAAGTGTTGTGCTCTCCCTGTGTGGTAGGACGCAGCAAAATAGGTGAAAATCCAGCAAGGATTACTCAAAATGTGTGAAAAAGACGAGTGTGTTTGGTTGGCTTGTTTCATTTTTTCTTTCAATTCTTTTTTTTTGAGACTGAGGGAGATTATTCACTATCTGTCCTGATGTCACGAAGGTACCTTTGTGGAAGGCATTCACTGTACATCCTCTTAGAAGGGCTGCATGCTGTGTTATTGGAAATAAGTTACCACTGCTTTTAGAGACACAAAATGAGCTGCTAGACTGATTTCTGGTGATGCACAATGGGTCTTACATGGCTTCCTAATGAAAGGCATGGTTCCTTCTTCCACTCACTGGTAGATGGCAAAAGAACAAAGGTAAACTATATCCCAGTTCTCACAGGCTTGTGTCAAATGCATTTTTAAAGTTTTCTCTGCAACACTTTTCATTGCTTTACATGTGCTGAAATAATATATGTTAATAACAGTATGCATTGTTAATAGTTCCTCATCTAAATGTTTGAAGAAATGGTTATTTTAGCTGTCCTTGATGTGCCTAAGAACAACACTATGACCTTCTCTAAAACAATTCCTGTGCAGTATTCTAAATACAGTTTTAAATAGATGTACAGAACAGCCATTTCCTCATATCCAGAAACTAATAACACTGCTGCCATCCTCTGCTTTTCATTTATGTACGCTCATCTTGCACTCCTACACATCTCTCCCTGCATTTGCCTGTGCATGTTTTTGAAGAATAAAAATGGAAAAGTCTGTAATCAGTATCAAATATTACTTAATTGCCTAGAAGCAGGTAACAATGTGTCTGTGTGGCCAGTTGCAGAAATGATGTAATTGTCTAGGAGGCTGATAACATGCAAGGCAGCTAGAGATTGCTTTCATATTCCCTTGATGGTATCCAGCTGCACTATTTGCAGAACTCCTATTGTGTTTGCATTTGTGTGTGTGTGTATGCACAGCTGGTTAGCAAAGAATGCAGGCTGTTATGTATATATAAAAAAAAGAGTAATCTAATCTGACTTCAGAAGATGTTTCTTCATCTTGCTAAACAAGAATCCAGTTCAGCAGTCTCGGCAGAGCTGTTTCAAGATATCCTAGAATGGCATAACAGAATCGTGAGAAAACATAAACCGAGATCCAGAGTCCAGAAGCATCTGAAATAGCATGCACAGTACCTGTCTCTGCTGTGCTCTGTTGAATTTTCTGACTCCCTTATTTGCCTGAGAACTGTAATTGTACAGACATACACACACACTCACTGTCCTCCCTCTGTTTATCTCAGAAGCTGAAAGAGAACTATTGATGTGCAATACCTTATGTGAAAATGATAAAGAATATCTCACTTTTGGCTGAAATATATCCTCATGAAAACTATCCAGCCTTAGTTCAACCTGATCTCTGCAAGAGATTACCAATGAGATTTCTAGTGTCAGTGCACTTAAAGTGCACACAAAGATGCAATTTTTGAAGGAGAAATGTAAGGTTCATCTTTTCTTTTCTTTTTTTTAAATTTTAGCCTGGGTTCGTAGCAGATGGAAACAGTGATTGCTGATACATAGTTACTCACCTTTCCAGTAGATGGTAGTACAGATGTGCTTAAAAGAATATTACATTTGGGACTGAAACAAACAGTATGTAGACATTTTCAAATACTGAATAAGGAGGAAGTTTTAGCTCTGTCAGTTCTTAAAACTAAGTCATGTGAAACTGCCATTGGGAAAAAATGAACATCGGAACCTTTTTTATTCTAGCCACTGATCTTTAGCAAGCTACTGAAAGTTTTATTTTGATAGAAAACTTGGTTGAAACACAAATACTCATAACTGCAAGACAGGAATCTCTATGAACCATTGACACTCCTATTTATGTAGTGTTAAATAATCTGAGTGGTGGTGCATGATAATCCCACCGAATGCAAATGTCTATGGCTGTATTAGTCTGTATTATAAGTTGCATGTATTCATTTTTTTTAACCAGGCTTGACTTAGCTATATTGGTAGAGACAGAGATGAAAATCCTTTGTGTGACCAGCTTTACAGATTTTCCCTCACAGATTTGTTATGCCTCTGTGTGCTGATTTTATCAGCAATAACTAAATATGCATATGGTAACAAATGCAGTTCATTAATGTTCTAAGCGTAGTAAAAAAATGTACGCCATATAAGTTTGAGATATTTCTTAGAATAACGGTTTAAGTTGTAAGCTAAGTTTTAAATATTTTTTTTACAGCATAATAACTCTTTAACAAGATATAACAGGAATGACTGAAGGAAAAGAAATGTATTACAATTTATCTGCTAACCAGAAGTCAGAATTTATTGAAGCCATTTTAATTATGACTTAAATGTCAAAAAACAGATGTCAAAAATTGCCAGTTATTTAGCGCATTAATTTCTAAATTTTTCCTGACAGGGAATATTAATATATGGTCTATTAATACCTAGAGAATATTTTCATAAATCACATCTATACATACGTTCCTTGGGTTGTTTTTTGCCATAGTGGTTGCTACTAGTTCATTTCAGAGTTACATACATGTTAGATACACTAAAGCTTGCTTGGAATAAATCTCCATGAACTTTCCGAACACTGATAACCAGCAACAGCTGATGTTAGTCAATACTGCAGTCATATTACCTTTGAAGCCCTACAGCATTAACATAAAACCCTAATTAAGGATAGATATAAGAATTGCAAGAGAGATAGGAAGGAGTATAAAAACATTAATTACTTGTTTTATTAGTGTTGTCTGATGTATTGTAATGATTGCCACTGAGGAGGCTCCTATGTGGGATTTACACCTGAGGGAAAAGCCAGTGGTTCATTTTAAATGACACACTCAAAGAATCAAGATTGGTAGCAAGGCAGAAGGGGAGTAATTACATAGAAGAGCATGGATGCTGCTCCCATAATCTTTCCAGCAAAAATAGTAGAGATATGGCAATAAGAGCAACTATCTTCTGGATGATGTCAAAAAAGAAATTGTCTTGACAAATGAGGGAGATTTTAAATGGG
The DNA here is from genome assembly GCF_000708025.1 of Charadrius vociferus. Lineage (NCBI taxonomy): Eukaryota > Metazoa > Chordata > Aves > Charadriiformes > Charadriidae > Charadrius > Charadrius vociferus. The sequence continues at coordinate 174,143 of NW_009649940.1, forward strand.
AGTTTTCTCTGACCTACAATACAAGGAAAGGTTATGCTAATATGTTAAGGCACAGGCCTTTACTAATGGCTGAGCTGTAGACAAGGCAGTATAGCTCAAGACGAGAGTCAGGTTTTTGTGCTTCTTTCTCCCTGAGTGGCTGAGAAACACTCATTATCTTGTCCTAGGTTATCCTATTATAAATGCTCTTAGCTTATTATATACGTTCTGATATAAATGTTGCAAACAGTGATCTTGGAGAAAAAAGTGTGAAGGTAGCATCTGGCACAAAGAGGACAAACTACTTCTGTTTTAAACTTAAGGACGGCACTTGTCTTGTTTGAGCCACATTCTGTTCTCATGAACAGTCATCTATCAATCTATGCAACCAGCTATAAATCTTTCTATTTTTTTCCCAAAATACGTATTTTTCTGATTAAAGCCAAATTCAGCCCTGAATTATTCTACATGCACTTTTCCCCATGAACAGTGAACTGAAAAAATATTAATCTTTTTAAAGCACCTTGAAGCCCATTTCTCTTTTCAACTAATGAACTGTGTAAAGGAGCCTCAGTTGCCTCGGGGAAACTTGTCAAACCCATCAGAAGGAGCCTTTATAAAGCCTAAAGGACATGTATCATAATGTATAAAATTTGTCATAGCATATAATCATTACCTTTTGGGAGGCTTGTTACAACAATTATGGATGATTAAGACATATTAAAAAAAAGAAAAAAAAGGGCAGTTCCATGACCAATAGAACAAAGGAAACTAAGTTTCCCATGTTTTGGGGTTGTTGTTGTTGTCGTCTAATTTAGTGTGATAGAAAATGAAATCTTCATTAAAGATTTTCCTGCCATAAAGGTGTTTATAGGAGGCTTCACCAGGGAGGATCCTTTGGTGTCCAATATTGCATTTATGCAAGACTGTGTGCGGTTTCCCTTGGTAGGTTGTCTGTGGCTACAAACCTCAAACCCATGTAATTACATCCGAGAGCTCTACCTTCCACCAAATCTGTTTGCAATGAACCGTGCCATAATTATCAAAAGTTATTGGGGGATGTGGGAGGCACACAGACGGGCACACAGATGCATTTGGAAAGGTACATAATTGCAGGCTGACGACAACTGCGGGGAACGAGGCTGAAAAAGGTACTGACATTCAACCTTCCCTATTTTGTTTACTATCCTGAGTATTTCCTCTCTCACTTATTTTCATTTCAGACTGAGAACCAGTGTGAGCATGATTAGGTAGAGGGATGCATGCAGCTCTCACCTGGCAGAAGGATGGGAAGGGGAGTATGGCCCAAGGGACGAACCCGGACTCACCACATTACCGCAGTGTCAAATACAGGTGTGCCCTTTTCTCTGGTCTCCACAAATCTCGTACAGTAAGTAGTCCCAGTCTCAACAGGAACAGGTAGACTAGCCTTGGGCAGACTTGGGAAAGATGAGATTTGAAATCTTTGTTGTGAGGAGGGAACAGCACTCTGGTCCTTAACTGCTCAGCTAATGCGTAAAAAGCGTATTAGTTTTATATCCTGCAGACAACCTTACTCAGTATGCTGACTGTTTTGAATCTCCAACAGAAATGCTTAACTGTCCCTCTGCACTGTAGGTTTCCTTTTGTGTTTTTTGTTGTTATTGTTTTTTAATTGTAGCTAAGCCTAAGATAAATTTGATGCCTGTCTACAGTGTGTTTCGGAGCACCAGGCAGCAATCTGTAAGCCCATGGTGACCAAACCAATGGCAATAAAGCTCATCAGCTCAGCCATAATAAGCTGAGACAAAGTACTGCGCTAATAGAGCTCTGATGCTTTCAAGATAAACCAGTAGCTATTGCACAGGAGTGCACTGCACTGCACCATGTGGAAGATACTCATCCTAGTTTGCATAGCCTAGCATTTCTAGGAGGATTTCACAAACTTACCTTGCTTGGCACCACGAGTCACAAGATTGATAACAATAGGTATTCACTAGCAGAGGAAGACGGATGTCCCACCATTGCCAGTAGAGACCTTTGTGTCAGCTTGCAGATTCTTGTGCAGTCCGGCTAAACTTCAGCTAACCATCCAAACTGAAACAGGTTTCAACTTGCATTTTAAATATTACTTGGTTGGGGTTTTTTTAATGAAATAGAGTTAATGAAGAGGCTTGCTAAAATTCTAATCACTGTCAGTAACCTGATAGCGTACATAAATTTCGCTATATAAGCTTTCAGAGTGAAACTCTGAAAAAGACTAGGTTGTCTAGAAATTATCAGCGGAAATTAGTTCTACCTAATAGGCGCTGCAGTTATCTTATGATATAATTATAGGCCACCTTTTTAACTCTGCCATTTTTTTTGATCTTCAGGAATAACCACACCAGCTAGCAATCACTAACACAATGGAATAGCAAGTATACAAGCCATCTATCACAAAGACAGTATTTTTTAAAGTGTTTATGCAAAACAAATCGCTGCTCTGCTCCATCTTTTGTACCTTTTTGTAACGAAATCCACTGCCTTAAGTTATTTTCTTAAATCACATCTTTTATTATCCATGTTTTATGCCGAATTTCCTTTTTTGTGATAGCTATTTATCATAGCAAAAGCAAAACAGAAACATACTTCAATGTGGGAGTTTTATTTTTATAGTAGGAGGCTTTAGTGGAGATGGGATTGATACATCAAAGTCTCATCCCATGATAACAGATGTATTTAAATATTTACCTTCATTTTTGTCCTCTACAGTTAATACAATATTTCCCTAACATAAGCTGCTAAATGTATTTTCCTCTTTTTTATTCTTATTAAAATTGTGATTTGAAGATATATTCCTAAAGCTGTGAATAGTTATTAACATTTCTTTAAAGGCTTCAATATTTGAATGGCCAAATTCCAGCTTGAGTAATTACATTCTGCCTACTTAAATTCCCCACACAGTTTCAATTAGATAAGTTATTCTTCTACTCTTTATGTCCTAAAACTGTTCTGCAGCATTGCTGCCACTATTAAACAGCTGCTGAATTTTGCCCCAGAGGTGACTGAACTGATCCCTATATACAAAACACAATATATAAAACAAACTGAATTTTTGCTGGATGGAAGTTGGTAAATATAAGTTTTATGATGGCTGAGTATTATTTTTGAATGCCCATGTTTATGCTCATTTTAAGGGGAACGATAATGAAACCTTTCCCACAGTGTCCTATTAACAGTGCTCTAGAAAGAACAGGAGGATTCGTCTTCCATACGTGTTCAGAGCATTTCCAGGGACTGTCATCAAGAATACTGCCCTTAAATGGTAGGCGCATTGCCATATGGGTATAGGAATGACCCCACTGACGAGATAAAAGAACCGTAGGCTAGATTTTATAGATACTTAGGTACTTAAAGCCTCAGAGAGGAAGCCAATATCTATGTCAGGCATACTGTGGAGGGCTCTTCCCCATATGCTTTTGGAAATCCTGCAAGTGCCTTTAAAAGGAAATACAGCCCCAAATATCTTGAAAAGACTTTCCCCAGATACTACGACCTCAGCCTGAAACTGTTCAGTTGCACGTAATTTTACTTTACCAAGCAAATCCATTTCTTTCTACTATAGTTAAACCTGTGAGATTCTCTTCCTTGAAGAAATACGTAAGAAAGGATCTGAAGTAGCAAAGGGCACTACCTGCATCATTTAAGAACAGTTTTAGTGTGGTCCCAGGCTGTCAGTGTGCAAAGCATTAAAGATTTTTTTTCATATCCAGACCTATATTTCTGCTCTTTACAAGGGACCTATTCAGATTACAGTGGTTACTGTAACTTCAAGGTAATCTGATGCTGCTGGGAGGTTGTGTGGGAAATCCCTGTGTAACTGCACATCAATAATTAAGCCAAATTCCAGAACAGACTTTTGGATTTAGGCCTTTGTAAATGAAATACTCCCTCCTTCCTTCATAAAAGATTTCTGTAGATAAATCTTAAAGTAGGCCTAGGACAGGTAGGCCCCAGGCTTATAAAAACTATATATATAAACTGAAATTATTTCTGGGCTCAATTAAAAATGCATGTTTAAATATAGAACCTGTGAAAGTTGAAGGAATACTTAAACGTTCATAAATTTGAATGCTGCTGTGGCTGAAAGGGGCCTCTTCTTGTTTTCTTTCTTTGTTTCCTGGAGTAGGTGACATTTACTTGGCGAGTATACACCTTGGAACAGGCATTTCTCGGTTTCTTTTTGGGTTTTTTTTGCTATTCTGTCTTGCAGAAGACAACCTGCTCTCTAGGAGTAAAGATAAATACTTTTCTCGTCTGCAGTCTTCCTTTTTCTTGGGAGGATATAAGGCTTTTCTCTTTTCTTGATGAACTGATGAGGTTTAGGGCATCACCTAAAAGAGATTCTTCACTTTGAGATTTCTGCTCTTCTTTTTTTGCCCATTTCTTCTGAATTCTGTTTTTTTTCCTAATCTTCAGTCTTCATCCGCATACTTTCCCTATCTGTGAATCCTCCCTCCATACAGTCCAATCTTTTTCTATGTATTCTATTTGAGATAGTGAATCTCTTCTCTTGCTTATCCATCCCCGTTCTGTGTCCATTTCAGTTCTTTCTCAGCCCCAGGCTTTTCCTTGCCACAGCATTAGGGGGGAAATGCTGCCTACCAACCTCTCTGATTATATTGAGCTGCACTTCAGGATACAGACCTGAGCTTGAACATTGCTTGCTGCCTTCTACTTGTGCTGAAGAGCTGAGCCAAATGAGGCAACAGTCCTCAACCCTGGGTAGCTGCTAAACTGTTCTTCACAACACCATCCAAAACGCAGATGTTGAGAATGGTATTGCAGAAAATGTCTGAGCTACAGAGTCTTAGTGCAGCATAAGAACTTGGAGCAAACCCAACCAAGTAAGGACATGGCAGTTTACGCAACAGCACAATATTCTACTTGTAGTGCAAATCCACACCAAAACTTGTAGTTTACTATGACTATATCAAGTATCAAAGATCAACATTTTAAACAAAGCTCTAACCAAAGCATACCAGGTTTCCTCTTAAAAATCAAGGTTGCCAGAATATTTCCGTAGAGTCGCTGTCTCCACTAATAAAACTACTCATGGGTTCTTGTCATTTGTGCTCACCAGAGGAAGAACTGAGACAGTGGTAAACATCCCATGGTGCTGCTGCTGCAAAGACTGACAACATCAGTCCCCTGTGCGTCATGTTCTGTGTTCCAAGAAAAGCTCTGCCATGGATGTAGGCTTTACTTAAAACAGCAGTTCTTTTCAACATTTGCTAACATTATTTTTTTAGTTTCAAAGAAAACATGCTGAAATTTTGCAAATTCCCCTGACAAAAAAACACCCAACACCTCATTCCCACAGTGCAGCTGCTGTTGTTAAAAAAAACGCATTGTTTTCTTTGTCCATAAGGAAGAAAACACAGTAAATGTCAGGGCTAAATTAGAATGCTCATTTTTGTGAACTGTCCCACCGTGTATCACATTTCTTAAAACATTACCAAAGTAACAGCTGTACTGTTTAGCCAGCTGATAAGAAATAATGCTCTCATAGAAAGATGTTAGTTTTTAGATAGACTTCCTTATAGATCATATCTGCTCAAGATGAATTTGGAATGGAAATTTTCACAAAGCAGGGTATAGAAACTATTCACGCATTTTGCTTGTCCTCCAAATTTTCACTGTACTTAAGCTAGTTATACATAAATATAAATAGTTTCACTGTACTTTCTAATTAGTATAATAACTGCAATAATTGTAAGGCCAGGATTTCAAAGAAAATACCCTTAACATTACAGAAGACTCAAACTGAAAAAGCTATACTTTTTCACGTATTAAGATAGACACTCAAAGGCATTAGTTATTATTGAGGACTGAATAATTATATTTGCATTTTATATTCAATTTGATTTTTAAAAATGATAGTACTTCAGCACATTTACCGTATGTTACTTAAGAAGCCATTATCTAAAGTTTGAAATAATAGAAAAGACTCTGGATCTCTATGTATAATTTGCCAATGTATCCTGCATTTGTCTAAAAGCCTACAAAAGAAAGCTTTTCCAATTAGAGATTAAAGGGAGAATATTATTTTCCTCATGATTGCAAGAAAAAGAAAGGAAGTTTTAATTTTTAAAGAAACTGCTCCAGAATCAGAAATAGTTTATATATTTACTTATATTTTAATTATATGATTCTCCAAACGTGTCAGATATATAAGAATATGCACATTGTTACTAGTAATATACTTCCACCGTATATCCATTGATAAAAGAAATACGGTATTGAACACAAGCACATCATTGAATGTTAAAAGTAAACAAAACTACAAAGTTTAATATTCTGAGTTTTGGTTACAGTATTGAAGGTTACAGCGAGTCGATGCTTGTCAGTGTATTTCCTACATTTAAAATACAGTTTGATTTTTAAACTCAGGGGGTTTTAGGCACACAAATGTTATCACATTGCAAATGAGAAATACGCAATTATTGCTGAAGTATTGTGTCACAAAACAAATACAATTTACATTTGCTTAGTTTATTGGTTGTAACCCATGAGAAATGTTAGGAATGACCGTGGTTGAAGGGACTCTAAATATTTCTTGAACAGAGCCCTACAAATGTTATTCAGGGTGCAGCTGAAATGGTCGTTGCAGTTGTTCGCTGCTGTGTGCCCTGTACTTTTCTACTGTGGCATATTCCATCTATCACGTCTTTGCTTCTTGACAGATCACTGTAACATAATCGGAACATAGGATTGATTTAACCTTCTTATTGCCTAGTCAAATGTGAATTCATTGCACTATATGACATGCAATAAGGAAACACATGTAATAATGGACAAAATGAAATGCTTCCTTTATTTAGACATTTTGGGGTTACTGTTTTCTAATTAAGATTTATATGTTGGTGTATATATACATGTACACATATATATGCCACCAGTTCTCCTTCATAAGCAGGTCTTGGAGTGACTGAAATACAAGGACCTGAGTCTGAAATGCTTCAAAGTTTGAACAAGACTCAGACTTTCATCATGATTGTAATTGTTACCGCCAGTGTGGAATCAGTGACACAGAATCTATCGCTTGCAGTTTGCACCTTCACAAGAAGCCTTGCTTGCTTATTTTCATCAAGCTTCATTCTAGTCTCACTCCCCAAACATAAGGCAACTGATTATTTACCATAAAGGAAAATACTATAAGGTGATTACTGACCTATATGCTTAGTTATCTCTTTTTGCATTCATATTATTAACTAATAAGTGTAAGACATATTTTTGGCCTACAAAATGTTGGTCATTATTTAGGTGGCCAGTATGTCTCGTGGTGAGAAGCTTAGTTTCACTGTTTGATTGTGATCCTTTATGTTGCTTACAGACACAGACGTAGATAATCTCTTCTGAATTTACTCACTTAGTCTGGTGGGGCCCTCGAATCCATAGGGGAAGACTCGAAAGCGGTATGATAGGATAAACAGGAAAATGTCATTGTAGCGAGAGTCAAGCCTAAGCTATAAATTGGAGACCTAAGCTTCTTTTAAGTATGGGGTTTCTGGTTGGCAGTTCTCCAGTACTGGACAGTTATACCCATGTTTAGCATTTTGCTTACAGTCATCTCGTAATTAAGTTATATCAATGCCATCTCATGCAAATTGTTTATATAAGAAAGCAGCCATTCAAATGCATTGTGTATCCATATATGAATTTCAAAATCAGTTAAGATAATCATGTCACATTAAGTAGCATAAGGTGACAGAAGGTTCAAGTGGGAGGCTTTGGCAGTTTTAGCAGACATCCTTAAATCAACAACATAAATTTTAATATAGTAATTGTATTACACCAAATGGATGTGTTAACAGGATACTGCTTCCAGACTATTTACAGAGAATGCAAGAGAGAAGTAAAATAATATAAATACATTCATGTTTTTTCTAACCTCTTTGTTTTTTAAATCTTCTGCAAACAATCCAGCCCAAACAAATCTTTGTTTTTATAATCTACTCCATTTCTGAAACCCCTACTGGGTTAGACTTTCCAATTAAAACATGATTCTTTATGCACGTTTCATAGAAAATGTTTACTCAGACATTGTGTTTACTGCAATGTATGGCTTTGGCATTGCAAGAAAATGAAAATTTCCAGAATCTTGTTTAAAGCTCATTTCTATTAGCGATTCACAGACAAATATCTGTTAATTTATCATATGAAGACAGGGGGACTGGCACATTTTGTGACACTGTTTGTTGATACAAGCAGACTAAAAATTGTCAAGATTTTCCCAGATGCCTTTTTTTTTAGGATTGTGACAAGGTGAAGGGAATTTGAGAATTCCCTAATTTTTACACAGCAATATAAGAAAACCCAAGACAACCTGTTCACCTACTCTTGGTGCTGGTACCGTTCCGCCAGCCAAAAGCAATGGCTACCAGGGCAAATTCTACAGTACAGTAGAAGCACACAAGTAAAGCAAAACAGTTGGTGCCAAGAATTCAATATTGACACCATATGTGCTTTGTGGGGGCTAATTCATACTCACCCTGTGGACTGAGCATTCTTTGATGGTTGAAGTACAGAAGGCAAGCTTTGGCAGTGTGCATCTTCCAGTTTTGTCTTCCCCAAAAGGTCCTTCTCAAGCTCTGAGGCTGGTCCACAATGTGAACCAACATACTCTTAAGTAGAGATGGGTCAGGAGATTAATTTTGTGTAGATGCATCACAAAGCAACTGCCCGATGCCTGCAGGGCCCACCAGTGCTGTTTAGAGATGGCAAATAACCGCATTAGAACAGCATTTGTTTTTGATAGAGATGAGAATCTGGAAAAATGTATTAGGGAACACATGAGAATAACTTGTTCCAGGCAGGGTATCTGCTAAACACCGGTCTTGATCTTCGGTGGGGTTGTGAACAGTCAGTCAGAACTGCTTGACGCACACTGATTGCCAAACACTCCCCATCAGTGGTGGCATTTCCTCCAGGCCTGCAGTGGCAGTTCATTGCAAAAGGTTTCCTTTGCTTGCCTCTCTCTCTCCTCAACCTGTAAAATCAGATAAAGAAGAGATACTGTGGACTCTAAGTAACCACTTTTCTGGGGGGACAAGTCTGTTACTTTTTAAATATAAAATTTACCATCCCAAAGTTAGAAAGCCACAAGGATATAAAGATTGTTCTAAATTTAATAAGCAATTAAAGAGATTTATTAATATGCTAAACCCTCAGATTAGGTGACTACTGGTACAATATATGCAAACACCGATAAATGTTCAAAATCAATTGTTTTCATTTATGTTGAACCAGATAATCTGAAAGGTAGGTAATTGCTATTTAATTCTAGCATCTTTGCAAGTGTCCATTTTAACTATTGTCCTAGTTTACTCAGCTTTATATGTAGTTTTGAAGTATATATATTCTATGTCATACTGCGATAGTATAGAGTGAGACTAATTCAGATCACTACGGAAGTTAAGATTACATACGGATAAATGCCAGGATGATATTGTGCTTCAGTAATCCTCATCGGTGCAGCCATGAAAATTAATACTATTTCTGGATTGCGCTTTTTTTTTTCTAACACTTTAAATGGAAAACATCTGATCTAGAATTGTTTGCAATAGATAAAAGAAGCCTGCATGGTAAAGGATCTGACATATTTGTAAACCAGCAATTATGGCATATACCCAGCAATTTGAAATATTTCTGAATTGTTCAGCACATCCCCAAATTGCTCATGTAATGAAAGCACATGAAAATGTTATTATCATTGTTTCTAGTTGTCTTCCATTTCCCACTGGAGACTTTTTTGTCAGCTTAATACATTTTTGTTTGTTTTCAGCTCTGGCTTTATTTGTTTTTGGTTCTGGAATGAAAATCAGCTAATGACACCTTTTCTCAATCTACAGAGGCTTCCACTGTCTAGTGAGAATGGATTAGTCACTCAGTGCATGATCTCAGAGCGAGATTGGGGTTTGCTGCTTTATTTGTTTATTTAGATTTGTTTTACAGGGGGGAGCTCCATGATGCAGCTGTACAGGACAGCGTCATTTACACTGTCTGAAGCCTACTAATAAATAGTCACTTCGTATCTCAAGAATAAGCACAAGGGACTTTTCACTGATGGGTTAATTTCTTTGCCAAATTAAAGGAAGAAATACAGTAGAAATCTGAGGAACCTCTTGCCAAAGGCCCAACGTAACAACCCATAGTATTTTCAAGAGTTGAGAGCAGAAGTTACTCAGGGATTAGGAATGATAGTTGTATCACTTTATCTCCTGATTTTCGGTCTGAAGCTAGTCAGGTCGGTGACAAATATTAACAGAAGCATTACTTAACAGCTTAGAATATGGTACAAAAGGACGGTCACAATCCCACCGCCCCACACCCCAAATGTTGTTTCATAGACGCTTTGTGCCATGCTGGAAGCGTAGAACAGCTGTAACCCAAACTCAAATAGCTCTCAGATGACTTTACTGCCTAATCCGTAAGTGGCGCGGAGTTGCTTTATTCTCTGCAGCACCGCTACCACAGCCAGGGACAAATGGGGATGGCTGCAGCGTCTCCATCATCAGTTGCTGCCAAAACAGTGCCTCGGGAACAGTCTCTCAGAAAATGGAGTGGTTCTCAGGATGCTCTGATGCACAGGGGACCAGGCTGGCATCTCCTCGAAAGAACTGGGAAAGAAGGGAGGTTTACCTCAAAAGCAAATTAGCTAGTACAAAGAATTTTGATGATAGTGCCCAAACGTATGATAGTGCTCATAAAGAATTAAAATATGACAACTGTCATAACAACAGAAAGCATTGTTATGAGATCGTCTTACTAATTTGTCATGGCATCCCTGAGGATAAGCAGGCATTTTGGTTCTCAGTTTTTCATTTTGTTTGACTGATATCAACCTGAACATCTCGACTGCACTGCTCAAAAATACAAACCTTGTGGAAGCATATCAAGCTGTGTGCATACAAATTGGAGATGGATTTGCCAATGCAACATATTGTCTCTAGTATAATTACTCAGTTACCAGTAAAACCTCTGCAAACAAACGCGTCTTGCAGTTTAAAAAAGAATATAATAATATATATACTTTGAAATTGCAGAGTCTACATTAGGTAAATAAATCATCAGGCCACAGCAAAGAAAAGGATTATTCTAATTCCAAACTTAATGATGAAAAGCAGTTTTTAAAGATGTTCTTATTAAAGGACAGAAGAAAGTGTGGATAAAATCAGATTATTTGGCTCACCAATAATTTGTTCTGGCTTTGTACACCCTTCACAGCCCAAGGAGACCTCGTCCATGATGGAGTCTCCTGAGCATTACTGCAGTACAAACACACGAAGAAAATACAAAGTTAGCAGCACAGACTTAAAACCAGTATGAACAATTCATATCCGTAGTTGACACACAGGGAAATATATAGGTATTTTTAAAGTGAAAATAAATTCCTAAGTACAACAGAAAGACATGTGCCTGTTCTCTTTCTCACATAAATTCACAGACATACTGCTGGCATAGAGACGTGTTTTGAGGGAGGGGAAGAGGTTGTCTTCACTTTCAGTAACTCAATTAAAGACTACTGTCAAAGAAACTAAATTTCAAGGGCTATGAGAGTTCATCTAATTTCAACTTCTAACTCTTTAAAGATATCATAGAGTTGCTATTAAAAAAAAAGTAATAAAAATTAAACTTGATAAACATTTGTTAGCTGTCACTTTTTACAGTTTTTATTATGTAGCTTTGATAAATTTTCTCGATTGTATCAGGCCTATTCTATTAGTGCACTTATATGCTAAATATACAATAGCTGTGCAAATTTCTTAATTTTCCCATGACAAGAATCTCTTGACATTTGCGTTTTTCCATTTAATAGTCTGAAACTTCAGCAATTAAAAAGTTTATAACATACAAAGGTGAAAAATCTGTAACAACTAGTGCTTGATATGATCATGGTTTTGAAAACCAAAATTATTTGGTTTTTCTTCAGAGCTTTTGATGAGAAGAAACTGCTTTCACATTATTTTGCAGATTTATGGGAATACGAGTTACTATGGAGTAATACTGAATACATTATTAACTGTACAAAGTGTATAGAAGAACTGAAAACACACGTAGAAATAAAACTAACACTTCAGACATGCAGCTGTACTTATGCCTGCCACTTTCTTCCTCTTTTTTTCTTCCGACTCTCTTCTATCTCAGTTTTCTTCTGGATTTCAGTATTTTCTTGAGATTACCACTAAGACTTTCTTCCTTCTTCTCCTTTTTGTCCAAGGTTCTTTTCCTGAGTAAAAAATAAGCTATTTGTGGTTATCAGTCTTGAAACAGTTTGAGTGTTTCCCATTTACTTCTTTTTAACTATTTCTCCTCCTTTTTCATGTCATAGCAGTTAAAATAAATTGAACGCAGAAAAAAAAGGTTCATAATTCTCCAGTAGAAGCTGAAGGGAAACAGAGGGAGAGTACTGCAGATGAGATGTCAATTGCTAAAATTACCTTGTCTCCGTGATCAGACAGGCCTTGGATTTATTGAACTACAGGGCACTCTACAAGGTCTGTTTAGTTTCTCACATTTGTTTCATAGCACTGAACTGAAGGAAGTGAATGATTTGAGCATGGTTATTGATTAATATTGTTTATTGCATATATTGTTCCAGGCACTTAGGGAAAAATATAGGTATGTTTAAAAGAAAATAAATACATAAATAAGATGGGAAGCTGGACTCCCTCTTTCTTGCTCTCCCACCACATGTGCATGCATTAGCACAGCTCTGAAAAGCCACCTGGACAATTCGTAATGATAGCAGGCACTTAGGAAAAAGTATCGGTATATTTAAAACTAAAATATATACATAAATAAGATAGTAAGGCAAGCTATATACGTATGTCAGCAGAGATATGAAAGCTGTTTGAAGAATTCTATCAGTAGTAACTGTGCCACAGGGCAACTGCGTGAACGCACAAATAGGATGGACCAAAATAATTCCTTCCCTGAGCATCAATCACCCTGAGAGAGCGTGACTTAGCGATCCAAAGGACATACCCAGGACAACTGGGAATGTGAAAGCTCTACCTGGAGGAGCACTGCCTGCTATTTTGATAAGATTTTTTATTTCCTCAGAGTACTAAATCACATGTGAAATTATAAGAAAAACTCAAAAATTCAGAATTTCAAACTCACACTTAAAAGTACAGAACTCTTGTCATGCTTTCATGTTTTTATAAGTTTAATTCATGGCAAGAGAAGCATTTTCTATTTAAACCCTGTTTTCTGAAATGACCTGGGTCGTTAATGTATTCTAGTCCCTGGTGTGGCTTGCTATTTCTTATTAAAACCATTTTCTAAATGGTTTTAGCTAAATTGTAGAAAGGCCGTAAGCACCTACAAAGACTGCCCAAACAGAGAGTTAGTCTGCAACAGCTACTGCTTCTCGATTCACACAATTTCTCCCCAGCGTCTTCATGTAGACAAACCCTTCCTAGTGACTGAAACAGATTTTCTGCGTCAAAAATGTCTCTTATTTGTGTTGTAATGAAGAGGTTTCATACTTCAAAGTGTCAAACTGTGTCACTGTAAGACAAACCGAAAACACTTTGATCTCAAAGTATGTCTACACAGTGCACTGAAGGTGCGCTGGCAGTACAGACATCCATTCTAGTTTGAATTTAGCTAGCATGGGTGATGTTAAGAGTCTGCATGTCTAAGTATAAGCTAGTAGACACCTGATGGGACCACTCCCTGGGCTGCTAAGGAACAGAAAGGAGCCATTTTTGGGGGCTAACAGATAACTTAACAGAACCATCTCGGCTTATAGTCTGCAGTTCAAAGGGTGCACGTGGAATGTTAGCACAGGGCAACACATTTTCATTTCATGTGTCAGTTTTTCTTGATGATATATCCGTGTTTAATATTAATATATTCCAGTCAGAAGGCTTAACCTATTGAGTTCTGTTATGCTGGCGAAATAATACATTTTGACTAAAATGTATGTTTTCATGAACTATTGAGATTTCCTTGTTTCTCTTGTTTATTCACCATATTTCGGGCACCAGTGTACAGAGAGTAAGATTTTCAGCCAATTGATGCACTGTTTTCCTCCTTGTCTCTTCTCTGACCTTACAATGAATAACCCAGTCTTTTCCCAGTTTTTATATCCTGGTCCAGATTTTATATCTGCTTGTAATTACTTGGGACCTTTTGTTTCTAAGTCTGTGCAGGCTTGATGCTAGCAAAGCTTTCTGTTTTATTCCAGCATGCTTCTTTTTGCATCAAAAAAACTCTCTTTGGCTTAGAAAAGACAGAGTATTCCAGTCAAGTCAACAAGTGGCAAAGATTCAGTGACAGATGCTAAAAATAAAGTACGCATTAGAACACTTCAGGTGTTGTCTCACGTCAGAGTTTCAGAGGTCTGTAACAGTTGTGCATAGCCACTGCTCTGTGACATAATCAAATATAAAAATAACAATATGACTATAGATTGCAAATAAAACTCAAAGAAAATGGTAAATTCTTAAAAAAATTTGAACATCTGTAGAAAATTTTGAAATAAAATGCTACACTGAGTTGGAGGAAATTGTTTCCTGATTTTGGAGAGGTTGAGATTTACTCTTGTTCTCACTCCGAATAGAAACATTTTGAAATGTCATCTTTTCTGGTAAAATGAAAAATCAAATTTTTAAGCAGGGCTATTAATCCTTACTCTAAGTGTGGCCTGGATGACATGAAGAAGAGTCAGATTCAGCCACCACAGGAGCTGGAAGCTCTACTTGTTTGATAATGAAGAAACAAGTAGACGTTCTCTTTTGTTACAGTTCTAATTCACAGACTCTGTTAAATCTAACAGAATACTAATTACCTTAAGTGGATTTCACAGTTGACAGAGACCTTTGCTGGGAAGACGAGCTTGACAAAGGCAATTGAAACTTAGCTAATGAAGAATACTAGATCCACCTTTGAGGAATGTTAAGTAAGTGCTTTGCTTTTTCTGAAAGGTACCTCTTTTATATGTAAAATAACCATAGAAATGTCAACATTTCATTCTTAGACACCTTGCTAAATTCTGCAGAGGGTTATCAAATTACCTTGAGGTTTTCCTTTTCCGTAATTATATTTATTCATACAGCATTTCCTTGCAGTGAAGCTCTGTGGACCAATCCTGAAAAAGGCACGCTCAACGTCTGCTTAACACAGCTTAATCAAACCAGTCTTCATATTGACAATCACAGTATGGCAGAAACGTCTTCCTTGCGAATGAGGGCTATGCAGGTGTGTCTAATTACTGCAGAATTGCTTGGAGCACACAGAAGCGCGGGTGAGAGCTGGGACCGTAAAAATGTTCTTTTGTGACCATCAGGTAGCTCAAAGTGTGTGAATAAGAACTACTGCCTTTTGCGGGATTCACGAGCTAATACCAGCTCAGAATTAGTAAAAAGTTGGGATGCTTTAAAAACTACTGAGAAATACAGGCACAGCCTTGCGTATGGTTAGCTGGGTGGTGTTCTGTTTGTTTCCTAGATAATAACCGAATTCCATACTCACCGTGCTCTCTGAATAGCCCTACACCATGCTGCTCCCGAGCACAGGATCGGAGCTGATAGGAGCATAAGAGATTACCAGGAGACTGTGTTCACAAACTCTGAAGAAGTTCTAGTTAGTTGGAAATCCTACAGTCGGAATCAAAGACACACAATCTGAAAGCTTTAAGACGAACTCTCTCCTTTTCATATGAAAAGTTGCTTCCTCATTTTGGAAGATGTGATACTGCAGCATTCTCACAGACTACAGAGTACACTCCTGTGATCCTTGCATGCCTTACCTGGATTTTTCAGGGAATGAAATGTTAGGTTTTCAGCACCAGTAAGACTTTCTATATGCACGTAAATTAAAGTTGTTCAGGTAGTGGAGAGTTTCAAAGACTTATTAAAGCCAGAAAACAGTATATTTTCTAATTATTCAGGGTTTTACCGAAGAAGCCAATCGGAAAAAGACTTCTTTGAAAATGATCTAGTTTAAAGTTTTTGCTCTCTCTTTTCTGAATCATGTCCTACATGATAGTTTCAATTATTTATTATAAGGCAATGGTAAAAAAGTGTTAATTAGCAAAGATGAAAAAGACTGACTCAATGGGAGCTCCTGTAAAGGAGCTCTTATTTCTAATGCCTGAGGTGACCGCTAATTTACAGCTTTTGATAGCTTGCATGCATGGTTCACAGAATAAATTGGTCTTGGGGAAAAAATACTGTACACCTTATTCACTGTGGTTAATGAAGAAGGTCTAGGTTTTGCTGTTGTTTTGTTTGTATTTTTTTAGTTCAGGCAATTTAGTTTTGATAAAATGGTTTAACTTGACAGCATTAGAAATTAAAATATGCAAAGAGAGAAAGTATGACACTGGAACTCCAAGATTTTCTCCATTCAGCTGAAATGCCCATACCCAGCCCAGAAGGCCTGCTCTAAAAGGAATTGTGGTTTGGTTGGTTGGTTGGGTTTTTTTTCCTTTCTGTGCCAATTTCAGTTAGTCTTTTCCATCTTACAAAAATCTTTAAGATCCAAAAAGAAGCTTTAAAAATACTAATATCCCAAGATCATTGCACTTTTTTTGTTTGTCTTAGTGAAAATAAGAAAGGAAAAATAACATACAGTACTAGGTGATTATGCTAATAACGGGAATCATATAGAAGACAAACTAAAATTTCTCTTAAACATAATGCATCAAAATTACCTTCATATTTTGTTTTATTATTTAATCATAGCTAGACCTACACAAGAGCGTGAAACAATTCCTTAACAAAATCATTTTAACTAATTAGAATATTCAACGAGGGCCAATAACGCAGCGGTCAGAGGTCTAGTTTGACTATTTTTTGGCTGTAATCTCCATGGGATATATCAACTTGTCTCCTGAAAGTAACCACACAGGAATTAATTTTTATCACTAGTTGTCCTAACTGGATTTTAAATAGATATGAGTTATATGTCAAGCATTCTGTGTCTCCTTCCCCCCTGCCCCTCTTTTTCCAGTTTTCCCAACTCTCCTAGTCATTCCCAAAAAAAACCCCAACAAACAAACCCAAACTAAATTAGTCTTCAGGTTTCATTCATCCATTTTGGCATTTAACATACCTAGGTCAAGACAACAATGTAAAATTTTCAGAGCGACCAATATGGGAAACTGGGTTCCAGGAACCTGAGATGTGCCGCTCATCCCTCACACCAAGCTCTTCAAGGAAAGTGGGAGTCTTGAATGTTGATAATTTTTTTCTTTGCTTCAGGTCCCTGGCTTGGTGTTCACTAGTAGAAATGACTGGAATACTTTTTCCAATGATACCTGAAAATAAAAAGTTTTCGACTGAGTGTCTGTTCCATCTACACTAACCCAGAATCCCGACTGTCCATCTCTTGCCCAGGTCTGCCGATTTTGCTTATGCCTGTATTTTTCATGTTGTTGCACAACATCACAGCTGTGCAGGACCAATTCCTCAACCCCCCAAGCAGACGAATTCACGTGAAAACCTCACTCTCTTCTTAATTCTTGATGTTTAGATCTTTCAAACCTTTCAGATCTTCCTCAATTAACACCTTTCCACTTAGCCTATTTTTCTTGTTTGTTTGTTCATTTTGTTGTTGTTTTCTTTATTAATGAGATATTAATTGACAGTCTCTGTGATGTCTCTTATGCTTCAAGCTTTTTTTCATCTCCTGACAAGTCTTGCTGAACATAAAATGAGAACAATGAAAAAAGTTATTGTGAGAGCTAAACTAAAAAGTACTATGGTAAAGTCCAGAATCAACAGCAACAGATGAAAGATGAACACGATGCTGCTGTTGTGAGGACTTCATTATCACCATGTTCCTAGTCAGAACAAAGGTGTGAAAGGACAGGAAGGTTTAACAATTTAAGAGTGTGATGTGAAAATAAATGAGACACGGTCCACCCAAAGTTGCTCTGGGCTTCAGGACATTTAAAATCCAGATTATTCAAATACTTCTGAACTAACTGAAATAATTCTACTGTATGGATAGAAAGGTAAATTTACTCATGTTAGTATCTGAGGTGCATCTCTTCACCTGGAAGCTCAGGTTTTTTAAAAGATGTTGTAGTATTACTTGATGTTACTCTTTTAATGACAGAAAGTAATGATTGTTTAATTGTCGATCTGTTCTTCAGAAATTTATCAATTTTTACCATTCTGGCAAATATTTTGGATATTTAGCATTACTGAAGGTAGGAAAAGTTTTACAAAGGGTGATTCTCCCCACTATCTTATAGAGGCTTCCAGCCTTAATTTATTACCCTCTATGCATTGATTAGGAGGCCTAGGAGACCCACTGAGAGGAAACATCTAGTTCTTACGTAGCTGAGACTGGATGTAATGAATTTCATACATGTTACCGTGTGCCAATATCTGTGAAAATTTGTGCCTCCTTAAATTCATGCCCTCTGTTTAAAACAAAAAAGCATACACTTTTTTTTTTTTTCATATTTGTGTGTCCTCCCATGTGAAGTCTTTTACTTTACCAAACAGGGAAAGGACCAGTAGGTGATTTTCAAGGAATGTGCTCTTGTATTTCTTTCAGCCAGGGCCAGTGCCAATCTTAAACAGTAAAAACCAACTTGAACAAACAAGGAGAGAGCAGAGGATATCATCTGCTCGTGTTGAGGAGGGAGCATTTTCTTACCTTGATTCTTTTCTCTTTGACTTTCTGGTAGCATACAAAATGTGGTCATTCAGTTTTAGAGATTTGTTCTGAAAGTAGGCTTAACCAATCAGGAAATTAGAGTCCCTATCATGCACCTTCTCTATTGAATCATAGAAGGGGGTGAAACAAAGCAAAAGGGGATTTATTAAAGATAAAATTTAATTAAAAGTACAGAATATGAAATATAATAAATATTAAAATAAAGAAACGCCTTCTGGGGCAGGTAGTGACATGAACATGGGATTAATTTTAATAAGGTGAATAACCCGTCACTAATACGAGTACTGGGGTCAGAGTCTAGCCTAAGCATTTGAATAGTTTCCTTGGTTCAGACTGTTCTTTTCACAGATATGAAAGTCAGCTTTTTCTGTTCTAGCTGCACATAATTTTGAAAATTTTTTGGTGAACAAAAAGAAATAAGAATGGAAAGTTACAAGTTTGCGTTTCATAAGGAAGGGGGAGACAAGCCTCTTCAGTTTTAATTAAGTTCTTCAAGTTTCACTTGAGAAGACGCTGGTGTACCAGAAGACACAAAAATATAAGTTAACTCATGTTCATGTACAAAAGTGGATGACAAGTAAAACTAAAATGCAAGACATATTATGCAGATTTTTTTGTGAATGGCAGCTACAGATTTACATAAAATTGAAATAACCTTTAAAATTAGGACAGACGGGTCGCTCTAATGTGATTTGAATTACTGAGGTGATGATATTCTTATCCCTCCGTGTCCTCTAGGCACTGCCGTTGAAAATTTAAACTTGTGCGAGAAAACTTAAGTCGGAAGAGCTACCCGTAGAAAACTACTCCATACTTGTCTATTGGTGCTACATCTGATGACAAAATACAGTTCTTAACTAGATATTTAAAGCCAGAAATATCTACAGCCAAAAATAAACAAAATGGCCATTATTTCATACTACTCTTCCAGTGCTTTTTTTTTACACAGAGATTTGATTTTCGTGCATATTCTTAATACACTATAAAGAACAAGACTGCAAAGTCATCAGTTAGGCAGTAGTAATGAAATTAGCAAATAATACTTAATTGATTTTCTGAAAAGTATAGTCAAGATCCAGCTGCATAAAAGGTACTTTTATGCTGTACTACTGGTAAAAACAAACCCAAAACTAGATTAAGTGGCCAGCAGGGGATACTCGCTACATAATTGAAGACCTGAGTGATAAACAAGTATTTTAATTATCTCAAAGAAAAGAGTGTCCAGGGGGAGAGGAGAGGAGCGACCAGAGTGCACGGTATTCTGGCAGTCTTCTAAGGATCCAGTCGTTGTTCGAGACTATAAATTAGAGTAATCCTAAAGAATATAAAATCCTTCATGTTTTCCATTTCAGACTTTCACATGGATGCCAGAATCCAGGCTACTGGTTTTAAATAACCAGGTATGCAGACTTCCTTACTTTCAGGACAGGAATTTTACCTCTCTAGTATGAGTGTGTGTCTGTTCTTTGTGATTCCTACGTGTGGCAAGCTGTTTGCACAGCCTTTTAATGATAAAAACTGTGACTTGTTTTTTGGAAGGTTTGTATACGGTTACTAGATGTGATTTGTCTAAATTTATTTAGGCCAATTATACTTAGTTGTCTAGGAGCATCTCTTGCTATTAGAGAACGCTTCCAACCGTATATACGTATATATGCTGCCAACCTGTATACATCTATAGGTGCATATTTCTTAAGTAATTTGAGTCAAACACTTTAAACATGCGGCGTGGTTTGTAGTGGAGTGATACAGGACTCCACTACAGAACTCTAGGATAAATGCTCCTCACTATTTCGAGCAATGATTTGGAAGTAAGCACAAAATCACTGCTGATAAAATTTATCGCTGATGCAAAGATTGGTTGAGTAGTAAATAATTATAATCAGTCCCCACATTCATCTGGAATGATCTGGATCACAACGGTTATATTTATTTGACTTCTGTTGGGTTTGGCTCTGCTCTGAGGCAGCCAGACACACGCTAGCTCTGATTCAAAAGGCACGCAGATGCAGTCAGCGTAACAAGTGTGTTTGAACTCTCAGCAGTGTTCATTAGCTTATTTAGCAGACCTGCACAGCTTCCATTTTGCTGCTGTCTGGGTTTGGAGTATTAGTAGAAAGCCTTTGTGTCTTCCTTAAAAATCCCTTCAAACCTTGATGCTCTGGGCTCATTCCAGCAAAGTGAGTTTTAAAAGACGAAAGTCCAGTATTTTTCATCTGGTGAAATCTAAGTCCCGAGTCCAGCACAGGGAATGATCTACGGTTTCCAAGGTATCGTGGGGATTATATTGGATAAACAAAATTAGGTATGGAAAAATGAAATTAAACTAAAGCTATCTTACTGTATTCTAAACTCAGAAGTAATGGACAGGAGCAGTTATGTGGTGTTAATGCTTCTAGGTAGCACTGAAGATACCAATGTTCAAATGTCTTATCATGATCTCACATCCACATTAAAGAAAAACTGAAATATTGTGAAAATGAGAAGTCACAATTACTAGACAAAACTTTTATATTTAGCAAAAAGAGATCTCTGTCTCTTTGTCTTTCCAAAAAAAGCATTAGGGAAAACCTGATTGTAGAATTACATGTGAAGGACAAGACAATAATCAATTTTTAAAGGCTCTTTTTTATCTCTTGGAGAAAGGTATATCACAGAATGGTTTAGGTTGGAAGAGACCTTAAAGATCATCTAGTTCCAACACCTTAGTACCATACAAACATAAGTATAATTGCCTTATACAGCTGGACCAGCTGAGATGGTTTTAACCTAATGACTTCAGACTGGATTCTTGGAGACTATAAGGGTATACTCACATATATATACATTTGTAAGCGGTGAAAATGATTAACTGTGAGACAGATGAAAATAGAGATTCTCCGTTCCTTTGGGCAGGATACCTGGGAGTAGGTGAAATGTAACACCTGTGGTAAAGAAGAGTTCAAACTACCTTATCTAATGCTCCTTTCTACCTTTAATGTGAATGAATCTATGTATTCTTGTGTTTGAAGAGCATACTAATGCATCATTTACAGCTAGCAGCTTTTTAATGTTTTAATGACACATTTGTCCTGATTATGTTTGGTACACGTCCATGTATGATATATTAGAAGCACTGCAGCAATATCATGTCTCCCAGATGTAACACTGCAACATGGATTTGCATAAGCACTCTAAGTACGGAACATAGTCCATTTCTTTCCCTTACCAGTACAGGTTTGCAGAATTTATTTATATATGAGTCTGTAGAGAATATAAGAGTACTTCAGGTTCCATAAAAGTTACGCCTAATGACAATTTTGATTGCTGTGGTTTTCACCTTAAATTTTAGGTTTAAGTGGTCAATGCATTTCTTTCAAACCTATCACTGGAGGATTTTGTCTAAAGTTATTCAATATCCAGTAATCAAATTGGCAGGATTTCTCTTCTCATGTTTTCATCATGAATATAACTAGGTTATTATTAGCCTGTTATTACCGTTGCTTGTTAATTACTGTTTGTTAATTGTTTTTTAACTGGATTACAAGTAAACTTTCCAACTTTCCTGTATAAATGAGGATCTAAATAGAAACCTTTACAGTTGCTTTAAAAATCACACCTGAAAAGAACAGACTTTCCCATCAGTCTATGTAGAAATAGAACTACGTTGATAAATATATGTACTTGACTAAATACAAAGTTAGATTCTTAGTAAAAAAAAATTTGTTTGCTTTGCTCAGCCTAAGAGGAAATGTCAAAAGGTCAGATATACAGAAAAAAACCTGCTACTCACCCACTGAAAAGTAGCTCTTTTGAAGTTGCTGCAGTTCAGGGACTCTTAAACTCAGGCGTCTAAAAGAAAAAAGTAGCTATATTTTAAAATACTTTCTATTATATAAAAGTTTTTAGTTGTGGAGTCTGTACTGATATTGACACACACATGATTCATATTAATAAGCCACTAAAAGAATAAATATCTAAGAAAGTCGTAAACACACAGCTTCTAAGTGACTCAGTCATGATGTTGCTCCCCCGCTTTCCATTCAAGTTCTCTGTTCTGCATTCCTTTTACCTCGCTATCGCATTTTGTCATTGACTGTGCTGCAGTGGTATTTGAATGGAGTTTTTGCCTAAGAGCCATAAGTCCATACACTCTATACTAATTTTTACTACATTCTGTGACCAGAAAAGACATATAAAAAGACTGGTTTTCATTTCCATTTTGACTGCGCAGTACAATTACCAAAGTTCAGTCACCTTGGACATTCCATCTCTGTGCTACGCTTTCCTTATTTCCTGAATGCTTGTTACGATACCCTTCTTCACAAAATATTCTATGAAGCCTTTAAATGAAAGGTGAAATATTAAATTATTTAAATCAGGAGAAAGGCTGAAAAGCTGCAGGGTAAAGCTGCCATTCAAAGGGAACTCAGCATGATGGAAAAACCTCATGAAGCTCAACAAAGGAAAATGCAGAGCGTTGCGCCTGGGATGCAGTATCCCCACGCACCTCTGCAGTCTGGTTGCTGATGAGGTGGAAAGCCACTGAGTTGTCTGGAGAGGCTGGAATACGCATTGAGATTTCGACTGGGCCAGGCCCTGAGCCAACCTCATTCAATTCCAGAGTGGAATCTGACTTCAGGGTTGAAGTTGCTTTGAGTCGGGTGCCAGATCAGACATCTCCAGAAGTTCCTCCTGAAAAAGTATATTCTATGTTTCTTTGCTTTCAGCGTGGTACCTGAAAGAGCTACAGCAGCACTCAAAATTTGAAAGCGCACAGAGCCACACATTCTCTCTCTTCTATCCCCCTCAAAAAAAAAAAAAAAAAAAAGTAATTTACAGTGTGTAAAAGGAAGTTATTGTCTCTTTTTATTGGTTTCTGATCTCTTAAAAATACAACTGAAAATAATATCTTTCTTCTGTGATTAGATCTAAAATGCCACGAGACTACCAGCAAGTTGCTCTTTTTCAACTATAAATTTTATCACTACTACTTCCTGAGTTCTCTACTAAAAATGGACAGCTTGTGAAATACTTCAGCCTGTCTGGCTTCTGACAGGTCTTCCTACAGAAACCCGAGTTATCCAAGAACACTCTGTAGCTGTCATGGCTAACTATCACTCCCCAAGCCTGACTTCTAAAGAAAAATCCTTTGGGAATCACAGAATAACAGCAACATTAGCCAAAAAGTCCACCTTTCTAAATTGGAAAGAATTTGGAAATTTGGAAAAAATGTTGCTTCCCATTTTATATGAATGACCAGACTGCTGCAATACATCCATATATTTTTTTCAGGAAAACATAGGTAAAGATCAGACACTGTTAAAAAAAACCACAACACAGCAGACCAACTTATTGCGAAGTAAGTTATTTAGTAGCTATCGATAATGGCATAGATTGAGCATATGGGAGTTTTAATCTACTGCTAATAGTAATAATAATATTGATGATGATGTTGAATACTCAAATACCGTTATGTTCTACCGTTGCACCAGATATGCTGTATGGTTTGGACACCTTCACTGTGGAAAATCCAAGTTACAGAAGGAAATACTGGATTTGTGTCAAGAAAATTGCTTACATAGTAATATACTTATTGACCTAATCAAAAAATAAAAAATGACTGTGCTTTATAATACTTAGAAGATCTTAGTATCTTCTCTTCTGACATACTAACCTTTCTACAACCGTGGCAATATATAAAAGTCCAGGTTGGTTTTCTTTGGCTTTTAAATAAATATAAGGTTAAACAACTTAAATTTGGGTTTCAACAAGCAGTTATCTTGGGATTGTTGGATATGATTTTAAGACGATGAAGATTTCCATGTGTGTTCCAATATTTCTAAATTGCTGGAACCTTAGAAACTGAATGTACATTTTCTTCATAGTTTCCCTTCAGTTTTCTCCCATCTGTTTTTTTAAGTGCTCCAACTTCCATTAGGCTAAACATTTTAAAGTACAGACTGCTTTTCTAGAGCTTCTGATGTCAAGTTTCTCCAGAGTCACATTAACAAATTACATATATATAATGCGCTTTCAAAATACATAAATCTGACATTCCTCGAGAGAGTTTTCTTGCCAGTACATAATTAGGAAAATGTTCCTTATGACTATCTATTTAAATTACCAATGTTTAATTAGCTATTATTGGTGAATTAAGGATTGGATTCTCCTGTCAGTATATAATGGTCCAGGCTCTTGCCCATCGTAGCCAAGTTTCCTCAGATGAAAAGCGCAGTGAGAAGGTGACCTTGGATTCTGGCGATACTTGATGCCGGCCGATCCAATGATTAAAGGCCAGAGAAATGCAAAAGCTGATCCTACTCATTTTAGTTGCCAGCAGCAGACTGAGATTGTCCAGGTAGACCTGTTGGCTTTATGGAGAAAGGTTTTTCTTTTTAAAGAGTTATTATGAAAGTTTTGTGCCATCAAACTTTCTCCAAAGATACTTCTGCTGCAGAGCAATTATGCTGAAAATGCCTTTGTTGTGAGGGGGATTAAGCAGTGCCGGTGTAGTCCACTATTGGATCCATGGACTTGCACGAAAAGAGCGTTCCCTGTTTTTAAGAGTTGCCTCTAAGTCTACTGAAATAACTGCACTTCTACAAATGTTTGGATGCATACCTTCTGTTTATTTGGAATAAAAACTGAATGGATCTATAGGCAAGATAATCTGTATCTCTAAGGTTAACAAATTAAGTAACAAAAGTCGCACCACGAGTATTTCTGAAAACAATTAAAAAAGATACAATAACGAAATAGAGATACTGGAAAGTTCACCTACCTTCTGTTTCAAAACACAATGTATGGGGAGAACTGGCGGGAACCAATTCTATAGAACAAAGACAAAAGGTTTCATTTTCTAAACTATGCTAAAGAACATATACTGAGATTACATTACTCTCTGGATCTTCCAGATTCCCAGGGTAAGATTTTACTGCCCATGTTAAGCAACCATTGAAGGAATTTCTGAGTTCTGTCCAGTCCTACAGTGCAGCAGACCATAGACCTAAACTCTCAATTCATAGTTGCCGATTTAACATTTCTGCTTTCATCAAATTTGTGGTTTAGACATGATTAGGAAATAAAGTTACAAAAACAATGGAAAATAATTGTAATATTGTCAATTGTAATATTTCTTGCCAAGATGAAACCAAATACTGCAGAACAACGCTCAAAAAGAGTCAGATGTTTCAGTCTGTGCTTTGGACTTCTATGAATGTAAGGACTAAAGATGCTTAAGTTAAAAAAAAAAGGATAAAAAAGAAAATGAATTTGTGCGTACTTTCCGAATGTGATTGATATACAGGTAATGAATGCATCATGGAATGATTTTTTGTCCTAGTGCCATCAGGAAAAAGCAAGAGCCTTGCATTTCCTGGTAGGAAAATAAAACCAGTTCCACCCAATAGTGACCTTTCACTAGCTTCACTTCCCCTGAACCTTTCAGTACGATTACTTAAAGAAAGTGATAACTGAGGACAGTATGTAATACAATGAGGTCTAAACGCATCATCTTCCATACCAATAAAACGATAATCATTATAAAGAACTTACTTGCGGTGCTCTCTGTTCCCATGATGGTAATGTAACAGCTGCATGAATCGAATATTGGCTGTAAGTTGCAGCTTCTTCAGAAAGCAAAAGGGATGAGCATCTTTAAAGTACTTGGAGAACTGAAAGTGCTGTGTAATCAATGGCTCCCCTCTTAAATTGCACGTGACGAATTTAAAATAGTAAAACAATAGAGTTATCTGATGTTAGAATTCAGAATCCATCACTTCACAGGTTCACAGTCATTATTTGATTGACATAATTATACTGAATATTTCAATTAAACGAGGAATAATTAAATAAGAAAATGATCTGAACCCCATTTCAAAAGCAGACTTGGCTACAGTTAGAAAATATTTTTGCATGTCTATTTGAAGTGTATGACAATGGAAATGTGATTAGATCTAAAAATTATGTAATTTGTCCTAAAAGTAGGAATCTAATATATGCATCCATTACTTTACAATATTTTATTTTTAGATATTATGGCAGAGAATTAAGAAATACTTAGTTAAAAACTGGCAAGTGATCCCCCTGAAAAAAACAAAAAAACAAAACAAAAAACCAAAAAAGGAGTCGGTTCCCCTGTCCAGTTCACTACTAAGCTGGGGAGCAGTGGTACCAGCACAGCAGCAAGAGGGGCAGGGAGCATGGTTAGAAATAAGGACGTTTAAGCCTTCAAAGAAACGCACGTGGCATGCTTCTTCCGGGGGCGAAATCAGTCCTTGGGAAGAGTCTGTGCTCCTCATCTAAATTAGGCAGCGGCTAAAAACCTCCTGTGCGTAGGCTGCACCGTGACCCCAATGCTGTAAAAGCGCTCTGGCTGTGACCACGTTCACCCCTAATCTGATGCCTGCAAACCAAGCCTTGGAAGATGTGTAAAGTACTTATTCACTTCTGAACATGCTTTAAAACTATCCCTTGGAGCAGATGGAGTTTATTTTGTAATCTCTTTATAGCAGCTGAGCGACAGAAAATATACTGCACTGCAGTCCAGAGTCAGTGTCTCCCTTTAAATTATTTGAAATATTGTAAAAATTACTTTGTGTCTAATAGAGGCACCCTTTCCAGTCTAAAGGGAAAGGTTAAGTTATTGTCAATGACATTTAATTAAATATTTGCTAATCAAATTTATTTTTGATTAACGGATGGATTTGTTAGTCTCTGCATCTCAAGAATTCGGCACTAGAAAATCTTTGATTATCCTTTTACAGATTTATAAATATTTTAGTGATCTAATCAAAGTAAAGGAACAATGGAATATGATTTAGGTAAGTATTATAAAAAGAGCTAGTGAACAGCCAGTCTATCTTTGCACAATCTATTTTTGAGTAGTTTTGAATAAGAATGAATTCCTTAATTTCAGTCTGTTTGGAAATAATTTATGAACAGAATAAGGACAGACGTTCTTGGATATGTTAATTTTTTGTAAGTTGTTTCCCCAGTTCTAATAAACGTTAAAAATAAAAATCTTTAGAAAATATATCCCCATTTGAGCCTGAGTTTCTCTCTGAGAAGAATCTGACACAATCTGGAAGCCCAAATTTTTCTTGTTTTTACAGAAAATGGGGCAACTGAAAGTGAAGAATGAGAGGCTCTATACTAAGAACATAGTATTATAATATTATATATATATTAATTATATAATATACATAATAATAGCTCTATACTACCATTCTATACTGACTTTTTTTTAACATGCACTTGAAAAGATGAATAGAAGACCTGATGGTGTACTTCAGTTACCACTTACTTTTTTCAACATAATATATGCTTTAGTTGATTTTCCTTGCACTTTAGTTTTTTATGATAATCGCCTACTTCTCGTCAGCTAATCGGGAGTAATTATTACATCTCTAATTGACCAACAATAACTACTGTATCTTGTTTCGTTAATTAAATGCTTGTTTAGGAGAATATTTAATTTGCTGTCGTAACTTGGCGAGCAAGTCAACGTAACTATGATTATTCTGCCTGTATAAGGCAGTGCATGCAAAGCTCCTAAGAAGATTATGTATAACACCTTATATCTGCCATAGAAGGGCTCAGCTGAAGCTTATGTTATTGTTAAACGTCTTGTAAAGGGAATCTGTGACAAAGTTTCAGTTACGATATGGAAAGCATCCCAGCACAGGAAAAGCTCACGAAAATAAGGTGATTTTCCCCATAGATAATACGTTAGGGATCTTCTTGCGGGCTGACTCCCAGCTTACACGGTCTTTGATGAGATCCCAAAGAAAACATCGTATCAAAGTCACAGCTCTTTGTTCGTAACGCAAAGGTGACAATTACCAGGAGTCAGCAGTGTCCTCAGGCCCCTGGGAGCATTAAGGGATTTCAGTCATGTGGAAGCTGGAGTGAAGCAGAGGAGGGAACCAGGAGACCCCCGCGGCCACTCTTCCAGCACACAAGCTCTGCCGCAGCGCTGGGACTCCCACCGTGCAGAAGAGAAGTAAGAGCGGCAATTAACGTACAGTAATCTTTGCGGAGATGGTCTGAAGTTGCTCATGAAGGGGAGCCTTCACGCCTACCTCAAAACGGGGTGTGGAAAGGCGGGTGGCAGCCTCAGCTGCAGCTCAACCAAATGACATGATCTCACATCCAGTTCCTACAGTTGCCACTTCTTACCACAGACACGACACGGATTCCACGCTGCTTAGTCCTCAGATTTGGCAAATCTGTGTGTAGGGATGAACTAATGAGTTCTAACCGCATCTTACTGTAATTTAGTTTGATGAGCTACACACATAACACATAAGTAAGTTAAAGACTTGTAGAAGAAACAAGAAACTAGAATTCACATAGTGCTGACTCCGTAAACTGAAGACTGCGTAGTTTCTTTGTTTAAGTGTTTGCTCTATGGTTAAAGGTCCACATTTGCTTCTGTTATTTCAGAGTTCCTAAAAAAGCGCACTCTCCTGTCATTCCACAATGCGGTGCAATTTATGTAAGCTCATGAGCCAATACAACATACGCAAACTCACTCTGTTGACAAAAAAGAAGAGGTCAATAGGCGTTCGGGACTCCACAAAGCATAATCTGAGAGCCACAGAACTACAAAATAAAGTTCTTCATTTATTCCTCCTAATCAGTTATTATTAATGATGCAAAAGAGGAAGAGTGGAATGTTTACCTACATCTTATAATTTTTGAGGGGCGCTGAAAAAAATCTTCTTTAATACATCCAAGGGCTTGTTTTTTCAGTGAAGATGATCTTTCTGTGAAAAAGACAAGGACATTTCTTTTTTACAGAAATTTCTACAAGTAAGTGTATTACAACAGAAAATACAGCCTAAGAAACATGCTTGGCACAAAGTTGAAAAGATTTAAATCTTCTGATATGTAGCATAATAAATAAAATCTTTTTTTCCAGAAAAAAAATATGAGCTGTTCTGCCTGACCTTGGTCAAATCAGAACGTTAGTCACTTGTATTCACTCCAACTACTGTCTTGCCTCCAAGAGGCCGCACCTTCCATAAGCGCTGACCTCCGTTTCCCTTTCATCAGCCTGGGAAGCACAGGGGGCCCTCTGAATATCCAAATACTTTTTTTCCTGCTATTCTGAAATGACTCTCCGTGTTTTCTCAAGAAAGATTGGAAAGTAATATTCTGTAGTTGTTGGTCATTGCATATCCAGTGAAATTATTTGGCCCTTGTGCTTTGAATGTCACCTTTTAACCTGTACCGTATTTAAAAGAGCGCGCCATTTGGGGATCAAGAATAAAGCGGTACCATTTCACCTCACGTGTGATGCTTCCAGAGTTCAACTTCTGGCACTGTACAGAAGGTTATTTTTGTCTATCGGTACATCAGTTTTGCTGCGTAAGGGCAGCTGTTTATTTTAAGTAATACATGATCCCTGGAATCTATCCAAGCTGTAGTTGTTGTAGCTGATCATGTGCTTACAGGAGAGGGGACTGTTGTGTTGTATTTTACGTGTGTCCTTGGACTTGAACATTTGCTACCAGATTTGAACGACTTGGCCTGTTCTGATCTGCAAAGTCAGAAGAGCATGAAGTCTGTTTCTGAAGGAAGACTTAAAAGGAAAATAAATCGAGGAGCCTTCTAGTAGCTGGCATGGAATGAAATTGGAATATTTAATAAAGCCTGTAAAGCTAAATATCGTATTGAGTTGGAAACAGCTGGTTTGAATATGCAGAAGCTGTAAAAAAATATATGGGAAATTATGTGTGATTGGGAGAGTGCTTCAAAGTGCTTTTTGGCATAACACACAATTATTTCATACTAAGTAGGATTCAGACTACAAATGATTAAAAAGGAAACTGGAGAATAAAGCGTGAGCTAAAGGAGTAGCAAGTCCTGATAAATAAAGCAAAGGTTCATAATGCAGTGGTTTATCAGTATGAAGTAGACCAAATTCTTCCTGTTTGGACTTTTTTAAATTTATTCGAGGCAAACCAAAACCATTGAGGACCTGCAGCTCAAACTGGGCTTGCTGGAGCATCTGACGTGGCTGGGTTAGAAGTTTTTCCTTGAAAATGGAAAATGTTTCCAGTATTCCCAGTCCAGTTTTAAGATGTTGCAGAATCTGCTAGTGGATTCAAGACCAAATTAAAGGTGACTGTGCTGAATCTTAAGTGGAAGGCTTTATTCAAATTACTTTATTTTTTAAAGAAATAAGTCAGATTGGGTTAACTGGGATTATTAATTGTGACACAAGTGTTTGTAGTTTTTACACACTTACACTTAGGTGTCATAAACATGTAAGTTATGAGCTAAATCTACAAAATTGTCCCTCCCCCTAGCACTCAGCTGATTCATATCTTATTCATTGTAAGGTTTCATGCTAATAAATGTATGTTTAAGCAGGCAATGTAGCTGCATAAAAGCAATATTAATAGATCTAATATGAATAAACACCAATTTCCCCATTTGTCCAATTGAGAGTGGCTGACTTGAGCACAAAGCTCGAAAAAGGCTGGTGTGTAAATAGGCAACTTCAAAAGAGTATTCATAAGAATTTGGATTCAAAATATCCAGAAGAGCTTGTTTTCATGCTCAGGATATCAGTACATTTGAAGCTACACAACATGCAGAGGCAGAATTGAAAAGCTGAAGGGGAAAAATTGCTGTGATAGGTGAAAAGCAGCTATTTCTCATTTTATATTGAAATTAAACCATTTGGGGCCTGAGTCCTTAGGCAATTTTCTACATAGGAATTCATTTAATGCCGTTATTATTTTTCCCCCTTCAAATTGATGAAATAAGACCATGGAAGACATTATACTTTTAAATACTCCTTTCATATGTGGAAAAGATCAGAGAACACCGAACTCCTCCAGATCTGATTTTCTGTTGGAGTAGAACAGACTTTCTGGCCAGATCACTGCTGTATGAACCATAACCATCCCTTCAAAAAGTATAATACTAACTCTTTAACAGTCTGTTTTGCCATCGACGGGTACGATGGTTTAGTAAAACCATCACATTACCTAAGGGTCACCCGTAAGTACAAAGCATGGTGTCCCTTTAGAAATTATCCCATGCAATCAAAAGCAAAAAAAAAAAACACAAAAAAACCTGTTAATTAAATGAGACATAAGCACGATACATTGACCAAAATCTTCATTATGGCAAAACAAAACACTGACACAGACTTGAAGAGAGATTTTCAAAAGCAGTAACTGCCCAAACCAGCTCATCTTATCATTCTAGGCTGGTCTCTGCCACACCTACTTCAGAGATTCCCCAAACCAGGCATGATGAAAATCAAAGCAGTACGGTGCATTGAACCAGCACCATTTCAACCAGTCCTGAAAAGAAATCTTGGCCCTTCATAATTAAATGTTTCTTTGACTGGCGATAAAGTGTACGCTGACTGTAAGCCTGAGAGCAGTCATAAACCCATGTATTTCCAAGGCTTGCGTACATGCCATGTTGTTGTAAAACTCATTTTCCACAAAATATAACAGGTGGTATTAGTAATCTGGCAAAAAAAAAAAAAGATAAACAGATGCTTAAAAGTTGAGATAAAGTAAAAAAATATTTTCGTAATTTACTCTCATTTCTTCTTCGGTTTTTCCTAGATTAAACTATAATAAAAAGAACAGAATGGTTTGAAAATGCCAAAAAGAAAGGAATTAAATAGGAAATAAATGGATGTGACAGATTGGTGTAGTTCATTTGTAAATTGGATAACAGTAGAGGTAGTAAATGTAACTATTATATATAATTGACTTACCGAGATGCAAGATTTGAGGCCTGAAGGGGTGCTAAGCTATTTACTCACGACTTACGGATTCATATAAATTCCTCTGTTACTCAGTCCAGTGCCCGATTGTTTATTATCTCACTAGAATTTGGAGGACATCCAGTAACTTCAGAAGAAGCTATGCGAGTGTATCCAAGGATGATATTTGTGCAAATAAAAAGGTCATTTTCCCTCATGAAAAGAAACAGAACGTTTCAACAGTGTAGTATGCAGGTACGTACATTTAATAAATATAGTGATATTGGCATAAAGTAAAAAGCAAGCTTGTTTAGTTTGGTCTAGAAACCAGTGTGGGTTTGACCAGGCAGTTATCGATATCCCTGGAAGAGCATGGGAGCGCAGGCAAGTTATTGCTTATATACTTTATTCCCACCTCCTTTGCCCCATTTTTCAACACTGAATTTTCCCAAATACTTGCCCAAAATCTGCCCCAGCCACTCCTTATCATGGTCCCCTTTCTGTATCTCTTGTTGAGTTTGACTGTGCTAGCTCCATAGCATCATGTTTTACTGTACCATTTAGGGAGGGCGGTGTGGATCTGCACCCAGTGTTCAAACTGAGGTGATGTGGCACCTGTATGTACGATGCCTCCCAATGCTCCCTGCTTCGTTCTCTTTTTTTCTAAAAGTATTGAGGGGTTTTGACCGCAGAGGAAATTTAAGATGAATTTCATAAATCTTTTTCTTACAATACTCGGTAACAAGATTCTCAGCGTGAGAGTTAATTCACCACCTACCATTTTGTACGTTAAATTGCAATTAGTTTCCTTCCTACGTTTACCGCGCCACATATATCAACATGGATCTCGAGCTGCTATTTTACCACCCAGTCCCTGCGAGTGCCTTCTGCATCTTTTTTTTGTCATTACCCTCGCCTTCATTACCCTGAATAACTTAGCAAACCCTGTCACTTCAGTGCTCATTCTCTTTTTCAGATCACTGATGAATACGTCCCCGTGGGACTCCATGGTGATTTTCTTCCAGCAAGAAAACTGACCATTAACTCCTGCTCTCCGTACTGTAAGCTGTTCCTGCGCGTGGGAAATGGGCAGAGTGGGAGGCTTCTTTTTATATACTCGCACCTTTTAAAAAATTATTCCCTCTAACCTATAATTATCTCTAATACATAAATGATATTTTAATGATATAAATATATTCCTAGAAAGACTGAGCAATTATTCTTTTGAAAATGAACTTTTTTTTTTTATTGTGAGTAATTTCAGTTTGCCCTCTGTCGCACCTTGACATTTTTGCTCAGCTTCTATTTTTTACATATGTGAATCACTCGCTTTTCAGTACTGAACTGTCACAGACTTGTATATTTTGAAAAGAAGCCAAGTTTCGGTATCATTATACTTACACATTCACCCCGAGGCATAATTGTTCTAATACACAATTTTCATCCTGCAATTTAAAAGAGTGTTAGTGTGTCTTTTTGCCTTCCAGTAACTGTCATAGGATTTTCAGTATGTATTGGATAACACGAGCCCTTTCCTGTGCCCATGGAAATCAATAGTAACACTTCATACTCGTTAAAATCTATCAGAGGAAAAAAAAAGGGGTCTAGGTAATTAGGACCCGCTTTTGTTTGGACACTGGTTTATTTGAAATCAGAACTGTTAGTCAGGAGAGCACAGGGTGGTGTGCGATGAGCTGAAATTTCCAGCCAACAGAAATAAAGGTGAAAAGCTCAGTGTCCCACCCGGCAGGACCCACGCCACTCCTGTCCTCCCACCACGGCACCACGTCACACCGTGCCAGCGGCAGTGCCATGCTGAGGGAAAACTGACTCACCTGGGCCCAGACGTGCCCTCGAGAGCGACGATGCCCGAGGCGCAGCCAGGGGTAGCGGAAGACAGAGCAAGCAAAGCCTGTGTTTGCAGTATGCCGAATGACAACTTCACCCAGTCCAGGAATGGGAGACCCTGGCAAAGGTAAACCACCGTCTGGTTTTTCTAGTTTCATATTTAACCTGAGCATTTCTCGGCATCACGACATCTTATTCAGCGTGACACTTGGATGTGTACCAAAAGATCAGTCCGGGATACAGAGTAAAAGTAACGGAAAGTCTCCATCCATATTCCTTTTCTTCAGGTTTCTGCATCAGGTTTGTGTGCACGCAGAGGTCCTTCTCTCAGGCGAGACTTAAGGCTGTTTTAACTCAGTTCGCTGAAACAATGAAGTTAAGGATCTGACATTTTAAATGGGCTGTCATCATCTCTTGGTTGGCAAAATAAAATACATTTAGTTGAAATAAAAATAGGGAAGAAGATTTTTTATTTTCCATAAAAATGTCCCAGTTTTGAAAGACACAGAAAAGCTAAACACCACATATGGGATTAATCATAGATTGCTGTAACTCCACGTTTTTATTTAATAAAAGGAAGAAGAATTTGCCAGATTTACCAGTAACTGAAAGATACAGAAAGTTGAGGATCAACCCAGTAGAGTAATACTGTGCGCTAGGAGGGCAAAAAGTAACATAAAAATGCAATGAGACTCAGTAATTATTGACTTCTCAAAGGAATATAGTTCAAATATCGATCACACACAGTGTATTCAGGGCCTTAAGAGACAACCCTTGCACT
Source organism: Charadrius vociferus (assembly GCF_000708025.1). Taxonomy (NCBI): domain Eukaryota; kingdom Metazoa; phylum Chordata; class Aves; order Charadriiformes; family Charadriidae; genus Charadrius; species Charadrius vociferus. The sequence continues at coordinate 209,143 of NW_009649940.1, forward strand.
GAGTGTCTCGGGATCGCTGCAAGTTTTCTGGATAGTGTAAGTTTTTTGACTCCAACTACTGTTACCAGGAGCGAGAAGGTAGTTTAAAGCTTTGTAGGAACACACGACGACACTGCCTTCTTGCAGTCAGTGAAAGATACAGCTCTAGTGATGAACTGTAACGGCACCCCAGGTAACCACGTGGGTTTAGAAACTGGTCAGTTCTTGCAGCTTCCAATATGTCTTTCAATTGTATTTAAATGAACCTTTGCAGTATCGTTTTCTAAAAATATGAATGTCCAGTTATTTAACAGCATATTCCTTTAGTCTGAGGCTTTTTCTAGAACCCAGCAAAAACATAATCGACGACTTACTATGCAAAAATGAAATACAGTATTATGCACATGCTTTGCTGAAGTAAAAAAAAAAAAAAATTAAATTTGGTTTACTGTATACCTACTGCGGTTCGTCTTTGACTTAACGAGTACCTAAAAAGAACAGAAGCAAGAAGGAAGGCACTAACTTGTCGCTGTGCCAGACCCCAAACATAAGTTTTAAATACCAGCCTCGATTCTTGCAGACCTTGCTTGTTCTCAACTCTAACCACATATTCAGTTTTAATATTATTTATAGTGTTCTTAACAAAAGGTAGTGCAAAGTACAGTTTCATTCTAGATCTCTGAAGCAGAATAAAATAGCTTGTTCTAAAGACTGGTATATAAGATCAATTTAATTCTTGATAAAGCACACTGTGATTTGAAAAATTTCAGATTTTTGGTTCTCCTTATGTTCCAGCTGTGCTTGGGATCATTGGAGCTCTCCAATTTAGAAACTAGTACTTCAGTAGAAGATGTTCTGCAAAACTATACCATGCAAAAAGATTTATAAAATTCTGTAAGTATAAAATAGTGACCCAGATATCCTGAAAGAAGCATTGTATGGACATTGTATAGTCACTACAAATCGTGCAAAGCCTACAAAGCTACTTAAAATTTCTATGCAATAGAAAAAGCAGCACAACAGAAATAAGTAACTGTATAACCATTTTATTTTTACACCCTGTTGATGCTCTATGTACTAGCACATGCTCAGTAATTAAAATATTCCTAGAGCATATCTCTACCTGACGATATCATTTTTGCTTTTACCATTCTTGCCCTCCAATTCTTCATCCTTTAGTTTTCTCCACAGCAATGCATTGATCCTGCAAGCTGTCACTTGTCTAATTCTGAGTTTTAAAAAAAAAAAAAATCTATATTTTACAAGTCTGATTTTGTACTGAAAGGGCCTAAAATAGCAATGCACGTTATTAAAATAAGCAGAAATGTATATGCAAAATGTTCTGCTTGTTCTTTAAAATGCACGATACCAATCAAATAATGAGAAAAAGAAAAGAACACACTCTTGTTACAACTTTTACATTGTCTAGTTATCATAACGTTTTTACCGTTGTAGGAGGCAACCTCACTAACTAGCAACAAGCAAAACAATCTAAATAGCAATCACTACTACTGATACATTTCACAGATCTTTGCTATCCTTTCAGTAGTCAAGTACATGGACCTATTTTGGTGCTCCAAGTTCAGTATTAGTTTTGATTTCTTTTTAACAAAAGAGCTATGAAAATTGACCTATTTAGAAAGCTTGCAATACCTTATGGAAAGGTATTTTTGAAACACATTTTTGAAAAGGGAGACAAAACATGAACGGGTGCCTGTATTTGACTATAATGAAAAGCAAGTGAGTTTTGATAAAGCAACTCAGATGGAGTAGATTTATATAAATGTAACTGTATATGTTCTATGTGCGCAGTAGGTCCAATAACAAGAGAGAGAATATACACAGACGTAGGTTTTCATTCTTCTGAACCAATTAACGTACCTCAAACAAAGTCTGCTAAAGGCTCAAACAATAAGATACTCTAATGAACTTTAAGATGTTTGTAAGAGATAGGATGTCACAGTGGGTTGAATACAGTCATTGCTGTTATTTGCCTATCTGATAACATCGGTGGATTTGAATAATGTTATGCAGAAATACAACAGAATGAGTTAGAAGATGGAAACATAGTGAGCAAATCTGGCAGCTATACGCATCTATTCCCAACACATTTGCAGTTACTCTGCTGAAGCTAACAAGGAAGAAAAGCAAGAAAAATTTTGCTATGATTTGACTATTGTCAACCTCTTTCCTATAATGCTAACACTACTGTAAAACAGAACAGCAGTAAGTATAAAGTAAAAAGAAATAATGTAATGCAAAGCTGTAAAGGTTTTTTATGTCAATGGAGCTTTGTCAATAATTTCGGTGAGACTTGCTTCACCAAAGTGTGGCAATAGTAAGTTGGAAGGCAATTCAAATATTTCCATATGATTCCTGTTGAGTTCCAGAAGTAAAACTTTGGCTCTTTCTGAGCTTTATGGAAAGTATGGTTCCAAACAAGCCTACATACTATCGCATGAGAAGATTCCGATTGTCAAGAGCTTTATATTCAGAAGATGAGGCAGATATGATCTACTTGACATTTCATCAGCATCTCAGCCTAAGTGCAAAGAAGGAAATTCAGTCCCAGAGTGCTTCACAGGAAAGCTTTGTATTTTATCTTATTTTTATTATTTTTATTTTAAACTGGTAAAGCTCGTACGCATCTAACTTTGAAAAGACATGCAAAGTTTTAGTACAGCAAACATAAAAGAAGTGTCTTTCAGTTTTGTTTTCTTTCTAGGTAAGGGTAGATAAATGTCAAGAAATCTCTTTAATTTTATATTCTAAAAAAGAATGATTTATGGAGGAGAGAAATCAAATTACTTACCTATAATAGGAGATTTTTGAAGGTAGTTCCCTGTTTCCCTAAAGGTAACACTGAAAGATCTGTGATGATTCACCAGTTTGTACTACAAAGTTAGGAGGCAGAAAGTCCATTAATTATTCAACTCTATTAAGGAAAAGAAAGACAATGAAGAAAATTAAACATAGGAAACATGGAAATGAAAAGAAAAATATTCACCTTTTCCTCACCTGTCAAAAATCCCCAGAAGTTTCAAATGAGGAAAAACAGGTGAGCTGAGCCTTCTAGAAGAAAAACTGCTAAATTCAGGGAAGGAGAGTTTTTAAAAGCATGATGCCATTGCTGCAGATTCTTGGTCTCTTGTACGCGAGGACGTTGGTTCCCAACAGAACCAGCCAGGTGTTTGCCTAAAAGAGGCATGTAAATACAGGTATAAATCTGGCCATTCATACAACTGAGCTTGAAGGACCACAGAAACTTTCCCGAGTTTTAGTGTACTGAACAGCCCCGCACTGCAGGCTGAGGCTTTCTGTGTAAGTGACAGCTTCAGCTCTCAGATTTAGCAGCTTTCTGTGCACCTCATGGGGAGCACAAATGTATTCACTATGTACTATCCCTTAGATTTTAGCGACCACCTGTGTATAGCAGAAGGATGTTGTGGGCACATAGCAAATGGTGTAGGATGTAAATGTGCGCCCATGAACCCAGAGGTAAGGATCACAAATCCACGATATAGAAACCTAAATGCCTGTTCAGAAGCACAGAGCTGGGAAAGTTTGAAATCTGAGGGAAGAGAGAAAATGCAGGTACACATCAACACTGAAAAAAAAGTCTCACTATTTGTAATTTATTGAGCACTGAATTAGGATTTGAATATAAAAGGAAGAACTTTCAAACATTAAGTTTCAACCCAATTTAAAAGAATGTTATTTTCTGGAAGGTCTGACGGTGTTCCTACCCTGAAGAACCCAGTGGAGTTCCTTAATTCCTGGGTATATATTGAAACTGAAATGGGGAAACAAAATCTTTACCATTTGTAGTCAAAAACTCTACAACAGATAAGCTTTAAGGGATCGATTACCAGATAAAATAACTCTGCAAAAACCTGTCTGGCATACACACTCTCTCTTAACTTACATCTTTCTATCTTTAATGCGTCCAACATAATGCATCTGAACATCTGCTTGAATGCTCCATAATTTTAATTGATTATCATAGATGATTAAAAGGAAGGTATAATGATCGCACATCTCAAGAGAACATGATCTGTATTTGTTCAGATCTGTAGAATTAGCTTGTCCGAAAGGAACTGTTAAAAATGGTCTAATAAAACCACAAGATCGGTTCCTAGAAGTGATAGTTAAATCAATAACATGTGCAACCTATTATTCTGGTTGACATAAGCCTTGAGTAGTCTGTCAGCAGAAGGTTATGCTATGAAACATAATTAAAGAAAGATAAAATTGATTACATATCTACGTCTTGAAACTGGAAAGGTATTTCTGATGATTATTGAAATATTGACGTGTTTAATTTATCTTCTGTTTGCACCAAATCAGTAGAAAAATCTCTTTTGCAATTTTAATGTATTACTCCTAAATTTGCTTTTATTATAAGAATGTACTGTTCCACTCTAAGAAGTGGTTATGAATAGATAACTGATGTTCTTTGAAAATACCAGTTTGAAATGTATAGTAACCAAGTCAGATGAATACTTCCTGACGTATTTCTGTGCTTATTTTACGGTATCTCTATAAAAGCTTTCCACGTAAATTAAAACTGTAGAATAATCATAATTGCTATTTTTATTTAAGATAGGTTTCCTGTAAAGTTTACAGGACAAGAACAAGGCACGTATCTTGCTTTCATGTAAATCTCTGGGATGATTTGGATTATAATGGGTCCTGAATAAGAGAGAATCCCTATAGCGTTGCATCTGACAAAGCCTTTATATGGAGCTACGTAAGATGTCATTGTGCAAAACCTATTTATTTTTCTCTTTGTAGAAAAGAAAGTCATTTTATTGGTCTTTATGCCGAATCAGGGTTAGATGATCTGAGATCTCGTATCAGATGTACCTGTGAAGATACTGTGCAACTTTAAATAGGTCAGTTAACTATTGCACAGTTCAGTTTGCCTTTTTGTGAAAGGTGAATAAGGCAGATCAAGACCTAATAATACAATCTAATAATATTTATATTTTCAGTGGTGTTGCACGGCTTGCTTATATAATATGCCTCAGTTACACTGATGTTATGTGGCCACTGTTACAGAACTATGATTAATCTATGTCTATAATGAAAAGACTACTGTGTCTCATTCTCTTTTTATTATACATTTTTTATAATAGTGTAACTTCAAAGGTTTCAGTGCAAAGACATAATACTTGTGCCCTGACAGGAGAATAGAGCTCGTTGTAGATCCTTCCCACCTGGTGCTTCTCCGTATAATTTTGTTTGTTGGGAGAAGCGTTAAAATGATCTGAACGCAATCATTATTCAGCATCATCATCAAGAATCAACTTTGCATAGGAAGCTTGTCTAATTTAATCTTTTTGAAATCTATTTTCAACTGCTTTTTTGCACTAAGTGAAAAGAGTGGTATTTCAGTGAGCCACATCAGTTCTGTCATTTCAGCTGCATCAGAGTGGTTAATAGTATACATCACACACGACTGGGGGAGGGAAGTAGAACTAACAAACGTCTCCTGCTTTCTCGTTTTCCTTCACCCATTTATACCACACCGATAGCCAAACCTAGCGGTTGAAGAAAATAAAGCATCATGCACAAATTCTGGCAGACAGTCAGCCTATGAATTTCAGAGCTGTCAAGGCTGCATGTTTCAATCAGTTTTGACATCTCTTGGCATTTCTCTTCAGATTCTGCTTTCTATAAATAATTCCCTTACTTGGGTGTTATTTCTAGTTCATTTCTGAACATATAGCAAGAATGGTTCTCACCTCTTACTATGGCTTTTCTTTGTCTTCACTTTGGAAACCTATATGAACAACAATTGAAACTTACTTGGCATTAAAATAGTTTAATACGTTTGGATGATAGAATACGTGTTGCATTTTAAATTAAATTTGGAATTCTTAAAATGAGATTGTGGAGAAATTACCAGATCCCCTTTTTTTATTTCACGTAGTCCGAGTTTCCTCTCAGCATTTTGAGTGACTTGGCAAATTAACAGTCTCCATCGCAGCAGGAGAGCCCAGGGAATGGGTGACACCCCCCTTCCACACCTTCCCCCTTGGCTCAGAGAAAAGTAAGTTATGGTACAATTTCTTTGCATGCCCATTGACCTCTAGTGGCACTGTCTTAGGTTGTAGGCCATGCAGAGAGAGCAGCCAGTGCTTTACAGCTCCTTTAAGAGAGCACGTATTTCCCTAAAGGAAGGGGAGGCAGCTCAGGAAGGCCACTTCGTGCCCTCACGCCTGGCACTTCGTTTGACCTGAGCTCTACAAGGCTCTGGGGGCCTCTGGAGAAGTCCATCGAGTGACCTCCTAGGACACAGCATGTGTTTAAACCTGTTTTTTTCCCCTCACATATTTGTACCTTCCTGATATCTTCTGCTTTCTGAACTACAGAGAGATGACAGGAATTGCTGATTCTCTAGGAAGCCTTCCTTAGCACAGCTGCTTCCATCACAAGCTGTGTGTCAGGAAGGACACACCAAGCTCTTCAGCTTCCTTTCGGGGAATTGTCCTGGCCAGGATAGTGTTCCAGTCTCTCAGTGAGGGTGGAAATACTCTACGGCTTGAAGTATTTCTGCGATGTTCACCTTGCAGTGTGATTCTGCACTAAGTGGGAATAATATCCATCCCTTTTCATACCCAGAGAGAATGGGATAAGATAATTGACCCGTGGGAACCAGTAAGTGATGACCCTGATGAATCTTGAATAGGACTATTTAATGTGACTATCTATTTAATCCTTTAAGAGGAGTAAACTTCATAAACGTAATTAAAAGCTTTTCACACAGTTTTCTGAGCTCAAATCTTCTCTAGCAAACTTGGTTGGTTTTGTTGTTGCTTTTTGGGGTGGGATTTTTTTTTTTTTTTTGAAGATTGCAGGTTTGATTGATAAAGCCACCTCTGCTATTTTCCACTCTGCAGGTCATTTTACTTAACTAAAGAAAACTTGTAAATGGAATGAACAGATCATGCAATAAAATGGATTTCAAGTTAAACCAAACTGAAATTTCCTGATAGAGAACCATCAACAGACCCTTATGAGGTCCATATTTTGACAAATGCTATTCTGTATTTTCATCAGTAACTCAGATTACAATATAATTACCAGCATCTCTGCCACATCTACAAAAGTTTTTAAGGATAATAAGCAATTAAAAGAACCATTAAAGAATGATCAGATTGCCTGGATGCCAATAAGTACGTTTTAATACAGAAAAAAATCAGTGCGAGATATATGTGAAGAAAACATTCAGGCTATGACAAAAGACCCTTTCTGAGAAAACCAGATTTAAGAGTCATCAACTATAAGCACATCGGTATATAGGCTCCCCGTTGCTAAAGGTCTAATGAAGTCTTTGGACTAACACTGAAGAACATACACACAGTGCTGATCAGGTCTGTATTCAACACCTAGCGCCTCTGTCTTGTTTTGAACAATACAAACAGTTCAAAATGAACGAGAAAAACCAAAAGAAATCCAGCTAAAAAAAATAAAAAATAAATCCAGACCTCATGCTCATTCTAGTGCAAGAGTTAAGGCAACTCAGCTTCTTCATCTTGCAGAAAAGGAAGCTATCTTCCTGTGTTAGTGTCATGGAAAAATGTCTGAGATTAGAATAGGGACAACGTATGGAAAAAGTTTCACAATTTTGGCGAGAAAAACACAGAAAATGTTAGAAACTGACTGCTGTGAGCCTTGCAAAGAAACTAGCATTTCCGGTTTAGCTATGACATGTCCCTAAAAGTTCATTTGAAGACCTCAACTGAAATATCCCCAATAGAGTTGTTTCAGTAATTAATTACATCCTATGTTATAAACATACCTTATTTTTCATCTGAAACTACATTCAACTTCCCGTCCCTAGAATTTCTTGTGAGTTAGCATGCCAGTTGACAAATCCTCAAAACCCACCTTCTTGAGTGGGTACTAGAGGAGTATGCTTCCTAGTTTT